>NC_061514.1:237749994-237897594 GCF_022539505.1 Lolium rigidum
CGGGTTCCTCAACATTTCAAACATGGCATGAGATCGAAAGAAAAATGCAAGTGACCAAATATCAGGAGCCAAAAATAATTCAAGAAAAGAAACTTGATTGTACATAGAGGATGACATGCGGGTCCCAATTAGCAACAGCGGTATCAACGTTTGAGAGGCTGCACGGGATCGAAAGAAAAAGGCAAGTGACCAAATATTAGGAGCCAAAAATAATCCAAGAAAAGAAATTTTATTGTACGTAGAGGATGACATGCGGGTCCCATTTTGCAGCAGCGGTCTCAACGTTTCCAAGGCGGCACGGAACCAAAGAAAAATGAAGTAGCCGAGAAATCAGGGGGTGAAAAAAATCCAAGAAGAAAGATTTCAATTGGGCTGCATCCGGACATACGGGCCTTCGAACTATCTGCTTGGCCTTTTGACTCGTACAATTTCAGCCCACTCCAAAACAGGAAAGTTCCGAATTTTCTAAAAAAGCAGGAAAGTCCTATGCTTCGCAAAGACAAAAAAACAAGGAGATTCAACATATAAGTTTGTTTATGTAAAAATAAAGATTTAATTATCCGTTTGAAATAGCTCAGAGCGCAATACATTGTTTATTGTACGCAAAATAATCAAGATATCATATGTTTCTTGTACGGGAGGGCTGACATCGGGGACCCATGAGCCAACGGCATCGTCAACGTTTTAAAGGCGGCAGGGGATGGAAAGAAAAAATAAACCAAAAATCTGTTGGTAAAAAATCCAAAAAAAGAAACATTTTCGTTCTGAGAGGATGACATGCGGGACCCATGAGGCAGCAGCATCCTCAACGTTTATTGTTCATAGAGGTTGACATGTGAGACCAGTGAGCCAGCGGCATCCTCAACGTTTTAAAGGCTGCAGGTGATCGAAAGAAAAAATAAGCCAAAAATCGTTTGGTCAACAAAATCCAAGAAAATAAACATTTACCGTTCTGAGAGGATGAGATGCGGGACCCATGAGGCAGCAACATCCTCAACGATTCCAAGGCGGCAGGGGAAATATCCAGAAATTAATTAGGAGTTCAAAATAAATCCATCAAAGGAAACTTTTATTGTTCATAGAGGATGACATGTGGGACCGACCTGCCAACAGCGTCCTCATCGTTTCAGAGGGGGCAGGAGATCAAAAGAAAAAGGCAAATAGCCAGAAATTAGGGGTAAAAAATAACTCCAAGAAAGGAAACTTTTATTGTTCGTAGAGGATGACATGCGGGACCCATGAGCCGGCAGCTTACTCAACGTTTCAAAGGCGGCATGAGATCGAAAGAAAAAGGCAAGTGACAAAATATCAGGAGCCAAAGATAATCCAAGAAAAGAAACTTTATTGTACGTAGAGGATGACATGCGGGTCCCATTTAGCAGCAGCGGTCTCAACGTTTCAAATGCGGCTTGAGATCAAAAGAAAAAGAAAGTTGATTATACATAGAGGATGACATGCGGGTCCCATGAGTCAGCAGCTTACCCAACGTTTCCAAGGCGGCAGGGGATCAAAGAAAAAGGAAATAGCCAAAAATCGAGAGGGTGAAAAAAAATTAAAGAAAATAAACTTTTATAGCACATAGAGGATGACATGCGGGTCCCATGAGCCGGCGGGTTCCTCAACGTTTCAAACGTGGCATGAGATCGAAAGAAAAAGACAAGTGACCAAATATGAGGAGCCAAAAATAATTCAAGAAAAGAAAGTTTTATAGTACATAGAGGATGACATGCGGGTCCCTTGAGCCGGCGAGCTTACTCGACGTTTCAAAGTGGGCGGGGGATCAAAAGAAAAAGGTAAGCCAAAAATCAGCGGGTGAAAAAAAATCCAACAAAGGAAACTTTTATAGCACATAGAGGATGACATGCGGGTCCCATGAGCCGACGGGTTCCTCAACGTTTCAAACGTGGCATGAGATCGAAAGAAAAAGGCAAGTGACCAAATATGAGGAGCCAAAAATAATTCAAGAAAAGAAAGTTTTATAGTACATAGAGGATGACATGCGGGTCCCATTTAGCAGCAGCGGTATCACCGTTTGAGAGGCGACAGGGGAACAAAAGAAAAAAGAAATTGCCAAAAATCAGAGGGTGAAAAAAACCAAGAAAATGAACTTTTATAGTACATATAGGATGACATGCGGGTCCCATGAGCCTGCAGGTTCCTCAACGTTTCAAACGTGGCATGAGATCGAAAGAAAAAGGCAAGTGAAAAAATATCAGGAGCCAAAAATAATTCAAGAAAAGAAAGTTTTATAGTACATAGAGGATGACATGCGGGTCCCATTTAGCAGCAGCGGTATCACCGTTTGAGAGGCGGCAGGGGGTCGAAAGAAAAAGGCAAGTGAAAAAATATGAGGAGCCAAAAATAATTCAAGAAAAGAAAGTTTTATAGTACATAGAGGATGACATGCGGGTCCCATTTAGCGACAGCGGTATCACCGTTTGAGAGGCGGCGGGGATCGAAAGAAAAAGGTAAGTGACCAAATATGAGGTGCCAAAAATAATTCAAGAAAAGAAAGTTTTATAGTACATAGAGGATGACATGCGGGTCCCGGTTAGCGGCAGCGGTATCACCGTTTGAGAGGCGGCGGGGGATCGAAAGAAAAAGGCAAGTGACCAAATTTGAGGTGCCAAAAAAACTCCAAGAAAAGAAAGTTTTATAGTACATAGAGGATGACATGCGGGTCCCATTTAGCAGCAGCGGTATCACCGTTTGAGAGGCGGCAGGGGATCGAAAGAAAAAGGTAAGTGACCAAATATGAGGTGCCAAAAATAATTCAAGAAAAGAAAGTTTTATAGTGCATAGAGGATGACATGCGGGTCCCGAGTTAGCAGCAGCGGTATCACCGTTTGAGAGGCGGCGGGGGATCGAAAGAAAAAGGCAAGTGACCAAATTTGAGGTGCCAAAAAAACTCCAAGAAAAGAAAGTTGATTGCACATAGAGGATGACATGCGGGTCCCATTTAGCGACGGCGGTCTCAACGTTTCCAAGGCGGCAAGGGATCAAAAGAAAAAGGAAGTAGCCAGAAATCGGGGGTCAAAAAAATATCCAAGAATAGAAAGAATTTTGGTTCATAGAGGATGACATGCGGGACCCATGATCCTGCATCGTAAACGGCTCGATCGGAGAACGTTGAACGAGATGGCGCGATCGAGAAAAAAAACAATGCCAGAGAGGCTGCCATCTGGCCCTACATCCCTCGGCGGTGCGGATTTGCGTTGACTCGGCCGGCGAACCCGAGATTTCGAGATGCACCACGTCCCGGGCCACCATACGCGACGTTTTGGCCGCTTTCGTCGGGCTAGGTGGCCTCAAAAACGAGAAAAAAAAAGTTTTGACATGCACCACGGAGGGACCAAAAATCGTCGGCCATGGTACACCAGCAACCACGGCGCGACTTCAACTTCGTCGGCCATGGCAACTTTTCTTGTAGTGATTAATACTTAAAACCATAGATCATCTTAGATTCATCTCATATTCATGCTAGGGTTTCTCCATCTCCCCAAAAACTAATAGGAATACTCACACATGGAGACAATCAAGAACATCATCATAATCTTATGAAGGAGATTAAAGGAATGGAACGAACTTGAATACAAATCCAAAATAGCAATCAAGATTACAACTATGATTGGAGGGTGATGACGGTGATGGTGCAGCGGTTGCTGATGATGAAGGGGATGATGCCTTGTCCTCCGAAGATCCATGTAGCAGCCGGATCTTGTCTTCTCCAAATTTCCTTCTTGAGATCTGATCTGGGGCGGTGTTTCTCTATTTCGCGGAGTTGTGCATCTCTGATCTCTGATCCGTCTGCGGGAGGTGGAAGATTTTGACGAGGCGGTGCTTCTGGAGAGTAGTACGGGCGGGCCTTGCCCGTACTGATGCATGTTAAAGCTACTGGAAGTTTTCCTCGCATTGTCCTTTCGCCCAGGTACATAATTAAGTGCAAAAAAGATTTATATCGCGTCAAAATGTCAGAAAATGACAATTTTCATTAATATTTCATCACCGACTTATTATTTCAAGATCCTGTGTAGACAAGCATAAAAGGACGCGGTAGCGCGGTGAAATACAAAAATCCTACTGCTACTCAATGGCAACTTGATAAAATAACGATGTAAATACATGCTAAAAATTGCAATCATCAACTTCCCCAAGCTAGACTCTTACTCGTCCCCGAGCAAGATAGAAATTTAATAGACAGAGTCATCTTTCTTCATGATGCGAGAGTCGTTAAAACAAATGAGGCATTTTCGAAAACAAGGATTACAACATCAGATGTAAAACTAGAGCATGAATAACACCATACTATTCTCATACTCAATTGACTTAAAGGCCTCCACACCTTTCGAGGTTTGATAGTAGACAAGAAGACTACTTTATCCAAATATCATAAAATCATGAAGTTAGCTTTTCTAAGCCAGAGCTAAGAACTCGTTTTCAATTCAAAAAGGCACTTTAAGGTTCCAAAAACTCCAAAAGAAATATTGGATGTATATAATGATGTATTCTATCAACGTACAAAAATTCAACTTTAAATACTACTATATAATTTTGGTGGTGCAAAATTAATAAATCTTGCAAATTTTCGGGGTTTAAAACTTTGCACTATTCACACTTTAGATATCAGATTTTGCACTTTTGTTCACCCCAGAAGAATATAAGGTATCAGGAGTTTATATGTTGCACATTGATAGAACACTTCATTACTCATGTAGATTTTTTAATAATATTTTAAAAACTTATAATATTGTTTAATTTTTTTTAAAGGGTTTGCTAGTTAGCGGAGAACCAAATTCGTGCTCAGTCAAGTTCTGCACAGCTTCATTGCATCGTGATTCATGTATATGAGTTGCAAGTTAGGTTGCAACTGAGTTTTTTTAGTTGCAACTGTAGATACAACCAAGAAAAATACTCCATACCATTAGATTTGCTTTGTGATTCATGTTAGTCATGAGTTGCAACTCATGTTACAACTAAGATTTGATGAACTCGTCTGACTGAAAACAAAGTTATTTATTAGTCGACTGAGAAATAGTCACACATGGGATTTGCTAGTTGTTATCTAGCTCAGAACTAAGTTTGTGCTCACTTTACACTATTTGGTTGTATCGTGATTCATTCATATGAATTGCAAAGTAGATAGCAACTGAGTTTCTTTTAGTTGCAACTGTGACTTTTTTTTAGTTGCAAGTTGAGATACAACTAAAAAAATACTCTAGGTTGTTAGTTTTGCTTTGAAATTCGTGCTAGTTATGAGTTACAACTTATGTTGCAACTTAGATTTGATGACATCGTCTCATTAACAACGAAAAGTTAATTCTAAGTTGACTGATAAATAGTCAAATCCTTTGAAAAGAAAGTATGCGTAGCTCCGACTACACTTGTGGTTTCGACCTGTGCTACATAAAGCTTGAAAGGAGATCAACAATTACTCACTAAATTGCCTGCAAAATACACACAATGCAACAAGAGTACGATCTAATTGGAGGCAAACAATGGGTCCCATTCATGGGAGTCTTCAACCTTCTGCCCTTCTCCCAACAATGGATACTTCCAACTATACATCTCTAACTTCTCATCCTCCGGAAGGCCCTCCACGATGCGTTTCCTGATCTTCGTCACCTTCCTAGTGACGGCTTCCACGGCCACGTCGAACGCGTCATTCACAGTCGACTCAAGCTTCGACGACGTGTCGCTGTAGATCATCGCCGGGATGAGGCCCACGACCGCTCCCCTCATCCTCTCGACGTCGTCCGGCCGTATCCTCCTCAGCCTCTCCTCCACGCTCACGTTGCGGCGGACGTCTTCATCCGAAATGTAGACAGAGTATTCGGCGTGGTTCTTGGGCAGGTGCCAGGTGTACTGCACGAACGCGGTGCCGGGGTGGAAGAAGACCGGGATGCAGCCGGCGAGCAGGGCCTCGAACACCGATCTGCGCGTGTACGTGTCGCCTTGCGGCTGTAGGCAGAACGTCGAGCTCTGGAAGAGCTTCATGACTCCCGCCGGGGAGTCGCACCTGTTGCCCGGCCCCTTCCTGCACTCCATCAACGAGCAGGCAGCGGACGCCGCGCACTGCTCCACGAGGTGGCTTGCAATGGACCTGGCGTCCTCGGGGCGCGCCGCGCCTGCGAAGGAGAAGAGCCACTGGCGTTTCAGACCGCGCACCCGGTCCTGCCAGAAGAAGATGCCCTCGTCGGTCGCCGGGTGGAAGGATGTCGGGTACGGGATGGCGGCGTCGTTCAGGTTCCACGGGCTGGCCTCCAAGACTAGTGCCGTCATGTTCCGGACGGCCGGCAGACGGAGGAGGCTGCTCCCCCACCCGATGGAGCCATTGCCCAGCCGCCGGAAGTCCCACGTGGTGCGGCCGGCGACGAAGAAGTGGTCGCGGCCGCCCATGGCGCGCCATTCGGGGCGCGCGGTCACCAGGCGCACCATGTCGAGCGCCAACGCGTCCAGCGACGAGGCGTTGTGCCCCCAGAGGTGTCGTGCCACGTCGAGGCCGGCGTAAAACGGGACGAAGATGGCGGCCGCGAGGGAGGAGTCGTTGGTGAGGCACTCGTACCGCTTGATCCGGTCGTGGAAGATGACGTCGAGCATGTGCTCGTCGGAGTCGTACCATCCGGTTTCCTGGAGCACACCGCCCTGGCTGCCACTGAGCTGCGGGCCGAAGCCGCCGTTGGCCGTGTGCTTGCACTTGTCCGCCCACGGGGAGAGCGTCCCGCAGTCCCGGAGCAAGTCGGTGTTGAAGCGGGGAGGCAGCTCCTGCACGTAGATGTACCGGTCGCCGCACAGGTCTCCTCTGTCGTTTGCCGCCGCGAGCGCGCGGGCGAAGGCGTGCTCTCCGCGCTGCTCGCCTCCACCGTTAGGTCCTATGACGGACGAGCCAGTATCGACCTGCACCGACGCGGCCAAAGGATCGGGCA
The DNA here is from genome assembly GCF_022539505.1 of Lolium rigidum. Taxonomy (NCBI): domain Eukaryota; kingdom Viridiplantae; phylum Streptophyta; class Magnoliopsida; order Poales; family Poaceae; genus Lolium; species Lolium rigidum. The sequence continues at coordinate 237,756,918 of NC_061514.1, forward strand.
ATGCCTTGCCACTGTTCGTGTGGCCGGCGTCACGCGGCGGCGAGATGAAAGGATCGGAGAACGGCGATTTGCCGCGGGCGATCGGGTTTATCTTGCGGGTGCGGTGCCGCGAGGACGAAAGGCCGTGCTCGACGCGCGCGACGGTGCCGGTAGCGCTACTGCCGGCGACGCCGAAGTCGTAGCAGTGGCGCGCTAGCATCGAGACGGTGGCGGCGAGGATGAGGAGGGAGCAGACGCGGGAGCAGCGGCCACCGCCCTTGTCGAACTTCCCCAACTTGTCATTAGTCGCCTTCAGTATGTCGCCGCCCACCGACGGCGGCAGGTCGGCCGCGTGGTGTCGCCTCATGGTGGGGACGCTCGGGGCGCGCGACAGCATAAAAAGGAGAGTTTTCGCTCGACAAGCAGCAAGCCAGATGCTAGTTCTAGCTCTTCAGTGCTCTCTGTTCACTCCTCGGTGGCTCACCCAAGCGCTTATGCTAAGAACGTGGATACAAAAAAGAAAGTAAGAAGTCAACCGCTGCATCCAGCCATCTGATACTGAGTTACTGACAGCATGCTAAGATTCAGAGGATAATGCTAAGCTCATAAGGAGGATCCAATTAGCTTGCAATTAATCACGAGGATCCAATGAGACGCATCCCTGAGACGCCCAGCGATCAATCACCGACAAGATCAGTTGATGGCGCGATCTAGATCAACTGGCTAGAGTGATAAGTATTGATTAACCCCCTGTTGCTCCTCGAGTCGTCTAAATCAACTAACGAGGTTCTTTCTCTGAAGCTTCTTGTCACCTTCCTCACGACCTTAACTCGTCATGTTACTCTAAAAAAGTCTGGCATGCATCCGATCCGCATGGATGTATAGAAAATAGATCAAGTCAAACTAACACAGGAGTTGCTGAATTACAAAGTGAAGCCGGACATCTTTAAGAAATATACTGTCGGAAGTATTCCAGTAAACTGTCAGGGAGCGTCGGGCCAATGAAACGTAGATAAAGATTCCTCCTTGCGCCAATGGCAACAATACCAGAGTGTTTGTTTAGTGCCATTGTGCAAACATAGGTTAAGGAAGTGTTTAGTAGACTCCAACTCAACTTCAGTGCACTACAAAATCAGGCCTTGAAGTTAAGTGCACTGACCTAGGTTAAGCGAGTGTTAGGCGGAAAGTTCAAAATACGACCGGCTTTGAAGTAACGAAGTCATCAACCGACCACAAGTTATAATAAACTTATACCTATCGGGGCTGCAAAAGTAAAGAGAAAAACAACACAAGACAACAGCTTGATCCAAGTTGAGGGAGCCTTATCTTGGGAGCGGCGCGGAATTGTCCAAACTAACAGACCTCCACCGCACCAACACTGCTACTCATGGGGAACTTGATGATGGGTCAACAACCTAGCATGACTTTAGAATCAAAATGAGGCCGACCATCCTAAATTAAGAGGTTCATCCTGAGCCATAAGAATGACCTCTTACGTGTCAGGAAAGGAGCCTATTTAGTCACTCTTAGGGCCTGGATTTAGGGCATGGCCTCCATCACCAAAATAAGAATCAGGCAGCGCGCGCAGCTCTCAAACATTCGCCTTGGAGATGGAAAATCGAGACTCTTGTACTTGCACGCAAACGGAAGGACAAGGAAGAAATACATCATCAACTTGCGCACTTTGACAGGGCTTGTGGTCATCCCTTAAGAGAAATAAGAGGAGTTATGGGCTCAAGGAAGAAATACATCGTCAACTTGCACATTTTGACGGGCTTGTGTTCACCCATTAGGAGAAACAAAAGGACTTATGGGCTTATTTTCAGAGATGTCTCGGCATGGCTGAACCTAACATGGCCTCCTTCAGTTGAGAATAGCTTGATACCAAGCAAGGGACCTATCCACACTTGAGGCCCCTTTTGAGATGGAGGAATTAAAGAAATTGGTCCTCGGCTTTCCCTCGGAGAAGGCTCCCTGATCCGACGATTTCATTGGCCTCGTTTTCTAGTGTTGTTGGGACACCGTTAGAGAGGACCTGCTCGCAGCTATCACTCAACTTTCGGAGAGATGAGGAGGTTGAAAGGATGATATGTCGCCTAGAGAGAGGGCGGGTGAATGGACATTTTTAAACTACTATGGATTTGGTTTGTAAGAATGCTGAATTAAACTAACGTTTATTTTACAAGCACAAAACACAAATAAGCTAGGCTTAACTAAGTGCATCAACAACAAGTCAACAACACAAGCTAAGCAATATAGTCACAAAATATATATAACACAAGTGATAGCAAGATATGAGTGCTTCAAGCACGGTTTCTATCACAAAGAAAGTAAACTCGGGTATAGAGATAACCGAGGCACGCGGATACCAAGCCCTCACACGGAGTGAGGTACATTGTAGAGATGTGGGATACCATGAAAGTCTCATGAACACCACGAAGGCTCACCTCTTCTCCAAACCAATTTCATGAAGGACAAAGGTCTTTCCCTTATGGCTAGATTTTCATCCACTCCGGAGATGGCAAGCTCCACAACCACTTCACATGCTACACGAAGGAGAAGCTCGTGCCTCTTCACAATCTTCCACGAAGAGGTCACCGGAGCACTAACTGCCAAGCCAACTAGGAGATCACTCTCCAAGAGTAACAAGCTCACAGTCTCTCAATCAAACTAATCGAAATGGAGATCTCAACACTATGCAAGAATGCAAAGCAAGAAACCAAATGTGTTCAAAACATTCACATTCAAAACTCACCAAAGCAACAAGTGCTAGGAAATAATTAGAGAGAAAGAACAATGGAGGAAATCAAGAAATGACTCCAAGATCTAGATCCCAAAACTACTCCTCACTTAGAGGAGGGATTTACTGGTGGAGATTGTAGATCTAGATCTTCTTTTAAATCCTTCAAGCAGATGCAAGAATCATAGGAGGGAAGGAAGAGGAAGAAAACTTTTGAGGTTTAGCAATGGACTATGAGAGAGAGAGAGAGAGAGAGAGAGAGGAGGGCTATTTATAGTCCAAGGGACGAAACTAGCCGTTAGGGAGAATTCTCGCGACCCGGTGACACCGGTCCTCCCACTGGAATAGTCCCGTGAACCAGCGGACCAAAACCCTCGCCTGTATTTGCGGTTCACAAGGATGGGATGGTCCGAGACCGGCGTGCCGGGTTCGAAGCAGCGAACCGGAACCGTTTCGGTTTCGCCGACACCGCTCTATGATGTGCCATTCGGCACATACCGGAGCAATCCAAGGAGCGCCAAACAATTCTAGGAGAAAAACCAGCACCGCCGATTTCTGCATCGATTTCACCAGAAACCCTCCAACGGTTGTTTTCTCGAAAGAACTACAGTTTCACAAAGTTCCCGAACTTCGATTAAGATGAAACTAATTTTGTTGGAATCTTCACATGATATTTTTACACAATTTTAGTAGGAAAACCTTTCCAAACTAACAACCGGTAAAATTGTCATAACTCAAAAACGCAACATAAGAAGATGCATATGATTTCCGTTTTCGATGAACTTGGACTTGTTGAAAATCTAGCAACAAGCTCAAGAATCTCACACAACCAAACATGAAGAAGCAACAAGAATAAGGGGATGCAAAGAATGCAAGGGTTGATCTGCCTAAGACGATGTGATCAAGTTTACCCAACATAAATCTTCCTCTTGATGGCGTGGCTATTTATCCTATAATCCAATCTCTCAACAACCACCTTGAGACCGGCAAAAGAAAAACCTAACAAGGCCATACGTTTATCTTACGCATCGCACTAGAGTTTGATTGCTTCATTCGGCATTCACTTGATCATTATTAATTTGTGAATTAAGAATTTTAATTGATTAAGTAGATAAGCATTTCACGTTGATTAAATTTAGCCTCTAGGCTACTCTGAACTCTGATTAATTGGTTCTTGCATATTCACGTAGACAACCTCAGGTTTCATGTGTCTCTCACCCGTCCATTCACCTAATAGAGTTCTTAAAGAGGTTCTTAGGTGTGAAATATTCTTCTATTTATATTTTGTAAGTTGCACCAAAACGATTGCACATGGTGAATTGTGCTACTTTTATTTGTTGCACCTTGTTATACTTGACTCTTACATGAAAAAAAAATACTCAATACACGTGTCTATGCTATTCTAAGATTGAACGAGAATGACATTTGTGATGTTTGGATGTCTGGGCATGCGTCAGCTATTTTTCTTTGGGTTTATTAGGACAGTGCCCGCGCGTTGCTGCGGAAGAGCAAAATATTTTTTAGAAATACGTTGCAACGGGGCAGCATTAAATGAAATATGTTTCATATATTCACATCTGTACATAAGTTAAATCCAAATGGCATGGAGTTGTTGGCCAGTACGCCTTTTGTACCATGCAATAGTGAAAATCATGGCATGACATGAATTTCCAGTGTGGAATAGTGAAAATCTATCTCGCTCGATAGGTCGGGACTCTCTACTACCATCGTCGTCGAGTAAAACGTGTGGATGAAACCTCAACCAAATTGGAGTCCAATGGATCATCATGCTCTTCAAATCAATGTGGAGAAACAAATTGGGACAATCTCGTTCTACTCTTGTGTACCAACTCAATGTTACCATCTTAAATATCTCACATGCATCATATAAATGTGAAACTACTCATATTTTAGAACAAAAAAGAAAATACATTAATTTGAGTGTATATAGCTGAATGTTGCTTACAGTGAATCCTAATTTACAAGCATAAAAAGAAATTTATCAAATAATTTGCATGTCCGCATGATCCAGCACTTATCAAAGCTAAGAACAAATCTGCAATTTTTTAGCCTTTGAAATCCATAGACAGTTCCATTTTTAAAACGAAAATAAAAATACATTTTAAAGGGAGACCTGGCCGCCAGGGGCCCAGCAGCAAGCTACGTATGAGGCAATCACGCGACCGCTGTATTCGCCTCCTCTCTCGGTCAACTCTCCCACAAGTCTCAACCGCTCACACACGCATCTCGCTGCCGGAGCTGCCTCCCCCCCTCCAGCTAACTTCCTGGCCGAGCTCGCTGCATCCCACACCGGCCGGCTGGAAATTTCCTCTGATTCCTCACCAACGCGGTAAGCTGCCGGCGGCCGTGCAACGCTCCGTCATCCCGGCCAGCGCTCGCCATGCGCCCATGCCACCCAATCCTCTACCGCCGGCCTTCTCCAGATGCGCTGCCCGTCGCCTCTGCTTGGCTGCAGTACACAGACGCCTGAATCCATCATAAATTTTGTCTAGGAAACAATATCTTGGTAGGCGGCGTTCCATGGGAGAGATGGGGCGGCAGCAGGGGAGATGGCGTTGCAGCCGGTCAAATTCAGAGGAAGCGGGGACGGGGAATCGGCCGCGGGAGCACACCAAAGACAGGGCGGGGGTTCAGGGCAACCTCCGTTCGATTCTACCGACCGGAGGAGGGCGGCCACTACGGTGGACGGAGATCGAGGAGGGTGGTAGCCAGGAGGGTTCGTTCGGGGGTCGGGGATAAGAAAATATAAAGGAACGGGGACGAAGCGTTTTGTTTAACTTGCCGGTGGCAGGGGGCTGTAATTTCAGCGAAAATCAGTGGTAAAAATAGACGGACGAACAAGAAACCTTATTTTCTTTATTATTACGTATAGATATAGACTAGTACATATCAAGCCTTCACACGTAGTCGAAATGGTATGTCAAACACGGTGTATCCAACTGGCACAATGTCTACATTGTGTGAACGGGCCTCATTTGACATGTGACTTATTTTCGGCAACCGTTTGCAAAATGTAGGGTATTTACAAACGGTAATTCAAAGTCGAGTGTCTGCGTTTTGGCCGATTGCAAACGGCAGGTGTTGTTTCGCCATACGTGTTCAGCTCATTTTACATTACACTAGCGGCATGTTGATTGTTTACATTGCATATGTTTTTTACATGCAGATACAAGCAGATTTGTGCTTAGCTCTACCAGTAACAAATAGTTCTATGATATCAAAGAAGTAAGTCTAGGAGAACTAATCTGAGGTTGGGTGGTTAGGAGGGTGGTTGTACCGCCGGTCCACCAGAGTTCAAACCCCAGGTTTGACATTTGTTGTCTTGTAAAGGTGGAATATTTATTCAGTGGGAGGCGACGTTCCCATCCACAGCGAAGCGCCTGTGGTGACTTCGTTAATTTCAAGATCCAACCCGCCGGCTCAGTCTTCTGGATGTGCTCATAGGGGTATGGTGTGCATGTGTGCATTCATATGAGTGAGCGTATGCGCATGTATGTGGGCGACTGCGCTTGTACTGTGTTCCTCAAAAAAAAGTAAGCCTAGCTTAATTTATTAGGAAAGATGAGGTATACCCCAGCCACCTATGTTCAAGATCCAGCGACTGACTGATACGTTGTAAACGTATCTATAATTTTTGATGCTACATGCTTGTTTTACATCAATTTCTATATGTTTTGTTTACACTTCGTGGTATTTTTATGCATTTTCTGAAACTAACCTATTAACAAGATGTCATAGTGCCAGTTCCTGTTTTCTGTTGTTTTTGTATTTCAGAAAAGTTGTACGGAAAATATTCTCGGAATTGGACGAAACAAAAGCCGAAGTTTCTATTTTACTGTCACGAGGATGGAGTCTAGAGGGGAGACAGAGAAGAGCCAGGAGGTGGCCACACCACCCCTAGGCGCGGCCCACCCCCTGGCCGCGCTTAGGTGTGGTGTGGGCCCCTCGGGCACCCACCGACCTCGCCCTTCCGCCTATATATTCATCTGTTCGGTAAAAATCTAAACACCGGAGACTCCATCCACGAAAAGTTACGTAGCCGCCGCCATCGTCGACCCTAGCTCGGGAGGGTTCTCAAGATCTTTTCGGCACCCTGCCGGAGAGGGAGATCATCACCGAAGGCCTCTTCATCACCATGCCCGCCTCCGAAGTGATGCGTGAGTAGTTCATCTCTGGACTACGGGTTTATAGCAGTAGCTAGATGGTTGTCTTCTCCTCATTATGCTTCATGTTTAGATCTTGTGACCTACCTATCATGATCAAGATCATCTTTATGTAATGTTACATGTTGTGTTTCTTTGGGATCCGATGAATATTGAATACTATGGTTGAGTTGATTATAGACCCGTTTATATGTTATTTGTGATCTTGCATGCTCTCCGTTGCTAGTAGATGCTCTGGCCAAGTTATGTGCTTGTGACTCCAAGAGGGAATACTTATGCTCGATAGTGGGTTCGTACCTCTAGTAATCTGGGAGAGTGACAATAACTTCTAAGGTTGTAGATGTGTTGTTTCTACTAAGGAGAAAAAAACAATGCTTTGTCCAAGGATAATTTCGTTGTTTACTTTACACACTTTACTTAATGCAATAATCTATTTCTTGCAACTTAATACTGAAAGGGGTGCGGATGCTAACCTGAAGATGGATTATTATTCATACATTTAGTTGGATTATGGTCTATGAATCTTGTTGTAATACCCAAATGAATCTCATAGTAATCATCTTGTCATGTATTGTCTTTATTCTATCAATTGCCTAGCTGTAATTTGTTTACCCAGCATGTTATTTATCTTTATGGAGAGACACCTCTAGTGAACTGTGGACCCCTGTCATTTCTTTTACATTGATAAAACCATCTACTGCAAGCACCGTTCTCTTTATTTCACTACAAACAAACATCTCGTTTCACACTATACGTTTAATCTTTTGTTTTCAGCAAAACTAGTGAGATTGACAACCTCACTGTAAGTTGGAGCAAAGTATTTTGGTAGTGTTGTGTGCAGATTTCACGTTGTTGCTGACACCGCTAGTGCGTCCTGCCAAAGTCAGCTAGCAACACCTTCAGAAGTGGTTTCTTTCTCCTACTGGTCGATTAAACCTTGGTTTCTTACTGTGGGAAAACTTTATGCTGTGCTCATCACACCTTCCTCTTGGAGTTTTCAAACTGCGTGCTCTGCACAACATCAAGCTCTTTTCTGGCGCCGTTGCCGGGGAACTGAAGAAAATTTACACCACAGAGATTGCCAACTCCCACGGTAACAGCTCTTTTCTGGCGCCGTTGCCGGGGAAAAAGAGGATTTCTGCAAGGGGAGTCTCTCATCTCCAATCTATTTACTTTGTTATTATTTTTCTTAGTTTATTTTACTTTGTCTTGTTTGCTTTTATCAAAAACACAAAAAAATAGTTTCTTTTATAGTTGTTATTTTGTTGCTTTATTTTTAGCTCATTATGTTGATCCCTAAGTACGTTTTGAAATACCTATCAATAGGTAGTGGTTCTATAATTGTGAGAGATAACATTGAAAAATTCTTTAATCATGTTAGTAAGCACAAAGATATTGAGGATAGATCCTTAGTAGAACTTGCTCCTAATTATGAAACTACTGCAGCTTATTTAGTTCAAATGTTCGACGCTAGGTTTGTTAAACTTAACCCCATAATGCAGCAAATGTTTCGTAAACTTCATCAAGTTGAGGATGATGAAAAGATAGAATTTATTCTGGAAACTTTTCTTAAAGAATTTAGAGATGTTGTTATAGAAAATAGGAAAGTCTTTGATCGGTTTAACATGCTAGGCTCATGTGTAGATGTTATTGGTACACTTGAAAAGATAGACAAAACCAAACCTAAAAATAGGGAGGAAATCAAAATACCAATACCTTTCAAACTCGTAGGAATGCATGAAGCTTTGGAAAAGAATTTTGATTGGATTGTTCCTGAAAATCTATTTGATGAAAGTAGTGAACCCAAGAGTGTTGAGAGAGGGTCTTCCAAAACTTATATGGATAAAATACAATTCCTTGTTGAAAAGACTTCTGGCATTGATCTTGATGCTTCTTCACTTGAAAATACTTGATTCAAGCTTTCTACGCCTAGCTGAAGGGCGTTAAAGAAAAGCACTCTTGGGAGATAACCCATGTTTTATTTCTGTACTTTTTGCTTTGTTGAGTCTTGGAAGTTGTTACCTATGTAATAACCTCTCCTTATCCTTTGTTTTTTTTGTGACGAGAATAGCCTCTAATAGGAAGAAGGTAAGATTTGGGGAAGTTGCTGTCCTGAAACAGATTCTGTGCTGCCACCAAAAAAATAGTATTCTCAGCCAGAACGTTGGATTTATCTAATAATATTTTATCATAGGGATTTCTAGTTTCGTGCCCCTGGTTCGTTAGTTGTACTCAGTTTTCCCCAGTCCCTTAGTTTTTCCTCAGTTTTCCCCTCCTCTAGTTTGAAACACGCACAAGTGCTGGAACGGCCGGTAGCCGGTCGGGTCGGAGGCCTTGACCGTTAGTCCGACCGGGTGGGGCCGCACGGGGGCAGCTCCTCCCCGACCGTCTCGTGCCGACGGGTAGGGTCGGGAGACACGTCGGAGCAGCCATCCATCTATCGGCTGACGTGTGGGCCGTTTTATTTCATGATTTTATACGCGGTGCTGCCAATGACAAATGGGGCCGCTCTATAGGGCTGCCGCAGCCAATGACCAGGTGGGGTCGTATATTTTTCGATAAAAGACATATATTGCCGCTGCTGTGGGGCTGCCGCAGCCAATGACCGGTGGGGTCGTCTATTTATTTAGGGAAACTCATATATTGCCGCTCCGTGGGGCCTCCGCAGCCAATGACCGGTGGGGTCGTCTATTTTTTAGGAAAAGACATATATTGCCGCTGCGTGGGGCTGCCGCAGCCAATGCCCGGTGGGGTCGTCTATTTATTTAGAGAAACTCATATATTGCCGCTCCGTGGGGCCTCCGCAGCCAATGACCGGTGGGGTCGTTTATTTTTCGAGGAAAAGACATATATTGCCGCTCCGTGGGGCTGCCGCAGCCAATGACCGGTGGGGTCATCTATTTATTTAGAGAAACTCATATATTGCCGCTCCGTGGGGCCTCCGCAGCCAATGACCGAGTGGGGTCGTCTATTTTTCGGGAAAAGACATATATTGCCGCTCGTGGGGCTGCCGCAGCCAATGACCGAGTGGGGTCGTCTATTTATTTAGAGAGAAAAAATCATATCTTGCCGCTCCGATATATGTCTTTAGAGAATATCATAGAGAGAAGCAACAAGTTCGCTAATTAATTATTCTTAAGCTAGACCGGAGAACCGGCGGCAGCTCGTTCCCCACCGTCGGACGGAGCAGCCATCGCCGGCGGCGCGCCGGCGCCTCGTCGCGCCGCCGGCTCTCGTCCCCCGGCGGCGTCGTACAAGCTGCGGCGCTGCACGTCAACCACGGCTCCGAGCACTTGTTTCGTCCGCACGCATTGTACCCACCGCGGGAAAGTCCGCCGCAAGCGGATCCGCCGCCCACGACGACCGGGATTTGTTCCGCGCACCAATTGGTAGACCTCCGCTTCTGCCTCCCCCGCCCCCTAATCGATTCGGTTCCCGTAATTTATTGGAGTTTGCGGGTACGAAATAGTCCTCAATGTCTCGTCGTAGCGGGTACACCGGCGAGGGTGGGGATTCGATCATGTCGTGGCCACGTTCTACTTCTCCTACCTCGTCGGAAGTGCGGGTATATAGCTTCAGCTCTCTGTACTACCGTTGAATTTGAAGTTCCGCCATGGCCTGTTGGGGTGATTTCAGTTGTTCTTTTTTCCATTATTGTTACAGTTAGCCGAGAAAGCCGATGATCCATGGTACATTGCTTACCAAGATGAATCAACCCGAGTGGTGTAGCCGGAGGATGGATTTGGAGGAGAAGGTGGCCAATTTAGGTGATGAATTGGCCCGTAAAAACCTGATGATATTCGAGCTGAAGCGTATTGTGGAGGAAGAAAAGAAGAATTCAGAGCTTATTCGCAAGGAGAAGTTGAGAGTTGAGACAGATCTTGTCGTATTTGATCAAGTGGTAGAAAATCTAGAACATGAACTTAAAGTGATGGGAGAGGAGAAAAGTAGATTCATACGTGCAGGTTTTATTAGGTGTCATCCCTGTCCTAGCGGTTATGTGGTTACGGTAGACGATTTAGTATAGAATTGTTATTCGGTAGATGGCTCTAACCACTTGTATTTTGTTGTGGCTCTAAGCACTGTATTTCGGTGTACAATTTCCTACTTGTGCTAAGTAATGTGCACGATAATTTTAGCATGCATGAACATTTTATAAAAGTGAAGGGATCCCAAAAGTGAAAGCATGTACCAGCCTCCGGATCAAATACATATTAATATCTTCCCAATCAAGTTGGGATAGAATTCAAATCATACATACGGATGTACATGGACACATCAAGAACGTGAAGAAGCTTTTTTTGAGACGGAGGTAGTAGTTCGAACAATTTTATCCCATTTGGAAATTGAAAAATACAAATTTATAATAATTTATCCCAATTTGCGGCGTCGAACACGGTCGCGCAGCGATGGGCAAGAAAGGCCGGGACGACGGGCGGGCTGAGGGGTGGTCATCTGCGCCATCAAACGTTGAAGCGATGTTATCGGCGATGGCTTCAATGTTCGTGGCATCGATGACCGGTGTCGGAACCGCCGGCTGTCTTGGTGTACTTCATCGGCGACGGATCTGCGGAGGGCTGGATCGGCGGCTTTGCAGCGCGGTTGTAGACGATGGCTTCAATCGTCTTGGCATCGATTCGCACTCTCGGCACCGGAAGTGAGACATCAACGAGCTCCGACATTGAAGGCTCGGGTCTGCGCCGTCGAAGCGATGTTGTAGGCGATGGCTTCAATGTTCGTGGCATCGATGACCACTGTCGGCACGGCCGCCGTCTTGGTGTTCTTCATCATTCAACAGATCTGAGAATAGAATCGAAAGTGAGACGGAGAGAGACATTTCAACTATTTCTGACGGTTAGATCCTCACCGGCACTCTTAGATCCACGGCGCACGCACGTGTTAGATGCACGCCGCCGCACGCACGGTTAGATCCGCGCCGCCGCACGCCGACGCACGCACGGTTAGATCCGCGCCGCCGCACGCCGCCGCACGCCACGGTTAGATCCGCGCCGCCGCACGCCGCGCCGCACGCACGGTTAGATCTGCGCCGCCGCACGCCGCCGCACGCACGGTTAGATCCGCGCCGCCGCGACCGCCGTAGTAGAGAGGAAATACGAGAGAGGAGGATGCGGCTGGAATATGCGACTGCCAGGGTTGGTAGGTATGTGCTCTGCTCTTGTCTCCGTATGCGTCCATCGTGGTAGAGAGAGAGATACAGGCCGTCCGATCATAAATGATCGAACGGTGCAAGCGTTCGTTGAGCTTTCATCCAACCAAGATCCGTGTGACATACATCTCGACCAATCAGAGATCAGCCAGTGAGTACAAGTTAGGAAAACTGAGTAGAACTGAGAGGGGGAAAAGTGAGGAAATGTTTATCGGAAGGGCAAAACTGAGTATGTCTGAGTAAAACAAGTGGGCCCGGAGGGGAAAACTGAGTAACACTAAGTAAAACAGGGGCACCCAAATAATAAACGGACTAAGGGAAATTGAAGCTTTTGGCATAAAAATTGTAAAATTGTGTTATTTGAACAATATATTACATTTTGGCCGACTAGATATTGTTTGCAACTCAAAGATACACAAGTGTGACGAATTTGGACTCATTTGGACAAAGTTTGTAAGCATAGTGGGTATTTGGGAGGTGTATTGAGCGAAAAGCCACTGCTTCTTCATATCTAGTAGCTCATGGACTAGGAAGTGGTTTTGAAGCTTTTGGCATAAAACTTTATATCTCTATATTTCCTTTTCCATTATTATTTCTCTAGGTTGTAGGTAACATAACAAGGCTCCATGGGAAGGTTCCACCATGTTTTGAATTATTTTGAATTGAACCCTAAAACCCTAAAACCCTAAACCCTAAACCCTAGAGAAAATGATAAATGTGGCTTAAATGTGGCATACAAATTGTTCATACAAATTCAAATTGTTGAACACAAAGGCATCCCCAATACAAATTGTTCATACAAATTCAAATTGTTCATACAAATTCAAATTGTTCAACACAAAGGCATCCCCAACACAAGGGGAACCCCAATACAAATTGTTCAACACAAAGGGATCCCCAATACAAAGGGAACCCCAATACAAATTGTTCATACAAATTCAAATTGTTCATAGAAATTCAAATTGTTCAACACAAAGGCATCCTCAATACAAAGGAACCCCAATACAAATTGTTCAACACAAAGGGATCGCCAATACAAAGGGAACCCCAATACAAGTTGTTCATACAAATTCAAATTAGTTGTTCAGAATAAAATCTTTCTCTTGCTCCTGGTGTGACTCGCTGGGGCCACCACCTTACTCCGGGTAACCCTACCAGGGATATTACCGGTTTCTACCTTCCTTTTGCCCTCTTTCTTGTTCTTCTTCTTCGCAAAGCTTGTGCTTTTTCTTCCGCCATGTACTCTTCGAAGTTAGCTTCTATCATGGCCTTACTACTTTCGAGGCATTCTCGACCATACTGTTCCCTCTCCTCTAGACTCATCGGTTGAAGCCATTCTACATCCATCTGTTCCCTCTGCTCTCGATCCATCGGTTCAAGCGAGCTCTACATCCATCTCGCTCCCTCCGCTCTCGATCCATCGGTTCAATCTCCTCATGTTGAATTGCTGCTTCAATCTCCTCTGCATTTGCTGCTTCAATCTCCTCATGTTGAACTGCTGCTTCAATCTCCTCTGCATTTGCTGCTTCAATCACCTCATGTTGAACTGCTGCTTCAATCTCAAGTTGAATTGCTCGCTTCATTCTCCTCTCGCATTTTCTGCTCCCGCCTGATCTTCCATTCCAAAAGCTGGGTCAACTCCATTTTTACAAAGCCTAGCAATGTGTCCGAGGATTCCACAACGTTTGCACTTACGTTTTCGAATCGGTGCACCACCCTCTCGCACTAGCTCGATCCTATTTTTCCTCGGCCTACCTCGCCGGTCTAGTCAATACTGGAGAGTACGAGTTTGAAGCTCTGGATCGACTTTCATCCATTGGTCTTTTCCCAACAAGGTAGGAACATTCATAGCATATGCAGCCCTAAATTTGGCAACAGAGAAATACTCTGACACATACTGATCAACTTCACCATCTGCACCCCCTATAACACTCATGAAAAACAATGCGTGTATGCAGGGTATCCCACGGATCTGCCATCCCCTACAATGGCATGTCCTATCAACCAAGCTCACTGGATACCTCCACTGCCTGTTTTTACTGTCGCTGTAGGTTACCTCGACCTCCATTCCTTTTCTGACGCATTGCATCCTCAATTGTTTTGCCCTCTCATGCAAAGACTTAATCAAAGATGGGAGCATGAGATGGCCAACATAATTTGTGGATGCAATTCTTTGACGCAGATCGATCTTTATCATGATCATCTGCCTAATCTTATCAAATATTTGCCACGACATAAGCCCTTTCAATGACTTGACCTTTGAATTGAAACTCTCCGCAAGGTTACTTGTTACATAGTCTACCTTGCAAATTTCATTGAATTGGCTTCTTGACCACACCCTACCATGATGTTCATCCAAGTACTCCTTCACCCCAGGTTTTTGTTTATACAACACATCCAAGTGAAACAGATGCTTCCTAGAGCTGCATGTGTATGAAGCTGGCCATAGGTTGTCAGTAAAAACTTTACCCTTGAATTTCTTTGTAAAATTCTGTACCAAGTGTCGCATACATTCCCTATGCTCCACTCCAGGGAATACTGCTTCTACCGCAGTCTCCAAACCTTTGCAAGCGTCTGTGTGGATAACAAGTCCTGGTGGATGACCTATAAGATCGCGCAAATTCTGCAGAAACCAAGTCCAACTTTCCCGTGACTCAACCTCCAAAACCCCATAAGCAACAGGGAACATCCAATTATGTCCATCAACTGCGATAGCAGACAACTAGTTGTCCTTTAAACCTGCCATGAAGAGCTGATGCATCCACGGCCAAATAAGGCCTGCAGCCAGTCCAAAAAGCCTTTCCAGCAAGCTTTGAAACAAACAAAAGCCCTTCTGAAACATTCCTTGTGCATTACCTTCCCGCTTTTCAATTTGTAGGGAAGCTGTATGCTTGTCTATCGCTACAACACTCGCTCGGACTAGCCATCTCCACTTCAGCTTTGAAAGTGTAAAGCAACCGAAAGCTTTCATTCCATGGACCATTGATCTTGTCAAGAGCCATTTCCTTTGCATAGAACATCCTCATGTAAGGTACTTCCATTTTATACTTCTCAACCACCTTTTTACGAGTGCTCTGTTGGACCAAGTGAAGGATCTTCTCTCAGCCAATCTAGGATTATATCCGCCAACCACCTAGTCTTCGCTAGCTTTGTTTTCAGCTCTGGCTCTCCCCCTAGAGGTGGACACCTATGGATCTCCTTATTCTTCTTTATCTGAAACATAATGATAAGGGATGTCAGTAATAGATAAAAAAAAATTACACCGTGATCTAAATACACAACTGGTTGGCGTATTACCTGAACCAAGCTGCTTCTGCGTATTGTGGATGCATGCAGCCTAAACCTACACCTTGGGTATGGGCATTTAATTGTGAACCTACCTGGCTCACTTTTAACAACCTCAAAATTATTCTTAGTGAGAATGTGATATGTAGTAATTGCATTACGGCAGTCCATCATCGTTTGAAACACGGTGCCTTCTACAAGTTGGGGATCCTCCCTGTTCCACTCAATTGTTGGCAAGTCTTCACCTTCGTAATCGGCTAAAACGAGGCTGTCATCATTCTCATTCTTCTCTTCATCATCAGTGTCATCAAATCGGCACCAAAAGCAATATCTTCCATGTATTGATCCTCCATTGCCTCGCTATCTTGCATCGATCTACCAATTCAGGAAACATCAACTCATCCTCATCATCTTGAGGAGACCGATCCTCAATGTCCGCATCGTCCTCCACATCGACCGTACGAACGATCCGGCTACCACTAGCACCGGGACGAGATGGTGCTGCTGTGGACCTACAAGGAGCGCCGCCGCGCACACCGTTAGAAGAGGCGGCGAGCAGTAGAGAGACATGATGCCCGACCACCTGATGATGCCCCAGCACCAGAGAGAGATGATGCCTGGCCCCTGTCCACATGGACACGAATTTTACCGAAACGGCAAGAAGCATTCAAAGCAAAAAAGAATTCCCAGATCATCATCGGAAATTAGTGGAACCAATCTTCGCTCCGTGCTGTTGAAATATTCGAAATGAACTGCATCGCGAGGGCTCCAGGAGTACTTATAGATGATGTTAGCTTTCAAATCCCTCAACGAGATGGTGGTTGCAATCACCGCAGGGAAGTAAAACCCATTCATTTGGCGTTTAGAATCACGCGTAAAGCTAGAATCCAGCCTAACCACCAGCCGAAAAGCCAGTGACTGGATCAATCCTATTCGAAAAGCAACGCGAGTTAGTTGAGCAACAACGATTGGCGCTCAAAAACTGCCTATTGTTAATTCACATAGGCAGACGATGCTTACCCAGATGGAATCCATGCGTTAGATCCCTCCGATTCCCAATCTTCTCCGCGGCTGACGGGAAGAGGCGGTACACCAGACGGATATACAAACTCTACCGCGACAGGGGTAGATCTAGATCTGGTGGAGGCGGATCCCTCTCCGCCTCCCGGGGGTGGTGGTGGGGGCGGGGGCGGCTCGGCGGCGGACGACGCCATAAGGTAGGAGGGCAGGACGGCGTGGCGGCGGAGGGGCGGTGTGTGAGCTCCTCCGATGATCGGGCGGAGTGGAAAGCTTTGGGTGAGCTCCTCGAGTCAACGATCAACATAGTTCGAAAGAAACGGTCAATTCAACACCAACGCGGCTCCCTAGCCGTCACCGGTAACGGTGAAGGCCTCCGACCGAGACGGCAACCCTCCCGTCTGAGCGTCTGCGACGGGTTTCAAACTAGAGGGAGGGGAAAACTGAGGAAAAACTAAGGGGCTGGGGAAAACTGAGTACAACTAACGAACCAGGGGCACGAAAATAGAAATCCCTTTATCATATGCCCCGGGTTATTATTTAACTTTCATTAGTTTTTCACTTTTCGATTTGAGCATCATAGGATTTTTGAAAAAAAATCTATCTTTACTTGCTGTTCTGTTTTGACAGATTTTTGCCACTATTTGCATTTGCTCTTAATATTTTTCTTTTTGAGGTCTTTTCAGAGAAAGAGAGGTAAAATAAGTTGCTACATTAGTTAATGTTTTAAGGGATGTTTGACTTATGTTACAACTGAACCAAAGTGGATTTGTTATTTTGATTGCACTAATGTTGCTAATGAAAATTGTGTGAAGTTTTGTATGAAGGAAATTTTCAAGTGTATGGAGAGAAGAATGATGTGATTAGATGAAGGATAGGCAAAAGCTCAAGCTTGGGGATGCCCATGTCACCCCAAAAAATATCCAATAGGTACAAGTATCAAAGCTCGGGGTTGCCCAAGGCATTCCCTTCTTCATCAACAAAGGTATCAGGTCATCTTTCAAGACACTATATTTTTATTGCTTCATATGCTATGTGTTGTTCTTGGAGCGTCTTTATTTTTCTTTTTTCTTTTCTTTTGTTTTATTTGCTGTAGTATTGATACATCTAAAACGTATCTATAATTTTTCATGCGCCAAGCTTGTTTTACACCAATTTATATATGTTTTGTACATACTTTTATACATTTTCCGGCACTAACCTATTAACAAGATGCCACGGTACTAGTTCCCTGTTTTCTGCTGTTTTGTATTTCAGAAAAGTTGTATAGGAAATATTCTCGGAATTGGACGAAAAAAAACCGAAGTCAATATTTTTTCGTAACGAAGACAGAGTCCAGAGGGGAGTCGAACGGGGCAGCAGGATGGCCACGCCAGCCCTAGGCGCAGCCTAGCCTGGGACCGCACCTAGGGGTGGTGTGGGCCACCCTGGCCTCCACCGACATCACCCCTCCACCTATTTATTCACGATCTCGGGAAAATCCTGAATACCCGAGCCTCCATCCACGAAAAGTTATGTCGCGGCCGCCATTCAAGACCCTAGCTCGGGAGGGTTCTGAAGCTCTTCCCAGCACCCTGCCGGATGGGAAAATCATCGCCGGAGGCATCTACATCGCCATGCCCGCCTCTGAAGTGATGCATGAGTAGTTCATCCCTCGACTATGGGTCCATAGCAGTAGCTAGATGGTTGTCTTCTCCAATTTGTGCCTCATGTTTAGATCTTGTGAGCTACCCTACATGATCAAGATCATCCTTATGTAATGTCAAATGTTGTGTTTGCTGGGATCCGATGAATATTGTGTACTATGTTGAGATCGATTATATATTATTGTCATATGTTATTTGTGATCTTGCATGCTCTCCATTGCTAGTAGATACTCTGGCCAAGTAGATGCTTGTGACTCCAAGAGGGGGTATTTATGCTCGATAGTAGGTTCATGCCTCTAGTTTTCTGGGAGAGTGACAATAACTTCTAAGATTGTAGATGTGATGTTGCTACTAGGGAGAAAAAAACAATGTTTTATCCAAGGGTAATTCTATTGTTTACTTTACACACATTACTTAATACGATAATTTGTCGCTTGCAACTTAATACTGGAAGGAGTTCAGACGATAATCAGAAGGTGGATTGTTAGTCATAGACGCAGTTGGATTACGGTCTATGTATTATGTTGTAATCTCAAACAAATCTCATAGTAATTATCTCGTCATGTATGGTCGATATTCTGTCAATTGCCCAGCTGTAATTGTTGGGACACGTTGCATAGAAAACAAAAAATTTCCTACCGCGAGAACGCAATCCAAGCCAAGATGCAATCTAGAAGATGGTAGCAACGAGGGGATGAATGATACGTCTCCGACGTATCGATAACTTCTTATGTTCCATGCCACATTATTGATGATATCTACATGTTTTATGCATACTTTATGTCATATTTATGCTTTTTCCGGTACTAACCTATTAACGAGATGCCGAAGAGCCGATTCTGTCGTTTTCTGCTGTTTTTGTTTTCAGAAATCCTAGTAAGGAAATATTCTCGGAATTGGACGAAATCAACGCCCGGGGGCCTATTTTTGCACGAAGCTTCCAGAAGTCCGAGGGAGAGACGAAGTGGGGCCACGAGGTGGCGACACACCAGGGCGGCGCGGCCCAAGCCCTGGCCGCGCCGGCCTGTTGTGTGGGCCCCTCGTGACGCCCCTTTACCTGCCCTTCCGCCTACATATAGTCTTCGTCGCGAAACCCCCGTCACCGAGAGCCACGATACGGAAAACCTTCCGCGAGACGCCGCCGCCGCCAATCCCATCTCGGGGGATTCGAGAGATCGCCTCCCGGCACCTGCCGGAGAGGGGAATCATCTCCCGGAGGACTCTTCACCGCCATGGTCACCTCTGGAGTGATGAGTGAGTAGTTCACCCTCGGACTATGGGTCCATAGCAGTAGCTAGATGGTCGTCTTCTCCTCATGTGCTTCATTGTCGGATCTTGTGAGCTGCCTAACATGATCAAGATCATCTATCTCGTAATGCTATATGTTGTGTTTGTTGGGATCCGATGGATAGAGAATACTATGTTATGTTGATTATCAATCTATTACCTATGTGTTGTTTATGATCTTGCATGCTCTCCGTTATTAGTAGAGGCTCGGCCAAGTTTTTACTCTTAACTCCAAGAGGGAGTATTTATGCTCGATAGTGGGTTCATGCCTCCATTAAATGCGGGACGAGTGACGAGAAAGTTCTAAGGTTGTGGATGTGCTGTTGCCACTAGGGATAAAACATTGATGCTATGTCCAAGGATGTAGTTATTGATTACATTACGCACCATACTTAATGCAATTGTCTCGTTGTTTGCAACTTAATACTGGAAGGGGTTCATATGATAACCTCGAAGGTGGACTTTTTAGGCATAGATGCATGTCTGGATAGCGGTCTATGTACTTTGTCGTAATGCCCAATTAAATCTCACAATACTCATCATATCATGTATGTGCATGGTCATGCCCTCTCTATTTGTCAATTGCCCAACTGTAATTTGTTCACCCAACATGCTATTTATCTTATGGGAGAGACACCTCTAGTGAACTGTGGACCCCGGTCCATTCTTTTACATCGAATACAATCTCCTGCAATACTTGTTCTACTGTTCTCTGCAAACAATCATCATCAACACTATACATCTAATCCTTTGTTACAGCAAGCCGGTGAGATTGACAACCTCACTGTTTCGTTGGGGCAAAGTACTTTGGTTGTGTTGTGCAAGTTCCACGTTGGCGCCGGAATCCCCGGTGTTGCGCCGCACTACATCCCGCCGCCATCAACCTTCAACGTGCTTCTTGGCTCCCTATCGGTTCGATAAACCTTGGTTTCTTACTGAGGGAAAACTTGCCGCTGTACGCATCACACCTTCCTCTTGGGGTTCCCAACGGACGCGTGCTTGTACGCGTATCAAGCTCTTTTTCACGGCGCCGTTGCCGGGGAGATCAAGACACGCTGCAAGGGGAGTCTCCACAATCCAATCTCTTTACTTTGTTTTTGTCTTGCTTTATTTTATTTACTACTTTGTTTGCTGCATTATATCAAAACACAAAAAAATTAGTTGCTAGCTTTACTTTATTTACTTGTCTTGCACTTTATAACAAAAACACAAAAAAATTAGTTACTTGCATTTGCTTTACTTATTTCAACATGTTTCCTTTTAATTTTACCGTAAAAGATATACCTGTGGGACAAGGGTCTATAATTGGAAGAGATAATATAGAAGAATTTTTCACCCATGTTAGTATGCATGAAGATCTTAAAGATATACCCCTTGCAAAAGTTGTCCCTACTTATGAAGATGCCTCTGTTTGTT
Organism: Lolium rigidum; assembly: GCF_022539505.1. NCBI lineage: Eukaryota > Viridiplantae > Streptophyta > Magnoliopsida > Poales > Poaceae > Lolium > Lolium rigidum. Next base: position 237,777,639 of record NC_061514.1, read on the forward strand.
TGGTACGCATGATGGAAGCTAGATTTATTAGTCTCAACCCCATGATACAACACATGTTTCTTACACTTTCCGATATGGAGCGGGGAGAGAAGAGAGATTTTGTTCTAAAAGTCTTAGTGCGAGAATTTGCAGATATAGCTAGAGAAGCTAGAAAAGTTTTTAGTAAGCATGAGAGGCTTGGTACGATCACCGATTTTAAAAGAACACTTGAAAAAATGGATATGGATAGAATTAAGTACACCAATAGTGTTGATGATGGTGGGGAGATTAAAGCACCAATACCATGTAAGCTCCTAGCGATGCATGGAGCTCTAGATGATAATTATGCTTGGCTTGTTCCTGAAAATTTGTTTGATGAGAATAGCAAGCCCAAGACTAATGAAAAGGGAGCTGCTGAAACTTATGTATCCAAAATACTATGCATGGTTGAGAAAACTCCAAACCCCGCTGTCGATGCATCATCTCTTGATAATACTTGATACACACTTTCTGCGCCTAGCTGAAAGGCGTTAAAGAAAAGCGCTTATGGGAGACAACCCATGTTTTTACTACAGTATTTTTATTTTATATTTGAGTCTTGGAAGTTGTTTACTACTGTAGAAACCTCTCCTTATCTTAGTTTTGTGCCTAGTTGTGCCAAGTAAAGTCGTTGATAGTAAGGTTCATACTAGATTTGGATTACTGCGCAGAAACAGATTTCTTTGCTGTCACGAATTTCGACCTGCCTCTCTGTAGGTAGCTCAGAAAATTATGCCAATTTACGTGAGTGATCCTCAGGTATGTATGCAACTTTCATTCAATTTGAGCATTTTCATTTGATCAAGTCTGGTGCCTCAATAAAATCCATCTTTACGGACTGTTCTGTTTTGACAGATTCTGCCTTTTATTTCGCATTGCCTCTTTTGCTATGATGGATGAATTTCTTTGTTTCATTAATGTCCAGTAGCTTTGTGCAATGTCCAGAAGTGTTAAGAATGATTGTTTCACCTCTGAATATGTAAATTTTTATTATGCACTAACCCTCTAATGAGTTGTTTCGAGTTTGGTGTGGAGGAAGTTTTCAAGGATCAAGAGAGGGAGATGATACAATATGATCAAGGAGAGTGAAAGCTCTAAGCTTGGGGATGCCCGGTGGTTCACCCCTGCATATTTTACGAAGACTCAAGCGTCTAAGCTTGGGGATGCCCAAGGCATCCCCTTCTTCATCGACAACATTATCGGGTTCCTCCCCGAAACTATATTTTTATTCCATCACATCTTATGTGCTTTGTTTGGAGCGTCGGTTTGTTTTTGTTTTTGTTTTTGTTTGAATAAAATGGATCCTAGCATTCATTGTGTGGGAGAGAGACACGCTCCGCTGTTGCATATGGACAAATATGTCCTTAGGCTTTACTCATAGTATTCATGGCGAAGGTTGAATCTTCTTCGTTAAATTGTTATATGGTTGGAATCGGGAAATGCTACATGTAGTAATTCTAAAATGTCTTGAATAATTTGATACTTGGCAATTGTTGTGCTCATGTTTAAGCTCTTGCATCATATACTTTGCACCCATTAATGAAGAAATACAAAGAGCTTGCTAAAATTTGGTTTGCATATTTGGTCTCTCTAAAGTCTAGATAATTTCAAGTATTGAGTTTGAACAACAAGGAAGACGGTGTAGAGTCTTATAATGTTTACAATATGTCTTTTATGTGAGTTTTGCTGCACCGGTTCATCCTTGTGTTTGTTTCAAATAACCTTGCTAGCCTAAACCTTGTATCGAGAGGGAATACTTCTCATGCATCCAAAATCATTGAGCCAACCACTATGCCATTTGTGTCCACCATACCTACCTACTACATGGTATTTCTCCGCCATTCCAAAGTAAATTGCTTGAGTGCTACCTTTAAAATTTCTATTCTTTACCTTTGCAATATATAGCTCATGGGACAAATATCCTAAAAACTATTGTGGTATTGAATATGTACTTATGCACTTTATCTCTTATTAAGTTGCTTGTTGTGCGATAACCATGTTCCTGGGGACGCCATCAACTACTCTTTGTTGAATATCATGTGAGTTGCTATGCATGTTCGTCTTGTCCGAAGTAAGGGAGATTTACCACTCATTTAATGGTTAGAGCATGCATAATGTTAGAGAAGAACATTGGGCCGCTAACTAAAGCCATGAATCATGGTGGAAGTTTCGAGTTTTGGACATATATCCTCAATCTCATATGAGAACATTAATTGTTGCTACATGCTTATGCATTAAAGAGGAGTCCATTATCTGTTGTCTATGTTGTCCCTGTATGGATGTCTAAGTTGAGAATAATCAAAAGCGATAAATCCAAATGCGAGCTTTCTCCTTAGACCTTTGTACAGGCGGCATAGAGGTACCCCTTTGTGACACTTGGTTAAAACATGTGTATTGCGATAATCCCGGTAATCCGAGCTAATTAGGACAAGGTGCGGGCACTATTAGTATACTATGCATGAGGCTTGCAACTTGTAAGATATAATTTACATGATACATATGCTTTATTACTACCGTTGACAAAATTGTTTCTTGTTTTCAAAACCAAAGCTCTAGCACAAATATAGCAATCAATGCTTCCCTCTGCGAAGGGCCTTTCTTTTACTTTTATGTTGAGTCAGTTCACCTATCTCTCTCCACCTCAAGAAGCAAACACTTGTGTGAGCTGTGCATTGATTCCTACATACTTGCATGTTGCACTTGTTATATTACTTTACATTGACAATATCCATGAGATATACATGTTATAAGTTGAAAGCAACCGCTGAAACTTAATCTTCCTTTGTGTTGCTTCAATACCTTTACTTTGATTTATTGCTTTATGAGTTAACTCTTATGCAAGACTCATTGATGCTTGTCTTGAAAGTACTATTCATGAAAAGTCTTTGCTTTATGATTCATTTGTTTACTCATGTCACTACCATTGTTTTGATCGCTGCATTCATTACATATGCTTACAATAGTATGATCAAGGTTATGATGGCATGTCACTCCGTAAATTATCTTTGTTATCGTTCACCTGCTCGGGACGAGCGAGAACTAAGCTTGGGGATGCTGATACGTCTCCGACGTATCGATAATTTCTTATGTTCCATGCCACATTATTGATGATATCTACATGTTTTATGCATACTTTATGTCATATTTATGTATTTTCCGGCACTAACCTATTAACGAGATGCCGATGAGCCAGTTGTTGTTTTCTGCTGTTTTTGGTTTCAGAAATCCTAGTAAGGAAATATTCTCGGAATTGGACGAAATCAACGCCCAGGGGCCTATTTTTGCACGAAGCTTCCAGAAGTCCGAGGGAGAGACGAAGTGGGGCCACGAGGTGGCGACACACCAGGGCGGCGCGGCCCAAGCCCTGGCCGCGCCGGCCTGTTGTGTGGGCCCCTCGTGACGCCCCTTTACCTGCCCTTCCGCCTACATATAGTCTTCGTCGCGAAACCCCCAGTACCGAGAGCCACGATACGGAAAACCTTCCAGAGACGCCGCCGCCGCCAATCCCATCTCGGGGATTCAGGAGATCGCCTCCGGCACCTCGCGGAGAGGGGAATCATCTCCCGGAGGACTCTTCACCGCCATGGTCGCCTCCGGAGTGATGAGTGAGTAGTTCACCCCTGGACTATGAGTCCATAGCAGTAGCTAGATGGTCGTCTTCTCCTCATGTGCTTCATTGTCGGATCTTGTGAGCTGCCTAACATGATCAAGATCATCTATTTGTAATTCTATATGTTGTGTTTGTTGGGATCCGATGGATAGAGAATACTATGTTATGTTGATTATCAATCTATTACCTATGTGTTGTTTATGATCTTGCATGCTCTCCGTTATTAGTAGAGGCTCTGGCCAAGTTTTTACTCTTAACTCCAAGAGGGAGTATTTATGCTCGATAGTGGGTTCATGCCTCCATTAAATGCGGGACGAGTGACGGAAAGTTCTAAGGTTGTGGATGTCTTGTTGCCACTAGGGATAAAACATTGATGCTATGTCCAAGGATGTAGTTATTGATTACATTACGCACCATACTTAATGCAATTGTCTCGTTGTTTGCAACTTAATACTTGGAAGGGGTTCGGATGATAACCCGAAGGTGGACTTTTTAGGCATATATGCATGCTTGGATAGCGGTCTAGGTACTTTGTCGTAATGCCCAATTAAATCTCACAATACTCATCATATCATGTATGTGCATGGTCATGCCCTCTCTATTTGTCAATTGCCCAACCGTAATTTGTTCACCCAACATGCTATTTATCTTATGGGAGAGACACCTCTAGTGAACTGTGGACCCCGGTCCATTCTTTTACATCGAATACAATCTACTCGCAATACTTGTTCTACTCGTTCTCTCGCAAACAATCATCATCAACACTATACATCTAATCCTTTGTTACGATGAAGCTGGTGAGATTGACAACCTCACTGTTTTGTTGGGGCAAAGTACTTTGGTTGTGTTGTGCAGGTTCCACGTTGGCGCCGGAATCCCTGGTGTTGTGCCGCACTACATCCCGCCGCCATCAACCTTCAACGTGCTTCTTGGCTCCTACTGGTTCGATAAACCTTGGTTTCTTACTGAGGGAAAACTTGCCGCTGTACGCATCACACCTTCCTCTTGGGGTTCCCAACGGACGCGTGCTGTACGCGTATCAATGAACGAGACTAACCCTTGAAGAGTTCCAAATCCTACGACAGGAGGCTCTCGTTGCTGTGGTAGACGATCACTTGCCGCTTTCAAAAGCGCGTAGAAGATCTTGACGGTGCCACAATCGGGCAGCACCTCCGTACTCGGTCACACGTTCGGTGTTGATGACGACGTCCTTCTCCCCGTTCCAGCGGGCAGCGGAAGTAGTAGATCCTCCTCGGAATCCCGGCAGCACGATGGCATGGTGGCGGTGTCGATGGAGATCACCGGCGGAGCTTCGCTAAGCATATGCGGGAGAAGTAGTGGAGGAGGGGCGCTAGGGTTTGGGGAGAGGGGGTGCCTTGGGCGCCGGCCACAAAGGGGGGCAGCCAAGGTTGGAGGCAAGAGTGGCCGGCCACCCTCCCCTTGGTTTTGGTTCTCTTTTGGTTCTTTTTGTTTTCTTTGATCTTCTTTTGGTTTCTTTCCTCTTTTTGCATTTGGTTTTTCTTTTCTCCATGTTCTTTGTGGGAGATTCACCCAAGCTTGGCTTTTCATGTTTGATTCTTGCAAGCTTGGTTGAGTAGTACATTAACAATTTCGACATCTAATCCTAAGCCAATACCCACCTCTTGAGCCATTTCTATCTAAAAGCACAAGTCTACACCAAAATCTGAGTGTTTCTAAGCTTTGGAGGCCGGTACTACCGGTCCTCAGGCCGGTACTACCGCCCCGGTGCAGTGTCCTGACGACCGTCAGGAGTTTGCCCTGGAGCGGTACAACCGCCCGAGGTACCGGGCAAGTACCGGTAAGCGGTACTACCGCTCATACGAGCGGTACTACCGCTTGCGCCCTTGACTTAAGGTACCGGGTGGGACGGGTACTTCCCAACTCACCACTTTTCCCCACCCACCACGAGTCAAAGGCGTCCCCAAGCTCCAAGACCTCGAGGAGACCGGCCGCGATCTCCTCCTCTGGCCATCCCCGGCCAAATCTCCTCCGTGGAGAAGCTTCCCCGCCTTCTCCTCCACCATGTCCTCCGGTATGGGCTCGAACCTCTCTCTCTCTAGGGTTTTTTGAATTCCCTAGATGCATAGGTTAGGGTTTGTTGGAGTTTTTGGTGGAGAACCCTCCTAGGAAGCCTTTTCATGTACAAGGATACTAGCTAGCAACATTATGTGAGACTATGAACTTCAATGCCATGTATCTCGACATAGATCTAGTTGTGCTGAGCTCGAGCGGTAGTACCGCTCGTTCACGAGCGGTACTACCGGTTCAAGCGGTACTACCGGTCTAAGTTGCGGTACTACCGCTATGACTGGTTTCACTCCTGTTGCTTGTTAGTGTCCTTTTTGATCTTTAACTCCAAGGCTTGTGCACTTAACCCCTATTCCCTCCCAAACCTATGTTGTTTCACAGGTCCATCCTATAGCGGCAAGAAGAAGGGCAAGAAACTCTCATCTTGTTGTCCCCGTGACCAAGAGCAAGAAGAGCAAGAAGAGATTGTCTCGCCAAGGACCACCAGGTGCCAAAGGGCAGCAGCAGCGGCAGCTAGCAAGAGGACCACCTCGCGTCCCCAAAGGTCTATGACTTCTCTCAAGAAAGCCCAATTCTTGCAAGTACGGGAGCCAACCCTTACTTGGTGCCAAAGAACCCTCGTCAGTGTCCCAACAACTTCTTCTACCACGCCGATCAAGAGAGGATTTACAATGACGTCTATGCGTCAAAGGAGTTCAATTGTTGACCTCAATACTCCATCAACATGGAAAAGCTCCAATCTAAGCCCGAATACTTTGGGTAAGCACTCGAGATATGCGAAGAGCAAGGTCTTATTCCTTTGATGACCTTCTCCCACAACTTCTCCAAGGAGGTGATATGTCAATTCTATGCCACTGTGGTGTTTCTTTAAGACGAAGGTGGCTTCCGCTCGTTAAAGTGGATGACCAAGGAGTTCGTGATGGAGGCCACGTGGCAGGAGTTTGCTAGGGGCATTGGCTATGATCTCCCCAACAACGAAATCAACTTCTTCCGGATTCACCTTCAAGCCAAGCCAATGGCCAAGGAGAAGATGGCCAACCTCTACATCCCCGGAAGAATGTTGTGTGGAAGTGCCTATCATCTTCTACCCATCTACGACATCATGAACCACATCTACCGGAGCACCATCAACCCCAAGCACACCAACCAAGATGAGGTGCATGGCTTTCTTGTGAACCTCCTTGTGCGCACCGATCAGATGAGGGGTAGCGGCAAACAATTGGATGTCATGGACTACATATGGCATGAGATGCGTGACTGTGCCTTCCTCCGCAAGCTTCCTCAATACGCACCCTACATCATGAGGCTCATTTGCCTCAAATGGGAACAAGCTCGCCATGGAGATATTCTAGAGCTATGCCGCCCTCTCACTATCCATAAGGAGAAGAGCCCCCTAGTCAAAAAGCATGATCTTCCAAGGTATGGCAAGAAGGCCCCCAAGGACACGGAGGAGGAGGAAGCCGATAGTGATGACTCCGACTTTGTGCCCACCTCCGTCAAGACCAAAGGTCTCTTCGCCAAGCTCACCGCTCGCCTCAAGAAGTCCTTTTGCTTCAAGGAGGACCTCCAAGAAAAGATGTATCAAGCCCACCATGACAACAAGAAGATTCGCCAATGCCAAAAGGCGATGATGAGGCACATGGGCCTTCCCGTCTCCGAGGGCTCCGAGGACAACATCACACCTCCCGGTGAATGGAAGTCCAAGCACACTTGTTCAAGCTCCGAGGACTCCATCCCCGAGCGCATTATTCGCCCCTCTCCACCACCTCATGGCAAGGGCCGAGTTGAAGATGAAGATGAAGATGAAGAGGACGAGGAGAACGAGGATGTGGAAGGTGAAGGTGATGAGGAGGACGACGATGAGGGCGAGGATGATGAAGACGAGGATGATGATGATGAGTGATCCCCTTGGGACGTTAGCATGCTTCCTCTCCCTTTTTGGTGTTCCGATGCCAAAGGGGGAGAAGTTGATCTATTAGGACGGGTATTTGCATGGGGATGCCAAGGGCTCGGTGTTTCATTTTGGTTTTTCGTCCTTGGCATCATGTCTTATCCCTAGTTATTTGGAACTTATTCGTATGCTTGCTACTCTATTTGCGGATCTCCCGATCCCCCTCGGTTTGTATTAAGACTTATTCGTGGTAGCCTATATTGGTCTTCGTTGTTTATCTATTGATGGCTACACCAATTCCATGGAGGCATTTATTGTGAGTTTGGGTTTTCTCAAGGCAAAGGTATGACAAATCCACCCAAAGCTCTTTGCATGATCATATGTTGCCTCCATAGTGTGCATATGCTATATGAACTTGTCAAATATCCTTGTTGCATATGTGCATGATTTGTAGAATCTAGAGGAAGTTGTTTATCTAGGATGTGTGCATTTGTATTCAAATGCATAATCCAATTATGCACACGTCTAGGGGAGCTCCGTCTAGTTTTTGCAAATCTAGAACCTTATCATAAGATCTTATGCCATTGCAAATTCTTGTGTTGTCATCAAACACCAAAAAGGGGGAGATTGAAAGAGCAAGGTCTATATCCCGTATTTTGTGTGTTTGATGACAACACTTGAATGAATTTAACCGTGCGCAAAGATTGTCTTTGATAGATTTGCAAGTGCACGGTGCCCTCGCTGAACACGTCATGATCGGAAGACTGAAGCGTAGCTTATAGGTTTTCTGGTTTTGTGTGTGTGTCGCGAGGTGACATGGTTGGAGAGGAAAAGATGAAAAGCAGTTTCTGCCTGACTGGTACTACCGGTACTAGGAGCGGTAGTACCGCTACCCTACTGGTACCGCTCCGCAGTACCGCTCTGGAAGATTGCACTGAAAAGTCCCACAGAGAGCCTTACGGTACCTCTACGGTACCTTGAGCGGTAGTACCGCCTCGGTACCGCTTAGGTACCGTAACGCAAGTTACGGCACCACCGCTGTGGTACCGCTTAGGTACCGCGCGAGGGTCCAGGGACTCACAGAGGTCATTGCGGTACCTCAAGCGGTACCGCAAGCGGTACTACCGCTGTGAGCCCACATGGCTAAGTCTGTGGGGGATTTTGAATCCAGAGCGGTACTACCGCAAGCGGTAGTACCGCTTGTGCGGAAACTGCACATAACGGTTGGATTGGAGGGGCCTATAAAAAGGCCCCTTCTTCCCCAGCCCGATTTTAGCTCTTCTCTCTCTCTCTCCTCCATTGTTGCTGAGCTCAAACCTTGAGGATCTCCCCACCTACCCAATCAATCTTGCCAAATTTGGAGGAGTGGTGGAGGAGGCCCCGATCTATTGATCTACCAAGAGAGAATTCACCAATACCATCTAGTCCTTAGTGGATCTTGTTGTTAGGGTTCCTATGGTGGGATCTTGGAGGAAGTTCTCCTATGGAGGCTAGCTTGGAGTTGTGCTAGCCCCATAGGGTATTGGGAGCCTCCTAGTGTTGTGGAGCTCGCCCCAACCTTGTGAAGGAACCACCGCCTCGACCGGTGCCTTAGTGAAGAAGGGGGAGCCCCTTTGTGGAGCTCTCTCGAGGAAGAAGGTGAGGTCTTCCTTCGTGGTGTGGCCGTCTAGCATCTTTTGTGAGGCTAGCACCTCCTCAACGCAGACGTACTCCCTTTTGTGGGATGAACTGCGGGAAACAAACCTCGCCTCGTCTCCGCGCCCTTCGATTGTCCCGCTCCTCGACTTTATTATCTTCCTTGGTTCCTTTGCTTCTTGCACTAGCCTAGGATCATACTAGGATCACCTAGAACATCAAAGCTATCATCTTTGCTTCCGCGTTGCACTAAAATTGAAAAGGGTTAAAAATTGCGTAGCGCCCATTCACCCCCCTCTTGTTCACTACGATCCATTCAAGAATCATGGTTTCAGTGATTGAATAGTGACAAAAAAATCATAATATATTTTGGTTTTACCTTTTCCTTTATTGCCTCACTAGGGATAAAGTGAATTCATGTGCTATGTTTATCATGTGATAATAGTGATAATCTTGTTTGCTTAAGGTAGCATATTTGATATTCAAACATCATGTGAAAGTACTTAAAGTTGTGCTTTGTTAATTCTTAATACAAGATTGCTTAGAGTTTTCCCTTTCTTGCATCATCTCTATGTTAGGACGTGATGCCCATACGAATGCTTATCAAACACTATTGAAGTTCCACCAATATTATCTCATTGGTTAATTGTTACTTGCCACCATAACTTCAAAAGAGAGTAGACAAGTGAACGTATGAACATTGGTCCAAGTTTAATCATAAGAAACACCTTCCCATTACATTTACCATACTATCTACTTGCAACACTATTTTAATTCGAAAATACAAAAATACTTTGTTTATTTAATCACAGACAAACCCCAAAAACAACTATTTCTTTATCGCTCTTATTTAGTTTACATAGTTTATTTGCTTTACATTACTTTTATTACTTTGTTTTATCTACAATCACTAATACGAAACCTTATGCTTTACAATCACACGGTGGAGTTGGGGACACAAGGCAAAACTTTTCTTTGCAGGTTTGCTAGAAGAAGAGGAAAAGGAGATACCTCTAAGACAATTCTCCGAGAGTTCGATATAAACGCTCGAATCACCCTTGTGGAGAAAAAGCTTCTCTGACTACGACACTCTACTCTGGGAGTCCAAACGTGACGACATCCGTGAGCATCGTCAGCACACACTTTTCAAACTTTATTCAAATTTTTTTGTTTACGGTCGGCGCGCCAAATGGCCAACCCGAACAGAATGGGTTGCGCCGCTGTGAGTGCAGGCCTGGCAGGCCTGGCACGCACCCATAATATGTCTGCGGGCCGACCCTAAAAGACCAAAGCGGACCGAATGGGTCGCTGTTTTGGGTCGTCCCGCTGGAGATGCCCTTAGAGCAACTCCAACAGAATCGCTATATCGCAGCGCGCTAAAACGGCTTACAGCGCGCTAGATCCTTTTTAGTGTGCGATGTCTGCTTGTCCTCCACCAGAGGCGCTAAAACGCAGAGGGCGGCAACGAGCAGAAAACACTCACCCACCGGAGACGCTAAAATGCAGCGCGGCGCTGCCGCAAAAAGGTTTCAACACCAAGATCAAACAAATTGGCTCTAAAATCTCCAAATCTCAACCTAGATAGCATAGTTCAAATTCAGGACATAGTTCAAATGCAAAGGATAATTCCACACAACTAAGTTCAACACAAATTTGACTCAAACACACACAAACACAACATTTTTCAACATCTTCATAGACATTTTGTGTTTCATATTTTTTAGAGTTTTGGACAGTGGTGTTGGCATGAACCGACGAATCTCCATAGGCATCAACATTGGTAGAAGATGTTGGATCCACCAAGGAGGCCATGAATCCCCCCGACGGAGACGGTGGCTGCTGTGGAGCGCTCGTTGTCGGTGTAGGAGGTAGAGCGGGGCGACGAGGAACAGTGTTCTTGGCCGCCTTCTTGACCGGCATTTGGGCGCTCGCGGCCGCGGCCGCGGTCGGGCGCTTAGAAGCTCCGCCCTTCTTTTCGACGCGGGCGGAGGCGGCGTGGCGTCAGGCTGTGAGTTCGGCGGTGGTGACACGAAGAGGACGAGGACGCTATTGTGGGAGCTCCCGACGGCGGTGACGGTGTTACGGTTTGGCGCGGGCTACGCGGAACTGCCGTCCTAGCACCAGCTATGGTGGGAACCGAGTAGCGAGGGGTCGGTGGAGTAGCTGAGGATCTGTCCATCGTTGGAATGTCGCCGGCGACCGTGCGGAGTGATGTCTACGGGAGCTTCTATTCTTGTAGACAGTGTTGGGCCTCCAAGAGCAGAGGTTTGTAGAACAGCAGCAAGTTTCCCTTAAGTGGATCACCCAAGGTTTATCGAACTCAGGGAGGAAGAGGTCAAAGATATCCCTCTCATGCAACCCTGCAACCACAAAGCAAGAAGTCTCTTGTGTCCCCAACACACCTAATAGGTGCACTAGTTCGGCGAAGAGATAGTGAAATACAGGTGGTATGAATATATATGAGCAGTAGTAACGCAGCAGTAGTAACGCAGTAATACAGTAAACAAGCAACGATAGCAGTATTTAGGAACAAGGCCTAGGGATTAGACTTTCACTAGTGGACACTCTCAACTTTGATCACATAACAGAATAGATAAATGCATACTCTACACTCTCTTGTTGGATGATGAACACCACTAATTGCGTAGGATTACACGAACCCTCAATGCCGGAGTTAACAAGCTCCACAATATTCAATGTTCATATTTAAATAACCTTAGAGTGCATGACAGATCAACAAAACTAAACCAAGTACTAACATAGCATGCACACTGTCACCTTCACACTATGTAGGAGGAATAGATCACATCAATACCATCATAGCAATAGTTAACTTCATAATCTACAAGAGATCATAATCATAGCCTACGCCAAGTACTAACACGGATGCACACACTGTCACCATTTGTTGCGGTCAGAAACCCACCGGCGGGCAGCGACGGGCAACACCGTAGAGCCGGGAATCTCCCAGGACTGCGGCTGGCCCTGGTCCCTCCGAGCGACGGCCCGCAAAGCCTTCTGCGCACACGTCCGATGCTGATGCAAGGGCGTGCCACCTGACCTATACCTGGTCAGGAGGTGTTGGATGATGCCTCGCTTAATTTCCTGCATGGCATACACGTAAACGTTAAATACGATCCTCGATCGGCTCTCAGGTTGTCCTGTGAATCGGCTCAAAGGGCCGATCCACCCATGATGCGTACGAGGTGTACGATCAGATGGTGGTCCTGCTTGATCAAGATAAAGCTGAAGCGACCTACTACGATCTGGGGTTTTCACCGCATAATCGGAACATCCTACTCGTGATGGGCCTCGCGCTCGCGTACGGTGATCGTAAGCCGATCCTAGACAGGGCCTAAAAACCAACACGAGGTTGATCCTCGGAACGTCCTGTCTAGGGCTAGCAAACGACACCCTACACGCCGCTGGATCCTCCAACCCTTTGTAAGGCCTAACAATGCAGATATTAAACTAATCCTTGAAGAACAAGGAGCAATCATAACGGATCGGATCTACTAAACAAAGATCAAGCGGGGTGCCGCCCTTACACCCGTGACAGGCGTAAGGGCGGCTAGATGCCTAAGGGTTGCACGACGATAGCATATGATACGAAGAACAATGCTAACCCTAAAACATCTATGATAACTACGTTGCTCGCCATCAAAAAGGCTTCAGTACGAGCAACGCATGGAAGACGAATAAACTTGTGCTGCCTAGATCGCAAGATGCGATCTAGGCAGCATGGTGCTTACCCGGAAGAAACCCTCGAGATGGGGGAGTTGGCGATGCGCCGAGATTGGTTTGTGGTGAACGTTGGTTGTTGTTTATTTCATAAACCCTAGATACATATTTATAGTCCGGGGGACTTTCTAATTCAGGCGTGCACCTAACCGTGCACGGGTAAAACTCTAACTTCCAAATTAAGATGCGATCTACTATAATACAGATACACGGGCAATTTAGCCCAACTTCTTCGTGTCAGACCGCTTCAGAGATCCTCCACGCGTATGTCCTTCAAGCCCATCTCACTTACGGCCCATCTCCTGATTTGGCCAAAATCTGGTGATAACACATGCCCCCCTGGTTTTGGTAATGATAATTTCAAAACCACTCTGTTTCCTCCGAAGGGTCATGTCATGGCAGAGCAGAACCGTCGCAGTATTTTTCATCATGACGACTTGCCTTCCCAACTTCTCTGCACGATTTGACAGTTTTTTGGCACCACCTCCTCGAAAACTGTTCGAACATTAAACCCCCACTTCTTTTATTTAACCGCATCGAACAGTTCTCCTCCTCATCCTCTCCGCATTAGCACTCCAAAAGCCCTCCTGCGCACCATGTCTTCTTCTTCCTCCGCCTCATTGGGACTTTCCATCGAGTCCTCTTCCTCCCACGAGCCGACGCCAAAATGGGACCCACAGGAGGTCCATGCGGCCAACATCCGCCGCGCCATAGAAGCCGGGGAGGAGCCCGGCCATGACTTCTCCGTCTGGTCCGAGGACGACAAGTCCTCGACGGACGGGGAGAGCGACCTCCGCTTCCTTGCCGACGGGGAATCGGAGGAGGAGAGCGATGACGATCGCTTCTCCTGGGACGACTTCACCTCCTCCGAGGAAGTGAAGGAGGAGGAGGAGGAGGAAGAGGACGACGACAACTCCTCCGACGAGCCGCCGGCCAAGCGCCACTGCCCCTGGCCGGGGAATCTCAGTGATTTCGACAGCGACGACGACGACGACGACGACGAGGATGAGGACAACGAAGGTCCTGCCGGCGGCCGCTACAGCAGCGACGACGAGCCCGCCGGGAGTAGCGCCGACAGCGGCGACGATGGTGACGACGAGGGCAGCGACGGCCGTAGATAGGACCCTTAGCATAGGATCAGTAGTAGTAGACGGGGCAATGTATCCCCTTAGTAATTCCTTTTGAGAGCAATCAGCTCTTCTATGTAAGAAATCTCGTTTATCAATGAAGAAATTTCCCCAATTTGATTTTGCCGATTCCCTTTATGCCAATTTAGCCGATTTCCCCTCATACTGATTCTGCCGATCATCTCTTAGCCAATGCTCAATGAGCCGATGGCAACGCATCGGTCTCTCATAATCCGTCCTTCATCTTTTCGACCAATGAATTTGAGTTCTGCTGGATCATCACCCTTGACGAAAATCGCGACGCAGGACTAGCCGATGGCCACCCAATCGGCTTTCAAAAACAGAGCATCCACCAGGCCAGCTGCCCCCCGAGTCTCAGTCAAGGCGAAACAGAGGCGAGGACACGCAATTCAGACACATGGACCTAGGCTCGATCATGTCTGAGAGAACTACCGTGCAGAGCCAGCCAGAGCCGATCACCCCTCCTTCGTTGAAAGTCGATATTGCAGATGATCACACAACGGCTCAGAAATAGAACACCTCTGACACGGAGCTGGAGGCCCTTGTATTTTGCACATGCCACTGGTAGACCCTCCGTCAAGCACAAAATTTTGCTAGAGTTGATGGCTATGCATCGGCTTTGTTCCTCGCATATCATGCGAATTTTTTTATTTATTTTACGGGCCGATTTTTTCTGTCTATCGGCCCCCAATGTTTTACCGCACATGTATCGCACATGTTTATCTGATTAGGTGCCAGAATGTGTTGCGGTCAGAAACCCACCGGCGGGCAGCGACGGGCAACACCGTAGAGCCGGGAATCTCCCAGGACTGCGGCTGGCCTCGGTGTCGTTGCCTAATCGACGGTACCTCGGAGGAGGGATCCTCACGAGGGGAGAAGAAGTAGGGGCCATAGGGCGGAGTGCACACGGGACGGTGGTACGCGAGTTACCCAGCTTCGGAACACCTGCACGATGACAGGGCCTACTGCTGCTTGTCTGGAATTATCTTGGCGCTTTCGCGTTGTTACAATGAGTTGGCCTTGTCCCTTTAGGGCTCCCGGGATCCGGCTTATAAAGGCGCACGGATCTAGGGTTTACACGGAGAGTCCTAGCCGGATTACAGTCAGCCTAACTACGGTACAATATCTTGCCGTGCACGTCACGGATCCGCCTTCCATACACGTCGTACTGGATCCGGGTTCCTCATGGGCCTCCATGGATCCGGGTTACTCCTATGTCGGTACGGATCCGGCCCGCCGATCCTGGGCTGGACTTCTTCCTTCATGATCAACGAGCAATCGGGCCGCCCGATGGGCCACATGCCTCATCACCGTCCGTGGGCCACCCGGGCTTGCCGGATCTAGGCACTGTCGATGGTACACCTATGAAGTATACCCACAACAGTAGCCCCCAGAGTTCTCCGAGTTTCACCTGCAGTTTCCGCCTTGCTGGTTCATAATAATCTCCAGCAAACGTTGGTAACGCGGAGAAACTTGAAGAGCTCCAACTTTGCATTTTCTTCTTTTCTCCAACTTATAGTCGGAAAATGCTCCCACCCCGCGGGACTTCATCCATCGACGTTAAAAAGAACATCTCCGGGTTACTCCCTGCTCGAATGAGAGAACTCATCTTCACGCAACTACCCGGAATCTTAAAAAGACTCAAACGGTTCCGCCAATTCCAGCGCCATTTTTGCGCGATTCGCGCGGTAACTTATCTCTAGCCATTTTTACTGCTAGGGTTCGGGACACGTGGCACACATCCAACGGCGCGACGCTTGCGTTCCGACCACGGGATGCGGAACACGAATCTCATCCCCTCAGCCTATAAATACCAGCCGTCGACCCCTTTACCCCTCATTCACCCCCTCCTCTCGCTCTCGCCGAGCGCCGCCCGAGAGCTTCTCCGCCGCCGTGCCGGAACCCACCGGAGAACCGCCGGAGCATCACCGGAGCACACCCGCCACCGCAGTGTTCTTCGTGTTCATAACTCCGACGAGCTTCCGCAACTCCGGCCACCGCACGCCATTACGGTAAACTTCGAACTCAACTTTCGCACCGCAGTTGGTAGGGATGAACTTGGGGAAGATGAAGTGGGATCCGACTAAAGAAAGTTTCCGCCAACTTTTTTCTTCGAGATGTCTTCAACGACTCCGCCTCCGAACTCGGAACCGATCATGGCGACGCCAATCTCCTCCGCCCCTCCTCCTTTCGTTCCCATCGGCTGGATCCTTCAAAGGATTCCGGCAAGGAGACCGAGGGAACCTCGCCCACCCGGAAAAACCTCCGGGGTGGGCCGGTCGGAGCAGCAAACGAAGAGGCTGCCAAGAAATCAAAGGCTCGGAAGCGCGACTCCGAAGCTAAGGGGAAATGGTGGCCCCGTACCACCACCGAGATGGAATTGAAGAATCTCGAGTCGGAAGGCTTCCTCGCAACCCGGAAGCTGGAGGTCAGTTCCAGATGAACCAACTCCGGCTCCAAGGGACGACGAAATGGTGCTGACGAAGGCACTGGTGGAGCGTGGATTTTCATTCCCGCCTTCGGATTTCTTCCGGGAGATTCTGAAGACGTACGGACTCCAACCTCATAACATATCCCCGAATAGCGTGCTCGCCATCGGCAACCACGTCGCTCTCGCGAAGGCCACCTCCGGGTAACTCCGCAGCTTCCCTTGTTCCAATACTTCTTCACCGTCAAGAAAGAGAAGATCCGCCAAACTTCCGAACTGCCAACTTGCGGATCCATCACTTTCCTCCTCCGCCCGGTCGCGTCTACCCCCACACCGATCGCCATGAATCCGCGAGGTATTGGTCCGGAGGCTTCTTCTACCTGAAGGACGTCTCCGACCCGGCGAGCGACAAAAAACTTCCAACATTCAAGAACAGCCCCGCCAACGAGACTCCGGCATGGACACAGTGCCCTCACCTCTCCGACTCGCCTCAGCTGAACCGCGCAGTAAGGCGGATCTGCAAGCTTACGGAGGAGGGGCTCACAGGGAAGGATTTGACCCTCTCCTGGTTTACCAAGCGGATCCAACCGCTTCAATACAGGGACCGATTGATGTTTGAATACACAGGGCGCGAAGACTCAATGCGCGCCACCAAAGATAACCTGTCCGCCGACGCTATCGACAAGAGGATCCGGCTCCTCCTCAAGATCCCGCGTGAACTCCATGTTCACGTATGCAACAAAGACATCCACACGGAGGGATCCGGAACCGCGGTACGGCATCTGGACTTGATCTATTGTTTTTCTTCAAACTTTGCCTAAGTTTTTATCTTTGCACTAGCTCGAAGCGCTTGAAGAGAGTGAACTCGGAAACCTCCTCCGAGTCCCATCTACCGGTAACCCGGATCCAGAAGCCGCATCGGAGGCGGAAGCTCCTGAAACCAGCCGCCCGCGAAGAGGAAAAGGCCAGCCCCTTCCAGCCTCCTCAACGAAACGCCCCGCGAGACACTTAGTATCGCGGCTACTCGGAAAGCTGAGGCGGAAAAGAAGCGCCTTGCGCTGATCAATACCAGCAACAAAGGGCAGCCTGCCATCCAGCACTTTTTCAAACCTTCCGGGTAAGCGTCTCCCTTCTGAGATCCAAGTTCCATTTTTAACACTTGTTCTTATGTTTGCATGCTTTTCTTGTAGCTCCGGAAGCCAACCTCCCAAGGCCCCAAGGGTCACCAAGAAGAAGGTCAAGCCATCTCCGGCTTCTGTCCCTATCACTCCTGAGGTGGAAGTTCCGCCGAAGGCCTCATCTGCCAGCAAGCCGGATCCGAAGGACGTCATTGACCTTGACGACATTCCCGAAGATCCCGTTTACCGAGGCGACTCCGCCAAGGGGACCTCCTCGCCCATTCCTCCGCCTGATCAGCCAAGCTCCGCTCGCGGGGCCAACCGGAGAAGAGCAGGAGCAAAAAGCCAAGCTACTTCAAGTCACCAACGCGACCCGCGTCAACCTTCAACCAACTCCGTCCCTCCAAAAGCTTACTCTTGCGTAACGTCACGCGAAGGTTTCCGTCATGCTGAACACGGTATGGGGAAAACCGGAGGAGGAGGTGCGCGAACTCGCCGACTCGGGAGGAGAACCTGAAGGATTTTTTCGCCAAGCACAGGGAAGTGCGGCAGGTAATACTAGCCCCCAAGCATTGGGTGATATAGTTCCGAATAACATGTATTATCCGATGCTTTCCCTAAATGTAATGTACTTAAGACAGAAATTTAAAATTTTCATATCCCAAACTGAACTCCTCGCTAGCCTCCAAGATTTTGAATATCCGGCTAACTCCCTGCTGCTTCACAGACCACACGGAAATTGCATGAAGATTTGCGCATCCATGTGCTGGAGCAGATCACGGAGATCGAGGGGCTGCGCCAGAACGCGGAAAACAGCCAAAAGGCTATCCATCTGCTTGAGACCCGCCTGAAAGGTACAAGATCCGGATTTTTTACTTTTTGTGTTGAGTCATAATGCATGATGCATAATACGTGCAACTTGTCTGCCTTCAGAAGAATCTGCTAAGCGCTCCTCGCTTGATGAGCTTTCCGCCAAGGTCACGGTGCTTGAGGCGGAAAACGAGTCCCTCCGTAACTTTATGAAAGAATCCTCAAGCAAAGAGACCGAAGCAAGAAGAGAACTCTCCGAGAAGCATTCCCGCGAGAAGGCGGAGTTGATCGACAAGCCGGAGAGAAGCCAAGGCCGCGTGATCTCCACACTCGCCAAGAACAAAGCCCCGGAAACGGAGGCGGAAGCCATTGACAAACTTATCTTCCGTAAGCACTCTTCCGCGTCGTTGCTCCGACCATCTTTCATGTTTTCTCTGACGGAACTGAACCTCTTTTCTTCCACAGCAAGTCTTGGCTTTGAGTGGACGAAAGATTCAAACCTGACAAGGACGGAAGCCTACGAGGAAGTGCGGAACTCCATTGATGCACTGTTTGGAGCCTGTCGCGGAATTGCCACGGCTCTATCGCTAAAGAAGGCCAAAACCTCGCTCATCGATACGATGACCAATCTTATGCGACAGTGCCGGAGTTCATCAAGGACCGGCAAAATCTTCAGCGCGCGGAGCCGCCTCCTTGGTCCCGGCCACCTGCAAGGCTTTCTTCCCTCGCTCAATCCGGCGCAAGCTGCCCGCGGAGCCCCCGAGAGTTCCGACATGAGCGCCCTTCTCGCGGAAACCGAAGGCTATGAAGAGCTGTTTGTCGGCGAGTGGATCACTCGTTCTGGTACAACAAGCACAACCTGCCCGAAGGTTTTTCCGACGCGGAGGAGGAAGCAAGCGAGCCGTAGTTTTATGGGGAAGGATCCGGGTCCAAGCAACGAGCATTCCGGAGGAAACTCGGAAACGACTCAAGCCGGATCTCGGTGACAATGACGACGGCTCCAGCCTACCAGCAGATCAAGAGGAGGACTCCGAGTAGAGTTCCCGTTTAAAACAATGAAACAAGTTGCATCATTTTGGCCCCAGCGAGGGTTTGTAATAAGACTTTAAATTCTTAAGTAGCTAGGAACGAAACAATTATGCGTGGGGCGGAAACACTTATCCTCGCTATCCGTTTAATATTATGTGCATGTTTCGCTTTTTGTCTGAAAGCAAGTGCTGATCTCGTTATTCTCCGGCTTGCCCGCTTGACCTTCCGCGAGCCGGAAAACCTTAGCCGGAGACGCCGCCGCCGGCGACGAAGCCCAATGGCAATCCGTCCATAACCGCGGAAACAAGCCCTCAGTGCATAGGTGCCGGAAATCGCTACTAGGAATCCACGAGTTCGCAATAGATAACCACTTAATCAGAAAACTTAAGCTTACGTCCTAAAGGACGATTTTAGAAATCACAACTTTTATACACGCCTAGGCGGAAAACATCCAACTCTGCGGTTTTAGTCGGAAAAAACATACATGATCTAAAATGAACAAGTAAAGGAGGTAAAAGACTCAAAGAGTGAACCATAAGCTTTATTTCATTGATCATGTATAACTATTACAGAGTTTGTAACTTCGGAAAAATATGCTAAGTGTAGAAAGGACGTAGCTGTGCTATATTCCAAGGGCGATCTGTTTCATCGTAGATGTCATCCGGATCCTCACGCTTGCGTTTCCGGCGCCAGCTAGCAGTGTCTATCCCTCAGCTCACGGAAATCGACAAGGTAGTACGATCCGTTATGAAGCACTTTGCTAACGACAAAGGGTCCTTCCCATGGAGATTGCAACTTATGGTCTTTCACCTGTCGAAGGCGGAGGACCAGGTCTCCGGCCATAAAGGAGCGTTTCCGAACTCGACGACTGTGATAGCGTCGGAGCTTCGCCGGTAGATGGCGGAACGCTGGTCGGCTAGATTCCGAGCTTCTTCGATCAGGTCCACAGATAGCTGTCTAGCCTCGTCGACTGTTTCATCGTTATAGGCGGAAACTCGCGGTGAATCATGGATGATGCCGGAGGGAATCACGGCTTCGGATCCGTATACCAGGAAGAAAGGGGTAAACCCTGTTGACCTGTTAGGGGTAGTTCGCAAACTCCACAAAACAGCGTCCAGCTCGTCGGCCCAAGCTCCGGCTGCTCTTCGCAGCGGTTCTTCGAGGCGTGGCTTGATTCCTGATAATATTAGACCGTTAGCTCTTTCGACTTGACCATTGGATTGTGGGTGCGCCACAGATGCAAGGTCCAAACGAATCCCCATTGTCTCACAGTAATCCTTCAATTCTCCCTGAGCGAAGTTTGTGCCATTATCTGTGATTATGCTGTGTGGGATGCCGAATCTCATTACGAGGCTGATGACAAATTTTAGTGCCGTAGCACCGTCGGCTTTTCTCACTGGCTTGGCCTCGATCCACTTGCTGAACTTGTCAACAGCGACCAAGAGGTATTCGCAACCACCAGGAGATGATCTTTTTAATTTACCAACCATATCAAGCCCCTGCACCGCAAATGGCCAGGTGATAGGTATGGTCTTCAGCTCTTGGGCCGGAGCGTTTGGTTGAGTAGCGTAGTACCGACAACCTCGACGGGTCTTGACTATCTTATCAGCGTCTTCTTTAGCTGTGAGCCAATAAAAACCTAGCCGAAAAGCTTTTGCAACGAGTGATCCGGGAGCGGCATGGTGCCCGCAGCCCCCGCGTGGATCTCTCCGAGGATTTCAATGCCATCCCGATTTGATACGCATTTGAGAAATACCCCTGTTGCACTTCGTTTGTAGAGCTGTCCATCGACAATTGTGTAGGATCGTGCTCGTCCGATGATCCGGCGTGCGAGGACCTCGTCCTCCGGCAACTTCGATCGATGAGGTAGTCCGGAAAGGCTGTGTCCAGGCCGGAATGATAGCTAATACCTCTTTAGCCGGAGACACTGCCACTTCTGGGTTTTCCGGGTTAGCGCCCTTCACCGAGGGTATCCGGAGATGCTCTAGGTAAATTCCGGGCGGAATTGGCTTTCTGCCGGATCCGAGCTTTGATAGCATATCTGCCGCTGTATTGTCGTCTCTTCTGACGTACTTGACTTCGTATCCGAGGAAGCTCTTGGCGATCTCGTCAACTTCGTCTCTGTAGGCCGCCATGACGGAATTTACGGCGTTCCGGGTTCCGGCTACTTGCTGTGCCACCGGGTCGGAATCTCCGCAGCAAATGATGTGCTTGATCCCTAGTTCCTTAGCGATGCGCAGTCCGTGTAGTAGAGCCTCGTATTCCGCCATGTTATTTGTAGCTTCGAAGTGGATCTCGCAGTAACATACTCGCAGCTTCTTCTCCGGTAGGGGACTTCGGGGTGACTCCGGCTCCTGAGCCTTGATGCTGCTTTGATCCGTCGAAGTGCATGACCCATGTTTCTGGTTCCGGCTCCAGACTTGCATCCGGAGCTTCTGTCCAATCCGCAACGAAATCTGCCAAGACTTGGGATTTGACCGCAGTCCTTGGCTTGTAAGCGATGTCGAAGGCGGATAATTCGATGCCCCACTTAGCTGTTCGTCCTGTTGCGTCAGCGTTGTTGAGAATTGTTGACAGCGGAGCTTTGCTCACAACTGTTATCGGGTGCTCTTGAAAGTAGTGTCTCAACTTCCGGCTGCCTAGGAATACTCCATAAGCTAGCTTCGAAAGTGAGGGTATCTTTGCTTTGACTCCGTCAGCACCTCGCTTATGTAGTAGACAGGTCTTTGGACGTCATATTCATGACCTTCTTCCTTTCGCTCCACCACGATGACGAGGCTGACGACCTTGTTGGTGGCCGCCAGATAAAGGAGCATTGGCTCTGACTCTGTTGGGGCTGCCAAGATAGGTGGGGAGGTAAGTATTTCCTTCAACCCACGAAGAGCTGCGTCGGCTGCGTCGTCCCAGACAAATTTGTCTGTTTTCTTCAGCAGCTTGTACAGAGGTAGCGCCTTCTCGCCAAGACGGCTAACAAACCTGCTGATTGCTGCAACGCAACCAGTTAGCCGTTGCACATCTTTGAGACAAGTTGGTCGTTTGATGCACAGGATTGCCTTGATCTTTTCCGGGTTCACCTCAATGCCTCTGTGAGAGACTATGAAGCCAAGAAGTTTTCCGGCTGGCACGCCAAAGACGCACTTCAGCGGATTCAACATCATCTTGTACCTGCGGAGGTTGTCGAAGGTTTCTGTGAGGTCGCTGATCAAGTCGGATCCTTTCCGGGTCATGACCGCGATGTCGTCGGCAGTAAGCGTGCACGTTCCGGCCTATTTGGTCCTTCGAGCACCGCTGCATCGTACGTTGGTAAGTAGCACCTGCGTTTTTCAAACCAAAGGGCATAGTAACATAGCGAGTAAGTACCAAACGGGGTAATGAATGAAGTCGCCTTTTGGTCGGATTCCTTCATCCGGATCTGATGGTACCCGGAATACGCATCAAGAAAACACAGAAGTTCCGCCCCCGCCGTCGAATCAATGACTTGGTCAATGCGCGGCAGGGGGAACGGATCCTTCGGGCAATGTTTGTAGAACAGCAGCAAGTTTCCCTTAAGTGGATCACCCAAGGTTTATCGAACTCAGGGAGGAAGAGGTCAAAGATATCCCTCTCATGCAACCCTGCAACCACAAAGCAAGAAGTCTCTTGTGTCCCCAATACACCTAATAGGTGCACTAGTTCGGCGAAGAGATAGTGAAATACAGAGTGGTATGAATATATATGAGCAGTAGTAACGCTAGCAGTAGTAACGCAGATAATACGATAAACAAGCAACGATAGCGTATTTAGGAACAAGGCCTAGGGATTAGACTTTCACTAGTGGACACTCTCAACTTTGATCACATAACAGAATAGATAAATGCATACTCTACACTCTCTTGTTGGATGATGAACACCACTAATTGCGTAGGATTACACGAACCCTCAATGCCGGAGTTAACAAGCTCCACAATATTCAATGTTCATATTTAAATAACCTTAGAGTGCATGACAGATCAACACAACTAAACCAAGTACTAACATAGCATGCACCCTGTCACCTTCACACTATGTAGGAGGAATAGATCACATCAATACCATCATAGCAATAGTTAACTTCATAATCTACAAGAGATCATAATCATAGCCTACGCCAAGTACTAACACGGATGCACACACTCGTCACCATTACACCGTGCGGGAGGAATAAACTACTTTAATAACATCACTAGAGTAGCACACGGATAAATTGTGATATAAAACACATTGCAATCATAAAGAGATATAAATAAGCACTTCACTATGCCATTCATAACGAGTGAATAAGTATTCCGTGAAATATAGCCTAAGAGACCCACACGGTGCACACACTTGTCACCTTTACACACGTGGGACAAGGAGTCTCCGGAGATCACATAAGTAAAACCCACTTGACTAGCATAATAACATCTAGATTACAAGCATCATCATATGAATCTCAATCATGTAAGGCAGCTCATGAGATTATTGTATTGAAGTACATAGGAGAGAGATGAACCACATAGCTACCGGTACGGTCCTTAGCCTCGATGGAGAACTACTCCCTCCTCATGGGAGACAGCGGCGTTGATGAAGATGGCGGTGGTGTCGATGGAGAAGCCTTCAGGGGCACTTCCCCATCCCGGCGGCGTGCCGAAACAGAGACTCCTGTCCCCCGGATCTTGGCTTCGCGATGGCGGCGGCTCTGGAAGGTTTCTCGTACCGTGGCTTTTTCGTCTCGAAGTTTTAGGTCAGGGACCTTTATATAGGCGAAGAGGCGACGTCAGAAGGTCAACGAGGCGACGACATAGCAGGGGGGCGCGGGCCCCCCCTTGGCCGCGCCAGGGTCATGTGTGGTGGGCCTGTGGCCCCCCTCTGGCCTCTCTCGGGTGTTACGGATGCTTCCGGGAAAAATAGGATGCTGGGCCTTGATTTCGTCCGATTCCGAGAATATTTCCTTACTAGGATTTCTGGAACCAAAAACAGCAGAAAACAGGAACTGGCCCTTCGGCATCTCGTCAATAGGTTAGTTCCGGAAATCGCATGATAATGACATAAAGTATGCATAAAACATGTAGATATCATCAATAATGTGGCATGGAACATAAGAAATTATCGATACGTCGGAGACGTATCACGGAGCCGAGGGGTAATCGAGGGCCCGGGCGCGGGGGAAGTTTCCAGGCGGCGTTTGGGTGTTCGCAACGATAGCACGCTCGACCGGAAGCGTCAATTTTAGGGCGTCAGAGGGCGCAAAATGGCGCACGTGGAAAAAGTATTACAACGCATGCTGGAGAGCGCAAAACGACCGCGCACGTTGTATATCACCGATTATTTTAGCGCACGTGTGATATAGCGTCTCTAGTGGTCCGACCTAAATAGTTCTGGGCTATCCGTTTCGGTTCGCACGTACAAATGGATAGGCCACGCATGCTCCAGCGGGACGATGCAAACGGACTGACCCGTTGACCGTGACCCATCCGCACCCCAAATTTGGGAACCGATGCGTCGTCCCGAAAGCTGCGCCGAACAGCGTGCGTGTTCGGCCGCGCGTGCTGCGGGCCCGCATGGAAGTGACTCGATGGAAGAAGGCTAACCGATGGCAGCGTTTTCCATCAAGGACGCCGCTGAAGTCTTCGCCCGCAGCCTGGACTCCTGCGCCGGCATTGAAGCCGATGGCGCTGGAAGCTGCGCGTGTCGTCTTTGTCTCAGCTTCTGCGCTGGCATTGATGGCCAGCATTACATGAGCCACGGCCGCGCCCACATCTTCTCCCCAACTCCCACCGCCGCCACCATTGCCACGATCTCGCCTACGATGAACCTGCCCCGCTGGATGAAGAAATCCGGCAACGACCATGAGGCTAGTTCCTTGTCCGGCCAGCGGCACCGCCAGGACTCTCCGCCACGGCGGAACCCTGCGCGCCCGCCTCCTGCGTCCACCCATGCACCCGCATATCTTCGCTGATCCATAGGCGGCGGCGGTGCAGGATCCTCCTACGCACCGGACATGCCGCCATAGGCGATAGTGCTGGAAGCGCAGAGGCGTTGGGCGCAGGGCGACCCCTGCCGCCAACGCGACGTCTCCCTCCCGCACGGGTGACACTTGAACAGGGGGATGATCCCTGTTCCGCCACCTCCAACGGACCTGCAGTCCCTGCGCGAGGAGATGCGCCACCGGATCGACCGCCTGCCGCCGGCGATGCAGCAGCAGGAGGTGTACTGGCGGGAGGATTACTGGCGCATGTTCCTCGCATGTGAGCAGGAGGCGCACCGGGTTATCCGCGGCCGCCAGGATTTCATGCCCGGTGACAACGTCCCCGACAGCGAAGACGAGGTCTTATACGAGGACAGCGAGGACGACGATGAGGAGGTCGAGGAGGAGGACGACGACGAGATGGAGGACGCGCCTCTAGCCGCTGTCAAGCTGGAGGCGGTCCTCCCGGAGAACTACGACGAGGATGCGGCCACGGTTGCCGCCATGGCCGCGTCATTGGCCCACCAGGAGGCCAAATGGTCATGGCCAGGCTGGAGGACATCGTACAGCTCCACCACAGGCAGCGTGGGACGGCCAGGAGGTTCCACCTCCTCCGCCACCGACACCACCGCACTTTGCGCCTCCTCCGCACTACGTGTCGCCGCCTCTGCGGTACGCACAGTCAGCGGAGGTGCCTGCTTGGGCGCAACAGCTGTGGGCGCCCCTGCCCTTCGTCGACCTTGTCTCCGATGACGAAGAAGACGGCGGCGCGTGATTTTGGTTTAGGTTTTACTTTTAAAACTATGTAAATTATGTTTTCGCGCTTTTTTAAATTCGTGCCTTTCTATTTGTTTTTTGTGGCCAACTAGCCAGCTGTGCGCGGTGTCTGGGCCAATCGAACCGTGAAATGCATCCTTCCGTGGGTCGCCGATTTGGATCGGCTGGAGATGCCCTTTTCCCGTAAGGCTTCTACTCCAGGTGACCGAGATCACGCAGGGCCGGCCGGAGAGCTACGCTCGGTACAGGCAGGTGACCAGGTTGTGCGCCCTCGCGCTGCCCTTGGTGCCGGCTCTCGACGTCGACGACGATGCCATGTCCGCGATCTGGACGCTGCTCTTCCCGAAGCAGGATAAGAAGTCCCTCATGGCTCACCGCGCTTTTCGTCGAACACCTTGCGTGCATGTAGTCCCATGCTTTGAGTACGACTAGACGCACACACAATGACACAAGCGTCTCCTACCGCGTACTTCTCGGGTCCCAACGCGCGGGGCGCTAGGTCGTGACATGCGTCGGACGACGGGATACTGCCGTTGGCGATCAATGTCGTGGAGGAGCTCAGCGTCCCCGCGCTCGCCTTCCGCACAGCCAGCGCGTGCAGCTTCCTCGCATACATGTCCGTGCCCAACCTCGTGGAGCTTGGCGAGGTGCCCGTCTGGGCAGGAACCGACCTCGACGCGCCGGTCCAGTCCAATACCAGTATGTCTACGTATGAGCTAATGCAGTACATAACTAGGTAATTTACTTAAGCCCAAAGTTCTGTAGCACGAAATAAAGCCCAGCAGGAAACTGGAACAGGCCATCTACACGAGCCCATGTACTACTATCGATCGTGGACGCCTAGTCGTTCGCCATGGTCTATTCTCGCCAGTCGATCAGATCGATCGATCATCGATCTATCTCGCTACCAGTGTTTACCGGGACGCCTGCCGGCGGCGGCAAAGACGTGAACTTTGGATTTGAATGGCGGCTAGTCTAGGTAGCTGAGCAGCGGTGAATGCGGTGGCTGCCGCTTGCCGTACGTCCGCAGCACTGAATTAAGCAAGGTACGTATACGTTGTACTAATGGTAATCTGATGTAATTCGCCTTTTTGTTTTAGTTTAACTATTCTTTTAGTTGAAAAACAGAGAGAAAACACATGGATTTTCATGCATGAATCAGGCCTAGTGCTGAATTTTTTATCAAGTTGTTGGTGAAAGGTGAATTGGTGATAGTGGGCTATTGAACGTGTGGAAAGTAGGCAAAGTATGCCCGTTTACTTATCAATATAATAGTTTGGGATCAGTTTGTATAATGTTATTGGCTTAATGCCAAAGGTGTGCTAATAACTTGATATGCTATTTTCGTTTTACACTTAATCTTGCTATGTTAGACTATACGGACGACCCATATTTCTCCCTTTGCAAACACAGCACTACCAAATTAAGCTTTTAATAATGAGGTAATTATACCCTAGCATGTATTAAGGAGTCAAGTATCTGCAAAATCTTCATAAAATAAATGTCATTAACTATCCACGATGATAAGGTGCATGCGTACGTAAAAACTAGAAACTTTCCATGAGGGGAAGTGATGGAAAACAGATTTGCTTCGATCCGAAGATTGAATCTCCATGAAATTTTTTTCCTTGCTTCGATCCTTTCATCGTACTAGCAGCTAGCACGGACGCAGCATGCTTGAAAAATTCGGATTGGTCGCCGACGCAACATCGTAGTACTAACAACTATAGAGATAATCATCTCCTTCTTCTTCAGGGACTCCGGCTGGTGTGGCAAAAGGAGACCATGTTTCGCGAGATAGGGGTGGCCGTGGTCTCTGTCGTGTGCTTGCTCGCGGTCATGGCGGTTGTGGCGTGCTTCTTCATGGCGCGAGCGTTGTGGCGGTCGGGGTCGCGGGAGGCGGCGCTCCAGGGTGACCTCATGAGGCAGAAAGAAGCGCTCCAGCAGGCAGAGCGCAAGAGCATGAATAAGAGCAACGCATTCGCGTCCGCCAGCCACGACATCCGCTCCTCGCTCGCCGCCGTTGTTGGACTCATCGATGTCTCCCGGACGGAGGCACGGGCAAACCCCAACCTCACCTACTACCTCGACCAGATGGAGATTGGCACCAAGAAGCTCTTTGGTCAGTTCCATACATCCATATATCTCTCTACGTACCATGCATGCCATGTATACTTGTCACTTTTTTGGAAGATGTGATCCGTCCATGGTAATTTAGCTAATTAATGTAATCACATCACTACATATTTGCACGTCATATAAAGCGAGGTTGCACAAATAATGAGTTCATAATTTTTTTGTAAAGTGTGCAACAGTTCAGTTGTACCTTTCCAGTAGAAAAAATGTAGTCCATAGTTTCTACAGTGCGCAGTTCTGTTTTTTGACAAGTTAACATTCATTTAGTTTTCAAGAAAGAATATATATAATGTTTTGAGTAGTTCACAATTTCACATAGATGGTCGCATTCATGTTAGCCACACCATGTGTTTAGTCTTTGTCTATTAAAGAGCTAGGCTAATATTTTATCAAATGTACGATTCCTCTTGGTTGTGTATGTTTTCGGATGTAGGAGCACATTGTGGCTCCTCTTGGTTATGTGCGTACTCGGATGCGCAACAAGTTTCTTTGTTCAGCATATGTTGATTCAGCCTATATATGTAACGCGTGTGTTGCAGATATACTTAACACCATACTAGACATGGGCAAGGTGGAGTCCGGGAAGATGCAATTAGAGGAGGTGCAGTTCAGCGTGGCCGACGTCCTTGAAGAATCCATGGACATGGCGAACGTCGTCGGTATGTCTAGAGGCGTTGAGGTGGTTTGGGATCCCTGTGACTTCTCTGTCCTTCGATGCGATGCGGTCATCGGTGACTGCAAGCGCTTCAAACAGATCCTCGACAACCTTCTTGGAAATGCCATCAAGTTCACGCACGACGGCCACGTCGTGCTCCGCGCGTGGGCCAACCGCCCTATCGCAAGGACTTCCATGATCAGCACCCCATCTAGGTTCGCCCCATGCTGGCGTGGGAGCGTGTTCTGTCGGTGGCTGCTAGGAACGAGGGAAGAAGGTGCCGAGCAGAATGCTCACCGATCACTTCTTCAGAATGATCCTAACGCCATTGAGTTTTACTTTGAGGTAGTAGATACAGGTGTTGGGATCCCAAAGGAGAAAAGGGAATCTGTGTTTGAAAACTACGTTCAGGTAAAAGAAGGGCATGGTGGCACCGGCCTAGGCCTAGGCATTGTCCAATCCTTTGTAAGTGGCTTCCGTCCTTATATTATTTATTCATATTTAATGCTCTATTTTATTAAAAGGATTTTCATAGGAAATTAGGAAATTGGGAGGATTGTAATTCATAGAAAATTTGTTTGCGGCTTGACCATAGGACTTAATAACACTAGTAAGTGTGTTGCACGTTTGTCGAGTAATAGAAAAAAACATAAAGGTCAAACACAACATTTTGATGCAACACATCAACTTGATACATCTTCGTGCAAAATAATACAATGTATATCTTTATAGTTAAATCTTCTTGTTTGGATGTATGAAACAATTTGATTGCTACACTATCTTGTCAAAATGATTGGTGAACATACTTGCTTTGTGCAAGCTCTAAATGTCAATCTTCTCAGAAGTAATCCAAAATGCCACAAAAGATGTACACATAATCGATAGATGAATAGAACTGCAGACCTTGCATGGTCATAGAGGCAGATGAAAGGGAAGAAAGTCAGGCATCCGATTTAACTCTGTTGTGCTTAATCCTATCAACTGTGTGCATGCAAATGTATTATTAAAACTTACACAAACGTCTGAATATATTTGCCCTTTGAAGTCAAAGCATGAAAAATAAACTTGATCCGACAACAACAATTCATGTTTGCTGTGAGAATTCATCTGTATGATCAGAAATGATATGCTATTTTGCTAAAACACAAATCAGAAGAACTTCGAAAAATGATGGTCCTAAGATGTAGTTAGCTTGACACCATATGTAAGGACTAAGGTCCACAAGCTAATACCAGCTGTCTTCACTTCAATACTCGTCATAAATTTTGTAGTATATTGGCCAAAAGTTTGCATGCTATATCCTCACCTTGTGACCAATCTGTAGTATATTGCCTTGCTAGTCTCCTGCAAAAACAAATAAAAAACTCTAAAGAAAAGAACCTGCAAAACCCGCAAGTAAGCAATGAAGCACCAATTTTCAGTGGTGACAGCTAACTATCCTCACTAAAATTTCTTCCATGGATTTGGTTCAACAAGGTAGTATAACATAAAAGAGTACAACGAAAGTAAATCTCAACAAATTACAATGTGAAGACGTTACCAAATGATGAATAACATCTTATGATATGATATGATGTTAAGAAATACGAACATAACATTTTTGTAAACCAAAATTCTATAGCACAAATAGTAATAGAACAACCCAAAATCACTCATGTCAGATGGCATATAAGTATTGCAGAATGAAGTGTCATTGTTAGCAACATCAGATCCTCTAGAGAAAATTAACAATGAGTATATTATAGAGCAGATACTAATATATCGTTCGCCTCCATATTAGGAAAATAAACTGGCAATTATACATTACCTAGCTCTGAAATCTTCACTGCTCATCTGACAGCGTAATGAAATCGTAAGTTATTCATCCATATCAGGACATAAAAACGTGAGTAGAGATGAGACCATTAGCATGTATTAGAATATTAAGTCCAGAGACACATGAACCCCAATCCTGTATAGATCACATAGTAAGTTTGAATCCAATATAGCATCCCATGAGGGCTAAAACAAATACAAAATTCTAAGGGATAATGAACATGCCTGGAACATGATTTTTTTTTGCAGTACAATCTGCACTTCATTATATTCAGAAAAATATATTTCCATAACTTCTTTTAAATAAAAATTCTCCCTCGCCATTTTACATCAAATATATTGTCGGTTCTCTATTTCAAAATCTTTCACAAAAAGTAGTAAAAAACTGAAGAAGCTAGCGCAGTAGTGTCCGGATATTGCAATTTTTGAACTACTAAACAATCTAATAACATCTGTTTCCTTGATGAAAACCCAACTAACAACTGTCAAGAACTACAACCACTATTTCAAGCTACCACCATCCCGGCCACAGGATTCTCCCAAGATGTAAACATAGTTGCTAAAGTTCATTTTGATCATCCCCCTTTCACCCATGTCAAAACAGCCTAAGACGATTACTATGCAATAAAACATCATATAAATCAGAGGTTATGTTAATATGCA
The DNA here is from genome assembly GCF_022539505.1 of Lolium rigidum. Classification (NCBI taxonomy): domain Eukaryota; kingdom Viridiplantae; phylum Streptophyta; class Magnoliopsida; order Poales; family Poaceae; genus Lolium; species Lolium rigidum. Next base: position 237,809,127 of record NC_061514.1, read on the forward strand.
CAAAGAAGAATGCCTTAAGTCGTTAACATCTAACAACAATTTTGACAGTGAATCATTTAACAAATCAGAGCTACCTACAATATAAACTTTTCTTTGCCAGCAGCTCTAAAATCTGCTATGTTTTACAATCATGATCTATGGTATGTTTCATTGGTTTCAAGCAAATTGTATCTGTAGTCTCAGTAGTCTGAACCTGTACAGACTGATTTGCAGAAATAAACAGAGATCTCAATTTGATGCCAAATGAACCTGAAAAGCTGTACAATATTTTTTTGCGAAAAATATTATGAAGATGAAAGGAACATGATACCTGACCTCATTGTTTGTGTGCTGAAATATGGCAAGAACTCATGTTATTTTCTTTCTTTATTCAATGTGGACAATAAAGATGCACAGAGTAACTGATATGAGCTGGTTGGAAGATCCATACTGCATAGACCCATGAACATGAATTTACCTTGTCCTTAAGTTTACTTATATGATCCAGGTTGAAATATCCCCATCCACTCTGTAGTCAAATAATACCCTCATATTTGCAAAACTTTACCATTAAAAAAAAAAAGAGAAACAACCTGTGAAGGAAAGATTCAATGAACCCCAAGGATCAAAGGTGCTCGCTTAGGCCTTTGTCTGTCTAATTGCTTCTTCTTTTGTAAACCTACAACCAAAAATAGGAGATCGATCAAAATAGTTGTTTTACTCACTTGACTACACGTGTTGTATGTGAAGGAGAAGGACATGTAGCTTGTTTGACATGGGTGCTATCTAGGTAGGTCCCATCCTTTTTTTCGGTAAATTCTTTTTTCATTTTCCCATCGGCCTAGAATTGCCTTTCCTTTTTTTCCTTCTCCTTTTTCTTTTCGTATCAATTTATAACTCATTCCCTGAATTTGTTAGTTGGCTTGGTCCAGACACTTCACTCCTGGTGCTAGAAACATGAATGCTCGCAAGGAGAAGAAATGACAGTGGAATTGTTCCACATTAAAAATGGCATTACCTTTGCCTAGAATCCGATACAACTCTTTGGATAGATTAGCCTTTTTCCTTCTTCTGTTAGCGATGACTCAAACAATGTGCATACATATCTTTGCTTCATCAGTTTATAAAGCATCTACTTGCAACTTCACATTTAAGCACTTAGCTTGAGCCCCTTTGAGCCTCTGAACCAGAAAAAATAAGTAACATAACTATGGCTAGGTAAGGTCAATACGCACCTGTGACAATGAGCCGCTTGACATCAGCCAACATCCGGCAGCCCTCGTCCGACCGGGCGACCAGCCATCCAACACCAGGTAGGGCAAGATGGTGCGTGCGGAAGACATGCACGCACTTCCCCTCCCCTCCTGGCTTCGCTTACGCCGCGCTCCGACGATTCCTCCAGCCATCATATCCGCGTCCATGTTCAACCTAAGGAGGGCATGCCACCGACAACGGTTCCGTCTCCGTGGTGGCTGGGTAGCAAACAAAGGATACGGCGCTCATCCACACCCGCATCTCTCGAAGGAGGGGCAGTGCGCTATAGGCGCAAGGAGAATGGTGGCACTGTTGATGCGCGGAGCGGCAAAAGAGGGGGAGGGGATCGGAGGTGGCGGCGTAGGGCTGGATACCTGGGAACTTAGATGGCATCGTCGACCTTGCGGCGGAAGGAGCTTGTGGATGGCGTCATCAGCCAGGAGGATGGCAACGGCACCGTCGAAGCGGATGCGAGCAGGCGGGTGCAGACATGGAGGTTGTGGCGTAGGGGCCACAAGGGCAAGCGCGGGGCGCGGCTTCGGAAGGGAAGGCAGCAGGCATGGAGGCGACGGTGCAGCTTCGGAAGGGCAGGCGGCATGCATGGGGGCGGCGACACATCTCTGCAAGGGCGAGATCATGTTGCATTGATTTTTCTTAGACCTAGTTTTTTCAGGGGATGTATTGGTGCGGACGGGGATAGTGGGCGTGACGGAGATGATGCCTTGCGGGGATAGAAGATCACGTAATTTTCACACAAGGGGCAGGGAGAACAAATGAATCTAGACTGTTGACGTAGTTAGATAGACGCCTCAGATCTTATTTTCCTACGCAGCTTCGTGCCTTTATAAGTAATAGAGATAAGGATTTTTTTCTAAGGATTCATTTGCACTATATTGATGATAAATTTTATATCCACTCAACCCTCTTGGAAATAATCCTTTGATTTTTTTAGAATACCCTTTGTTTTTTTCTGTGATGCAATCAAAGAAATAAAAATCCCATAGGATTCAAATGGGAATGAAATTGCAATATTGCGTTTTAGAGACCTGAAAATCCTTTGCTTTGTATGACCGGATGCATAAATTATAGACTAGTAAAATTTATACTCTTTTCCTTTTGCAACTTTAGTAAAAATAACGGTGTTTTTTTTTTTTTTTGCTTTGTGAATTAGGATGGCTACATATTGATCCAAAAGCTATTTTTTCACTAGGTTTAAAAACTAGAGACAACACTGTTGCTTTTGTTAATAACACAACTGCACAAGGTATTGTGTATTAGTGTACTTTTTGGTTTGCAGGCTGTGATGGTTTTTTACTTTGTATTTCTTACAATGTTGTTACTTATATGTTGTTCTTGTTTTGATAAGGTACGTTTGATGGGTGGCGAAATAAGCATCAAGGACAAAGAGCTAGGACAAGCGGGAACGTGCTTCGGATTCAACATCTTCCACAAGATCAGCGACGCTGAAGAGGACATCGAGCACGGGAGGGCGGCGCCGTCCCTGTTCAGGGAGCCTGGCTGCTTCAAGGGTGGGCAGTGCGTCCTCCTAGTCCACGGTGACGAGACCCAGCGGATCCTCCAGACATGGATGGAGAACGTCGGGATGAAGGTCTGGCCCGTCCCATGCGCCGAGCTCCTCGCCCCGATAATGGAGAAGGCACGCGCCGCCGTGGGCGCCTCGCCGTCCAGGCCAGCGTCGATCTCTTCGTCGCAGGGCGGCGGTGATGACTTGGATGGTGTAGCTGACCGGTGCTTCAGCTCCAAAGAGATGGTCACCCAGGTCCTGCGGAACAACAGCGGCAACCACGCAGGGCACCTCCACCCGTTCGGCCTGCTCGTCGTCGTCGACGTCTCCGGTGGGAGGCTCAACGAGATCCTCCAGGAGGCGCCCAGCCTCGCGAGGATCAAGCACCAAGTTCCGTGCAGGGTGGCGTGCATTACTGACCTCAACACGTCCTCCGAGGATTTGAGGAGGCTCAAGGAGGCGGCGAGCTGCGACATGGACCTTCGCAAGCCGATCCACGGCTCCCGGCTGCGCAAGCTCCTCCAGGTCATGAGAGAGCTCCAGGCCTCTCCGTTTCCGCAACAGCATTCACATCAGGTCGGGATCACCATCAATGAGCTGCTGGCAGCGGATCAGGCCACTGCCGCATCGTCTGAAATCACATCTGCGGTGGTAGTGCCCCAGGAGCCTCTGGAGGCCACTGCCGCGTCGTCTGAAACCACGACTGCGGCAGCAGTGCCCCAGGAGCCGCGCAAGCTTGAAGATGACAAGCCTCTGGAAGGGAAGCGCGTCCTACTGGTGGAAGACACAAGGGTGCTGCAGTTTATCCAGAAAAAAATGTTGAGTACTCTGGGTGCAACTGTTGTGGTAGCAGCGGATGGATCCGAGGCTGTGGCAATGTTCATCAATGCTCTTGAGATTGCAAGTGGTGGTGTTGCTTCAGAGGAATGGGTGGCCTTGCCCTATGACGTGATATTCATGGATTGCCAGGTACATTTGCCATTTGTCGATGCCAAGCAAGTCAATTCAATCTTTTGTTTCTTATGACAGTTTTGACACTGCTCAATCTTCTTTGTTTCCAGATGCCCGTGATGGACGGCTACGAAGCGACAAAGCGCATCCGTGAGGAAGAAAGCCGTTACGGGATCCGCACCCCAATCATCGCGCTGACTGCGCACTCGGAGGAGGAGGACCTGCAGAAGACCATCCAAGCAGGGATGGATCTCCACATGACTAAGCCAATACAGAAGGAGAAAGTTGTGGAGGGTATTCATCATGTGTGGAAGGAAGATTTAGATGATAATGCAACAAAGGATAAAACATTTCGACAAACGATCTAAATGTAGTACTCCCTCCATCCACAAGAGGATGTCTCAACTTTGTAAAAATATGCATGCATCTAGACATGTTTTAGTGTGTAGATATACATACAAATTTAGACAAAGTTGAGACATCCTTTTGTGGACGGACGGAGTAATATTGTTCCCATTGAGAAATGGGATGTGACAAGGTATGCTCAATCAAGGAAGTGTGAAGTATGAACTATGAGCAAAAATGTTGTTCAACTTCAGGTGCAGTACAAATAACTATGATAAGAGATTAATTTTTTGAGTTAAGACTGCTCCAAAGAGACCACACCTCGCTATCATAACAGTATTCAAGTGAGTTTGGTGAAATGTATTATTACAACAAGTTTAACCATGATATTAGATGAGCATAGTGAACAAAGAGCAACTCAAGTTCCATGATCAATTAGACTAGGCACCTTTGCATCCTACAAATCAGGAAAAGCACTCAAGATAAATTAGACTAGGGAAATTCAACTCTTGCATATTATGAATCAGGCAAAGCATTCAAGGTACCTTTGACTGGATCTCTTTTGTGCCAACTTGGACAACACTAGCAGCAGATTGGGCAGCAGATGCTGCAACTAGCGAAAGACATCCTAATCCCTGAAAAGGTAAAATGGTAAGAACATTCATGAGATAAAAACTGAAACTGAGAAAAGGTTGAATTCTGACACGACTGCATCTATGCACATGACTCAGGTATGACACCTCAAGCTTGGCACCAAACACAAAATATAAGCCTGGAGTAACCAATGGTAATCTCAGACGTACTTTGCTAATGGTAATTCGAAGGAGTTCTGCTGGGTTACAGCAATAGCCATATTAAGTCTACATGAGATGTGGTCAATTATAAGGATCAGGATCAAAAGATGATCCTCACACTTATGTCAACGAAGCTGATGTGGACGTCGAGCCCTCGGTGCTTGCCGGAGCACTCGAGGCACATGAAGACGCCGTAGGAGACGCTGGCACACTTGCTTAGCATGTGTTGGAAAGATGTGCGTCTGCGCCAGAAAAAGAGAGGGGTGGACGGAGAGGAGGTGAGGAAGGAAGGAGTAGCAGTGCTAGCACCGGCGGCAAGGCCCAACGGCGCATTTTGTTTGATGCTGGTTCTCTGTTTCTACCGATGCCCAGCGCTAGCTCATCTAGCAGAAGCCAAACCAGGGATGTCTCAGATGCAACACATGCAGTTTCTGCTAGCACTAGGCTTGGTAGAGTACCAGCAGACTACAGACAAACAAAGGTGATGTTTTTGACAGTTCGGTAAATTCAGTTGGGGAACACATTTTGGAATGTATGTCATACTCAAGTTTGTATGATCTAGATTTTTTGCATTTGGAATAAATTATCATTTTCTCTCTGGTTGGCACCCGACTGTGCTAGCTGGAACCTCTATTTAGGTTATCTTGATTTCCATCTGCTGTATGCGTGTATTGAACGATCTTTGTTAAGAGCTTATTAACAAGTAGTTTCAGTACCGCACCTCGAGTTGTTTGTTTAACTGCCTCTGCACCTTAATTTGCATCTGCAGGGCTTCACATCGGTCTTGAGAGAGCTGGTGATCTTCTTGACATGCCCAATTTATCAGTCCAAATCGTGGACACAGAGAGATTGATCGTCAGCCAAACAGACGAGCAGTACAGAGTACAGACAGAGGAGAGGGCACACACCAGGCGGACGAAGGGCCCAAAGGGGAGGAGCAGCCCGGAGAAGCAGTCTTGGGGTTCAGCTCGTTCCATCTTCCTCGTCTGCATCACCATGGCTGCAACCACCATCATAGCTGGTGGTCTGCGGGGCAACATCCCGGGCAGGGAGCAGGGGACGCCATCACCGCGGCTTCTCCCTTCCTCACATCCTCTCCTTCCACCCCTCTCTCTCCCTGGCGCGGACGTACATCTGCTCGATGAGGGGCGAACGCGGGAGGAGCTCCAACCTCTCTGATTCCTCTCCCGTCGGGGACGAATCGGGGAGGAGCTTCAATCTCTTTGAATCGGGACGGCGGCGCCGGATGCAACCTCTCTCCCAGTCGCGAGGAGCTTTTCCTGGAACGTGGCGCAATGGCGGCGCAGCCGGATGTACCGGCGGTGAGGGAGAGAGTGGATGTGGATGGAGGAGAGAGTGGACTTCTTTCGCGCGTGACAGTTAACTGTAATCGCAGTACGTGGCACAAAACCACTGTCCATGTCAGCCAAAACAGCCCTGACGGCTTGAGGAGTTAATTTGGCTGGTTTTCCATACTAGGGGGTCATATGTACCAGTCTTTACTATTATATTTCAGTTGGTCGTACGTCATACAACGTATTTGGTGAAGGAGATCGGGAACATCCTGACCATCCAATTACTTTCAACATCTCCACCTCAACATTCACCGTCGGATCAAAAGAAAAAAAAATCATTACCTTCCTTTCTTTACTACCCTGCTCTCTAATTGCCAGATCAAAACAAATCTTGCTTTCCTATTCCGTTACTACCCTACCTATCGAATCATTATAGGCTTCCTTCTTTTCCTATCACAAAAACACTCACGAACGCGTCGGTTCTTCTCCCCCAAACGTCGCCGCACCTCCGACACCTGTTGCCGTCGACGCCGACCATTGCCCATGCACCATCGAGGACGACCGTAGCCACACCGACGACGGACCTTCTACGGCTGCACCGGCGCGGACCTTCGCCATCGCACCAGTGAGGTCATTGTCGCCGCCCGTCACCAGCGCAGATGTCGCCGAATCTTTGACTGTCGCCCATCTCCACCTCTCCAAAATCGATTAGTCTGCTACAAAACTTCGCAGTGATGGATCTCGGTGCTCTCCAGGAGAAACACCGTGTAGATCGGCTACAAGATGTGAGCCATATGTGTTTGCTTAGATGGTAAATACAGCGAGAGTGGACTAATAGAACACGGCGGTATATGAACCTGGACTAAGTCAGCATCTCATTGGTCCAGAGATTGAATGTGGGGTCCACTGCTGCAGTGTGATGTACGTATGCAGTAAAAAAAATACATGTGTGGTCCTCCCTCATCCCTCCTATCGCATTCTCTCCCCTGCCATCCATCCCCTCCCCTACCTCTCCCCGCGTCGCCGCCTAGGACCTGACCGCCGCCGATCCTTACCGTGTGGCCGACTGTGCCGCGCGCAGCCGCATGCGCCTGCTGCTGCAGTTCCGGCGAGGTCGCGGCCCTGGTGCGGGAGCTGCAGCACGACCTCGGCATCCTCCCCGTCGCCGAGCTCGGGGCACCTCGACGCCGTCCGTCCCCGACGCCACATCGACGCCGCCTTGTCCCCGACGCCGGACCTGTCCCGAGCTCGCCCGGACCTCGACGCCACCTCGACGACGCCGAGCTCGGGCCACCTCGACGCCGCCCGTCCCCGACGCCACGTCGACAACGCCCTGTCCCCGACGCAGGCCCCGTCTCGAGCTCGCCCGGACCTCGACGACGCCCTGTCCCTGTCGCCGGCTCCATCCCGAGCTCGCTCGGGACGCCACCTCAACGACGCCCCGTCACCGACGCCGCCTCGACGCCGCCCCTGTCGCCGATGCCGGCCCCGTGTGGTGACCCGGCATACCACTGCATGGTGTAGTATGCAAGTCTGATATAACACCAATGAAACACCGTTCCACTAGTATTATATCGCTCAGAGTGGTACAACAGAAACATATGCGGGTCCAAGGCATGTCTATAGAATTACAACATCGACTCTGTTACATAAGATCATTACAGCCTCCTACTTTACAATGAGGTAAAACTGCAGATAACTCCAGAAGAACGACTCGTAAACTAATCCTATCACGAACTCTATTTGTAGAGTATTTGACTAGCTAAAAAGGCTAAGAATAGATTCTAGCTAAATAGGAGCTAGGTTTAGGAAGCTAGTTCCCTTCTATGTCCAACTAGGTTTTCTCCTTGTTGGATGAGGTATCTGACTCTTCTGACAAGGTCCTGTCTCGTGAAGTAGTTGTTAACTTCCCGGCCTTCGAGTTGTACTGTAGATCCTCCTTCGAGGCCTCCATATCTAAGCAGGGGATTTAAGAGTGGGATGAGTACGAGCGTACTCAACAAGTTCATTATAGGAAAGAGGTGTTTAATGCACTAACTACAGCATTAGACCAGAAAGTCTAATACCAATGCAGGTTTTCATAATCATTTCTTCAAGAGGTTGCTTTTATTCAGAAGAGCTATGTCCGTCAGCCTTCACCGGTTTACTAGAACTTCATGGAGCTCCTTTTCGGCCGCGTTCGCAGTTCCATATCCCGGAACAGGGAGTGACAGGTCACGGTTCTTTACACTCTGCAGAGGTGTGTTGCTTTACCCATAAGAGATCTTAACCTTGGTGCCAACCGGGTGATCTTTGATACGTCTCCGACGTATCGATAATTTCTTATGTTCTATGCCATATTATTGATGATACCTACATGTTTTATGCACACTTTATGTCATATTCGTGCATTTTCTGGAACTAACCTATTAACAAGATGCCGAAGTGCCGGTTCCTGTTTTCTGCTGTTTTTGGTTTCGAAATCCTAGTAACGAAATATTCTCGGAATTGGACGAAACAAAGACCCAGGGGCCTATTTTTCCACGGAGCTTCCAGAAGACCGAAGAACATACAAAGTGGGGCCACGAGGTGGCGACACCACAAGGCGGCGCGGCCTGGGGGGGCCGCGCCGCCCTATGGTGTGGCCCCCTCGTCGGGCCCCGACTCTGCCCTTCCGCCTACTTAAAGCCTCCGTCGCGAAACCCACGATGCGAAAAACCACGATACGGAAAACCTTACTGAGACGCCGCCGCCGCCGATCCCATCTCGGGGGATTCTGGAGATCTCCTCCGGCACCCTGCCGGAGAGGGTATTCATCTCCCGGGGGACTCTACACCGCCATGGTCGCCTCCGGAGTGATGAGTGAGTAGTTCACCCCTAGACTATGGGTCCATAGCAGTAGCTAGATGGTTGTCTTCTCCTCATTGTGCTTCATTGTTGGATCTTGTGAGCTGCCTAACATGATCAAGATCATCTATCCGTAATACTCTATGTTGTGTTTGTCGGGATCCGATGGATAGAGAATACCATGTCATGTTAATTATCAAGTTATTACATATGTGTTGTTTATGATCTTGCATGCTCTCCGTTACTAGTAGAGGCTCTGGCCAAGTTTTTACTCTTAACTCCAAGAGGGAGTATTTATGCTCGATAGTGGGTTCATGCTCGCATTGACACTCGGGACGAGTGACAGAAAGTTCTAAGGTTGTGTTGTGATGTTGCCACTAGGGATAAAACATTGGCGCTATGTCCGAGGATGTAGTTGTTGATTACATTACGCACCATACTTAATGCAATTGTCCGTTGCTTTGCAACTTAATACTGGAGGGGGTTCGGATGATAACCTGAAGGTGGACTTTTTAGGCATAGATGCAGTTGGATGGCGGTCTATGTACTTTGTCGTAATGCCCAATTAAATCTCACTATACTTATCATGTCATGTATGTGAATTGTTATGCCCTCTCTATTTGTCAATTGCCCGACTGTAATTTGTTCACCCAACATGCTTTTATCTTATGGGAGAGACACCTCTAGTGAACTGTGGACCCGGTCCATTCTTTAATACTTGAAGTACAAATCTGTCTGCAATACTTGTTTTTACTATTTTCTCTGCAAACAATCATCTTCCACACAATACGGTTAATCCTTTGTTACAGCAAGCCGGTGAGATTGACAACCTCACCGTTTCGTTGGGGCAAAGTACTTTGGTTGTGTTGTGCAGGTTCCACGTTGGCGCCGGAATCTCTGGTGTTGCGCCGCACTACATCCCGCCGCCATCAACCTTCAATGTGCTTCTTGGCTCCTCCTGGTTCGATAAACCTTGGTTTCTTTCTGAGGGAAAACTTGCTGCTGTGCGCATCATACCTTCCTCTTGGGGTTGCCCAACGAACGTGTGAAATACACGCCATCAAGCATATTTTCTGGCGCCGTTGTCGGGGAGATCAAGACACGCCGCAAGGGGAGTCTCCACTTCCCAATCTCTTTACTTTGTTTTTGTCTTGCTTTATTTTATTTACTACTTTGTTTGCTGCATTATATCAAAACACAAAAAAATTAGTTGCTAGCTTTACTTTATTTACTGTCTTGTTTGCTATATCAAAAACACAAAAAAATTAGTTTACTTGCATTTACTTTATCTAGTTTGCTTAATTTACTACTGCTAAAATGGCCAACCCTGAAAATACTAAGTTGTGTGACTTCACTAGCACAAATAATAATGATTTCCTATGCACACCTATTGCTCCACCTGCTACTACAGCGGAATTCTTTGAAATTAAACCTCGCTTTACTTAATCTTGTTATGCGAGAGCAATTTTCTGGTGTTAGTTATGATGATGCTGCTGCCCATCTTAATAATTTTGTTGAACTATGTGAAATGCAAAAGTATAAAGATGTAGATGGTGAAATTATAAAATTAAAATTGTTTCCTTTCTCATTAAGAGGAAGAGCTAAAGATTGGTTGCTATCTCTCGTCTAAGAATAGTATTGATTCCTGGACTAAATGCAAGGATGCTTTTATTGGTAGATATTATCCCCCTGCTAAAATTATATCTTTGAGGAGTAGCATAATGAATTTTAAACAATTGTATAATGAACATGTTGCTCAAGCTTGGGAAAGAATGAAATCTCTAGTTAAAAATTGCCCAACCCATGGACTGACTACTTGGATGATCATCCAAACCTTCTATGCAGGACTAAATTTTTCTTCGCGGAATTTATTGGATTCAGCTGCTGGAGGTACCTTTATGTCCATCACTCTTGGTTAAGCAACAAAGCTTCTTGATAATATGATGGTTAATTACTCCGAATGGCACACGGAAAGAGCTCCACAAGGTAAGAAGGTAAATTTCGTTGAAGAATCCTCTTCCTTGAATGATAAGGTTGATGCTATTATGTCTATGCTTGCAAATGATAGGACTAATGTTGATCCTAATAATGTTCCATTAGCTTCATTGGTTGCCCAAGAAGAACATGTTGATGTAAACTTCATTAAAAATAATAATTTCAACAACAATGCTTATCGGAACAATTCTAGTAATAACTATAGGCCATATCCTTATAATAATGGTAACGGTTATGCTAATTCTTATGGGAATTCTTACAACAATAATAGGAATACACCCCCTGGACTTGAAGCCATGCTTAAAGAATTTATTAGTACACAAACTGCCTTTAACAAATCTGTTGAGGAAAAGCTCAATAAAATTGATATTCTTGTTTCTAGAGTTGATAGTCTTGCCGCTGATGTTGATCTTTTGAAATCGAAAGTTATGCCTAATAGGGATATTGAAAATAAAATTGTTACTACAGCAAATGCCATCCAAGTTAGAATTAATGAGAATATAAGATTAATGGCTGAACTGCGTGCTAGGTGGGATAGAGAAGAAAATGAAAAACTAGCTAAAAAGGAAAATGTAGCTAAAGTTTGGACTATTACCACCACTAGCAATGCTAATGATTCATATGTTGCTGCACCTCCTACTATCAATGGTAAAATAATTGGTGTTGGCAATGCTTCTACTCCTAGTGCAAAGCGCGCAAAATTACCTGAAACTGCTAAAACCGCTGAAGCCGCTTGTGATAAAGCTCGCTGAAATTTTTTCCAACCTTGGGGATGATAATCCCATTGCTTTAGATTGTAATGATTTAGATTTTGATGATTGCCACATCTCTGAAGTTATAAAGTTCTTACAAAAACTTGCTAAAAGTCCCAATGCTAGTGCTATAAATTTGGCTTTCACAAAACATATTACAAATGCTCTCATAAAAGCTAGAGAAGAGAAACTAAAACTTGAAACTTCTATTCCTAGAAAGCTAGAGGATGGTTGGGAGCCCATCATTAAAATGAGAGTCAAAGATTTTGATTGTAATGCTTTATGTGATCTTGGTGCAAGTATTTGCTGTATGCCTAAAAAAGTCTATGATATGCTTGACTTGCCACCATTGAAGAATTGTTATCTGGATGTTAACCTCGGCTGATAATGCTAAAAAGAAACCTTTGGGGAAAGTTGATAATGTTCATATTATGGTTAACAATAACCTTGTCCCCGTTGATTTTGTTGTCTTGGATATTGAATGCAATGCATCTTGCCCCATTATATTGGGAAGACCTTTTCTTCGAGCCGTTGGTGCCACTATTGATATGAAGGAAGGTAATATTAAATATCAATTTCCTCTCAAGAAAGGTATGGAACACTTCCCTAGAAAGAGAATGAAGGTACCTTATGATTCTATTATTAGAACAAATTATGATGTTGATGCTTCATCTCTCGATGTTACTTGAGTTACACTTTACGCGCCTAGGCTGAAAGGCGTTAAAGAAAAGCGCTTATGGGAGACAACCCATGTTTTTACTACAGTATTTTTGTTTTATATTTGTGTCATGGAAGTTGTTTACTACTGTAGCAACCTCTCCTTATCTTAGTTTTATGTTTTGTTGTGCCAAGTAAAGTCTTTGATAGAAAAGTAAGTACTAGATTTGGATTACTTGCGCGGTTCCAGATTTCTTTCTTTGTCACGAATCTGGGTCTATCTCCCTGTAGGTAGCTCAGAAAATTAAGCCAATTTACGAGCATGATCCTCAGATATGTACGCAACTTTCATTCAATTTGAGCATTTTCGTTTGAGCAAGTCCGGTGCCCTAATAAAATCCATCTTTACGGACTGTTCTGTTTTGACAGATTCTGTCTTTTATTTCGCATTGCCTCTTCTGCTATGTTGGATGAATTTCTTTGATCCACTAAAGGCCAGTAGCTTTATGCAATGTCCAGAAGTGTTAAGAATGATTGTGTCACCTCTGAACATGTGAATTTTTATTATGCACTAACCCTCTAATGAGTTGTTTCGAGTTTGGTGTGGAGGAAGTTTTCAAGGATCAAGAGAGGAGTATGATGCAATATGATCAAGGAGAGTGAAAGCTCTAAGCTTGGGGATGCCCCGGTGGTTCACCCCTGCATATTCTAAGAAGACTCAAGCGTCTAAGCTTGGGGATACCCAAGGCATCCCCTTCTTCATCGACAACATTATCGGGTTCCTCCCACTGAAACTATATTTTTATTCCGTCACATCTTATGTACTTTGCTTGGAGCGTCGGTTTGTTTTTGTTTTTGTTTTGTTTGAATAAAATGGATCCTAGCATTCACTTTATGGGAGAGAGACACGCTCCGCTGTAGCATATGGACAAATATGTCCTTAGGCTCTACTCATAGTATTCATGGCGAAGTTTCTTCTTCGTTAAATTGTTATATGGTTGGAATTGGAAAATGCAACATGTAGTAACTCTAAAATGTCTTGGATAATTTGATACTTGGCAATTGTTTTGCTCATGTTTAAGCTCTTGCATCATATACTTTGCACCCATTAATGAAGAAATACTTAGAGCTTGCTAATTTGGTTTGCATATTTGGTTTCTCTAGAGTCTAGATAACATCTAGTATTGAGTTTTGAACAACAAGGAAGACGGTATGGAGTCTTATAACGTTTACCATATGTCTTTTATGTGAGTTTTGCTGTATCGTTCATCCTTGTGTTTGTTTCAAATAACCTTGCTAGCCTAAACCTTGTATCGAGAGGGAATACTTCTCATGCATCCAAAATCCTTGAGCCAACCACTATGCCATTTGTGTCCACCATACCTACCTACTACATGGTATTTATCCGCCATTCCAAAGTAAATTGCTTGAGTGCTACCTTTAAAATTCCATCATTCACCTTTGCAATATATAGCTCATGGGACAAATAGCTTAAAAACTATTGTGGTATTGAATATGTACTTATGCACTTTATCTCTTATTAAGTTGCTTGTTGTGCGATAACCATGGTTCTGGGGACGCCATCAACTATTCTTTGTTGAATATCATGTGAGTTGCTATGCATGTCCGTCTTGTACGAAGCAAGAGAGATCTACCACCTTCATGGTTGGAGCATGCATATTGTTAGAGAAGAACTTTGGGCCGCTAACTAAAGCCATGACTCATGGTGGAAGTTTCAGTTTGGACATATATCCTCAATCTCATATGAGAATAATAATTGTTGCCACATGCTTATGCATTAAAGAGGAGTCCATTATCTGTTGTCCATGTTGTCCCGGTATGGATGTCTAAGTTGAGAATAATCAAAAGCGAGAAATCCAAAATGCGAGCTTTCTCCTTAGACCTTTGTATAGGCGACATGGAGGTACCCCATTGTGACACTTGGTCAAAACATGTGCATTGCAAAGATCCGGTAGTCCAAGTTAATTAGGACAAGGTGCGGGCACTATTAGTATAATATGCATGAGACTTGCAACTTGTAAGATATAATGTACATAACTCATATGCTTTATTACTACCGTTGACAAAATTGTTTCATGTTTTCAAAATAAAAGCTCTAGCACAAATATAGCAATCGATGCTTTCCTCTTTGAAGGACCATTCTCTTTACTTTTATGTTGAGTCAGTTCACCTATCTCTCTCCACCTCAAGAAGCAAACACTTGTGTGAACTGTGCATTGATTCCTACATACTTGCATATTGTACTTGTTATATTACTCTATGTTGACAATTATCCATGAGATATACATGTTATAAGTTGAAAGCAACCGCTGAAACTTAATCTTCCTTTGCGTTGCTTCAATGCCTTTACTTTGATTTATTTCTTTATGAGTTAACTCTTATGCAAGACTTATTAATACTTGTCTTGAAGTACTATTCATGAAAAGTCTTTGCTTTATTATTCACTTGTTTACTCATGTCATTACCATTGTTTTGATCGCTGCATCCACTACATATATTTACAAATAGTATGATCAAGGTTATGATGGCATATCACTTCAGAAATTATCTTTGTTATCGTTTTACTCGCTCGGGACGAGCGAGAACTAAGCTTGGGGATGCTTGATACGTCTCCGACGTATCGATAATTTCTTATGTTCTATGCCATATTATTGATGATACCTACATGTTTTATGCACACTTTATGTCATATTCGTGCATTTTCCGGAACTAACCTATTAACAAGATGCCGAAGTGCCGGTTCTCGTTTTCTGCTGTTTTTGGTTTCGAAATCCTAGTAACGAAATATTCTCGGAATTGGACGAAACAAAGACCCGGGGGCCTATTTTTCCACGGAGCTTCCGGAAGACCGAAGAACATACGAAGTGGGGCCACGAGGTGGCGACACCACAAGGCGGCGCGGCACCGGGGGCCCGCGCCGCCCTATGGTGTGGCCCCCTCTTCGGGCCCCCGACTCGCCCTTCCGCCTACTTAAAGCCTCCGTCGCGAAACCCACGATGCGAAAAACCACGATACGGAAAACCTTACCGAGACGCCGCCGCCGCCGATCCCATCTCGGGGGATTCTGGAGATCTCCTCCGGCACCCCGCCGGAGAGGGGATTCATCTCCCGGGAGGACTCTACACCGCCATGGTCGCCTCCGGAGTGATGAGTGAGTAGTTCACCCCTAGACTATGGGTCCATAGCGGTAGCTAGATGGTTGTCTTCTCCTCATTGTGCTTCATTGTTGGATCTTGTGAGCTGCCTAACATGATCAAGATCATCTATCCGTAATACTCTATGTTGTGTTTGTCGGGATCCGATGGATAGAGAATACCATGTCATGTTAATTATCAAGTTATTACATATGTGTTGTTTATGATCTTGCATGCTCTCCGTTACTAGTAGAGGCTCCGGCCAAGTTTTTACTCTTAACTCCAAGAGTGAGTATTTATGCTTGATAGTGGGTTCATGCCCGCATTGACACACGGGACGAGTGACGAAAAGTTCTAAGGTTGTGTTGTGCTTGTTGCCACTAGGGATAAAACATTGGCGCTATGTCCGAGGATGTAGTTGTTGATTACATTACGCACCATACTTAATGCAATTGTCCGTTGCTTTGCAACTTAATATCGGAGGGGTTCGGATGATAACCTCGAAGGTGGACTTTTTAGGCATAGATGCGGTTGGATGGCGGTCTATGTACTTTGTCGTAATGCCCAATTAAATCTCACTATACTTATCATGTCATGTATGTGCATTGTTATGCCCTCTCTATTTGTCAATTGCCCGATCGTAATTTGTTCACCCAACATGCTTTTATCTTATGGGAGAGACACCTCTAGTGAACTGTGGACCCCGGTCCATTCTTTAATACTGAAATACAAATCTGCTGCAATACTTGTTTTTACTATTTTCTCTCGCAAACAATCATCTTCCACACAATACGGTTAATCCTTTGTTACGGCAAGCCGGTGAGATTGACAACCTCACTGTTTCGTTGGGGCAAAGTACTTTGGTTGTGTTGTGCGGGTTCGACGTTGGTGCCGGAATCTCCGGTGTTGCGCCGCACTACATCCCGCCGCCATCAACCTTCAACGTGCTTCTTGGCTCCTCCTGGTTCGATAAACCTTGGTTTCTTTCTGAGGGAAAACTTGCTGCTGTGCGCATCATACCTTCCTCTTGGGGTTGCCCAACGAACGTGTGAAATACACGCCATCAATCTTCCCGTCCACACTTCCTATGGTGTGAGGCCCGGTATAAGGTCTAGCCAATCATGTTCCTCTGCTACCTCGAACACCCACCCGTTGTTGCATACCCCGACCCTGGATCCTCGCCGGTCCCATTATTCCCACTCACGGGTGGACCCCGACCACAACAACAGTTTGGGACTCGTTAACCAAACTCCTTCGCCGGTAGCTGCAACCCATCATAGACCACAATACCGTGGGGACTTAAGGCTTCCCCAGCCAACTGCTTGCACTTCGAGCGACAAGTGTCTACGGACTATGCCGTGGGGACTTAAGGCTTCCCCAGCCAATCGCTTGCCCTGACAGATACAAGTGTCTACGGTAAAGCGCATCCGTTGATGAATGAGAGGTGGAAACACTTTTGACTACTCCGTCCCACTCCGGATCTTATGGTTAACACGGGTATTACGGCACAAGAATCACTGGCGACATTTGTTGTTTAATCCTAGATGGATATAAACCCGTGCAATGGAACCTCCACCATATCAACACAATCCATGGTTCCATTGCCCACCACATAGTCATATTCATAGTTATGAAAGTAGTGGTTTTGATTTTTATGCAATAGTGATAACCATAATACTTTGCAAGTAATTTGATAGAAATACTCAAATGACATGAGCAAGTGATGAACTTGCCTTTCTTGGTCTGTAAGATTATGCGGACAAGGTCTTCGATGCGTAATAACTCCAAATTCTGAAATAGCATCATCGTCCGGTAAGGACGATGTTTAAAAGATTGGCAAGGATGCAATAATGCATAAGTATGAGATGCAATCGCTCTAAGCGTGACCTAACCCCGATGATTTAGGATTAGTGCGTTGTAATGATTAGTTTAGGGTGTGTTGCACTTTTAGAGTGATTCACAAACAAGGTTCTTATTAGGATTGAATACTTGGTATCATAAACATGTGCTGGAATATATCATAATAATATCATTAATAGCACACAACAATAACATTTGGTATAATCCTAACATGTAATGAATAGTGGTTGGTTTAAACACTATATGGCATGGTTAATTATTAATTATCATATACTTCAAAAGAATAACTTTTGAAGAACATGTTCTTTGATAAAGAACAGGTATGATAATTAGGGTTGTGGAGTTCTATGGTTTTCTATGGTTCTAATTGGTTCTGGAGTAAGTAGTAGATGGATCACAACCTAGTTGGATTCGTCAACACCTAGGGCTTGTAAGGTTAAGATAAGTCTAGGCATCCTAAGCAATTCATTAAACATGGTTGTTGTCAAGGTTGGTTTATCTTGCTAATGATAGCTGGCTAGGGTTTATAGGTCCTTATAAGCAGGGTTGATGATGATTCCTTATTTTCTTCAAAAGAATAACTTTTGAAGAACATACTTCTTAATTAATAAGAAGTATATCAATTAGGGTTGAAGTGGTCTAGGTTTTACTGTTGGTTCTATTAAGTAAGGAGTAATTGGCTCCTGAATAGGGTGGTTGATAAATATCCAATACTAGTAGGGTTTAGTGGAATATGGTTAGGTAATGCTCAGGTTTTGGCATAGTTGCTCCTGAGGTTCATCACATTGGTGTGATGCTAAGTAGGAATGAATATGGATGATGGCTTTGGTAATAGGATCCAGGGTTTACACTTGGTTCACCCTATTTTGATTATCTAGGTTTGATGAAGATGAACACATGGGATACCCATATTTTATGTGGATTTGGAACAAGCATTTAGATGCTAAATATGAATCTATGATTACTAATGGAGTAACATGCTCACATGTTACTAGGGTTTTAGGTTTGCGAACAATTTAGAGTTCATAAGAAGTAATGGATCTAGGGTCTAAATGGCATTAGGGTTTTAGTATTACACATGAAATGATGAGGTTATCACTTTGTTTCTAATGGAACTAGGGTTTCCTAATTACCCTATAATTATTGGATTAATAACTTCATTAATAAAGTTGAAGTTATTAATAATTTTGAAATAAAAATAATATTAGATTTGATATTTTATTATTTTAAACAATTAATAATTAAGGCATTTATTAATTAGGGTTTTAAATCCTCCTAATAAGGATTTAATAAGTTAATAGAAAAGGAAAATTAATTTTAATGTTTTCCTTATTTACTTTCTGGTTTTTATTTATTTTAAACCTTCTTCCTAATTATTGAATTTTAACTGAATTTAGAACTAAAATTAAAGGCTTTAAATAACAAGTATTAAACAATTAAATTTTTATTAAAAATAAAAATTTCATATTATATTTTTTATTAAATAGAATTTACTTTTATAAGAATTTTGATGTCTTATTTTTATTTTTCTGACTTAAATTGAATTTTCTAAATTTGTTTGAAGTTGCAGCAATTTTCTGGATTTAAATCTAAACAGAAAATGACTAAAGCTACACGGACAGGACACCCACACAGTCCATGACTGGTGGGCCGTGTCCATGTTGGCGGCCACGTGGTGCCGACGTGGCAACCAAGTGCCTCACCGGCGACCAAAGGTGGACGTCGCCGGCGATTCCGGCCACCCGCGAGGGCGTGCGTGTGCTGGTTGGAAAGAGAACGCCGAGGCGAACCCGATGATGGCGGCGCCGCTCCGGTATGGTCACCGGAGCTTGATCGGCGGCGAGGTACTGCGGCGGCGTCCGTAGGTGATCAAACACGGCAACGATCTAGACCACTATCGAGCATGCCGAGCACACGAGGAGGAAGAGGAGCTCACCCTGAGCATGCAGGGCTTGATGGCGAGGCAAGGGGTGGTCGACATCGCCGGAATTGCCAGCTCCGGCCGTCGGAGCGATGAGGTCGACGTCGGCGCTACGTGCTGCTCCGGCTCGATCCTTCTGCAGGAGTAGCAAGTCGAGGACGGCGGTCACGCTGGTGTGCTTGGCTTGGCTCGGGGTGGCTTCCATCGCCGGCGGTAATGGATACTGGCGGAGCCAGGGTTTCGGTTTTGGGGAGAATTGAGCAGAGAGAGGAAAATCCCGAGCTAGGGTTCTTCGGGGAGCTTTATACGGCGCCAGGAACGTGCCTCGTCACGACGCCGATCGCGGAGAGGTCGCCAGCGAGAGAGGAGGCAGAGCACGTCTTCGTGCTGGCGTCCATGCGCGCTTGAGAGGATGAGGACGAGCTCCTCTCGCTAATTTAGACGAAGGGGTACATTGGGCTATGCTGGACTGCGGTTGCTGGGCTGCTTGGTGGGTTTGACTGTTGGGCTTGCTGCTGGGCTGCGTCGGCCGAGGTGAGCCTGTTTCTACATTTTCTTTTATTTCAGTTTTCCTTTTTCTGTTTTCCATTTTGTTAATTTAAATACTGTTTTGAATTCAATCATATTTTGTAAATTTGATTGATTGAATTCAAGTAATATTCATTCCAGGCACTTAAAGATTGTTGTTGTGTATTAACAAATTTAATATGTACTAAAACATTGTTTTGTTAATTACTATTGGTATTTGGATTTAAATATTTTTGTTGACATGAATTTGAATATCATCTTGAAAATATTCAAATTATTTTCCAATGATATTTTTCTCACTTAGTGGTATGTAGGTTTTATTTGGTATTACTTTGCAAGAAACAATTTCATGGTAATATTTATTACTGATTTGCAAATAAGAAGGTGGCTTTAATGGCATGATTTCATGTACTAAAATGTGTCTAAAGATTTGACCTCTTATTTGGGAATGTGGTCACTTGCACATAATCTTATGTGAGCACTTGCTTGTTAAGGTTTAATTAGTGAAGCATAGAATTTAGCTAATGAGCAATTCTAGGGTTCTAATTATATTCACCTAATGGTACTTGGTTCAATTCTCAATTATGGTCTGGATTTATAACTGTAGTCACCCAAGTGATTCACAACTAGGTTTGAGATATAATTCTGGTTGTAGAAGTGAGATGACACCATATTTTATTGGCTAGTGTTTAATCTCCCTTAACCAAGGTAACATGGTTGCTTGCTTAGTTGTTTATGTTCCCCTTTAATTACTAAGGACTTGAGAATTGGTTTTATCTTATACCAATAGATTTCTATTATATTCTTAATCTATGGTTAAAGTAACTAAAGTAGCTGTAATTCTTTTTATAGTTAACTTTGGTTATAATGATGAATGGTTTATCACCATATATATTATAGACTTTAACTCTAAGCTTTTCTTATGAGTTTATATCTTCTACTTCAAGTTCTTAGGGTTTATGATCACTACACAATTTATAATGATCAAGGTTTGGCTTCCTAAGTTATTACTAGAAATATTTAGATATGGTTGTACCAATTACCCCTCTCATTCTACAAGGACTTGGATTATAATCTATGGTTCTACTCAAGGAATGATGATGTGATTAACTAAATATGTGGTTTGCCTAAGAATTCTACCTTGCTAGCTTATGTAGCTTGTTCTTCGAGAAATCCGATAAACCTGCATCTTGTGGCATGCCTCCACCTCCTAGCTGCTTCATCTTGATCCTAACTATTTTATGGGGTGGCTCAATGTGTTGGTTTTTCTTGCATCATGGTGCAAGATGATGGAATGAATGAGGTAGAGGGTTCCTTTTATAGGCTTAGGCATGCTCTAATAGCTTGACACTTAAGTTGATGACTCTTGTTTCAATTTGATGAGTAATGTGCTTGGTTGTCATGCTCTCATCCATAGCAATCCTTTGAGCATGAGGTGGCATAGCTTAGGATTCAAGTTATGTAGATATTTTCATCCTATGTGGCATGGGTATTATCCTCTCATGTGATTTATTTTTGGATAGCCAAGTGGCTTTTGCTACTAAATATCTTGTGAATGATCTCATGCTTCTGGATGAGTCACTATATCATATGTGATTGTATTTATATTATAATTGGGGTCAAAATGTCAAAGATAAGGATTATACCCCAATTTTGAATGGTGATGTTTGATTTCACCAAGGCATGATCATATGAGTTTCAAAATACTCATAGTTTATTTTATTCAAATAGTTTGAACTATAATTCGTAATGTAAACGAATTTAGTTTTGTGACATTCCACATATTTAATAAGTTATGATTGAAATCAGAAGGTGTGGCTTTTATGCACTTAGGTCCTTGTATTTTGCTATATTTGGTATTTAGTTTTAAAGTGAATTCAATTGTACCTCAAGGTGGTTGCTTAACTTTTAAGTGTTAATAATTTAGAGTGTGCTTCTTATCTCTTTAATGGTTATATACCTCTCCCATCTCTAGGGTTTAATGATAAGCTTTTGTTAGTGTTAAGTTCAAGAGCTTAGTTCAAGAAATACCATGAGGTTCATGGTAGGACTATTTATTTGTTTAAGACATGAAAAAAATAAGTTAAGAATAGTTTCTCCATTTTATTGTTACTTGATTTCCAATTGAATAGATGTTCATATGTTATGGCAAGGAATACCATATTATGATCTTTAATAAGATCAAGTAGTTGATCCTTGTTTAATATGTTCTTGTGTTGGTTTTAATTCCATTTGATCTAACCCCTTAGCTCAAATCATCTCTACCCAAAACAAGGTTTTAGAAAAGGTCACATTGAGGTTTATATCACTGGACTTGATGATCTACTTCAATTCTATAAAGGTCAAGTGAAACTTCAGTTACTGTGACGGTTTTACTTTAAAGCGCGAAAATTCCCCGGATTTTCTATGCATGAATGCAATGCACACATCTGTTTCCTCTATTTTGTAACCCCAGATCCTGGGATATTACACCCCGCCCCAAACTTGCCTCGCCATGGTGCTCGCCTGCGCGTGGTTGAGGTTGGCGGCGGAGGGCGCCGCGACGAGCGGCGGTTGCATGATGGCGGCGCGGGCTCCTCTGCCGTCCTCCCGCCCGACGGCGGTGCGCCTCCACCATCAGCTCCTCGCGCGCGCGCCGCGCCTCTGCCATGTGCCCCGACGGCCGCCCACTACTGGTTGTTTTGGAGGATAGAGGAGAGAGAGGGGTGTGATTTGGTGGAGGCGCGTATTGTACGGAGTAGTATCTGTATCAGAAAAATGATTAGCTTATGTACGGGCCCACCAAAACACCTGGACCAATGGTAGCCTGATTTACACCAGGAGCATATGCCGGCCGATTGAACGATGCACTTTCCTAAATACAGCCCGCTATTTTCTTTGCATGTTTGTTTGAGCGATTCACGGCCAAGCATCTGAAGACCGCGATTATCTCGGTTGCTCGGCGCTCACGGCTCACCTTACCCTGCTCGGCTCTGTTCTTCTGCTCCTGCGACCTACAGATTTAGCCGGCATGGAGTATGTACCAGAGCAGCCGCAGGAATAGACGCATGGCTCAGGGAGCATGGCAACAAACATAGATCATTTGCTGAGCCAGGCAGCAGTACTACAGTGCGCAGCAACAACATACAACGTAGATTGTTCGTATGCTCTCTTTGTGTTTCCCTATTTAGCTGGAAAAATAAATCTACAATTTATTAGATTCTTTGTATTAACAGGTTATTTTTTTGGATCAGTTTTCAGATTTTGAAATCTACCAGGTGTAATGTTTCATGCACAAAGAGCACGGCGTTTCGAAGATATCCAGACAACGTATGAGACTTAGTGACCACTTAATTGCATAATCCTAATGCTAATTAGATTTTTTTTGTCAGCCTATATGAAATACAGGTACAGTCCTACTGGGTTTTCAACCGAAATAAAGGGAATAAGGTTAGGTAGGAGAGGGGATAAATAATTCAAATATATATGGGTAAAACATTAAATCGTTGTTTCTCACTTTGATGTTCACGATAAGAATAACTATTATAAAAGTAAATGCTAAATTTTATTAGATATCGGCAGAGAGTTGAAAAGATACTTGTACACAAAATTGAGGTGAAACCAAATATGGTTCCTGTTGTCTAACTAATATACTTACTTGGTCATCTTTTACATGCTGAAAATTTAGAGCACTTAATTTGGCTTATATACATTTGGATACAAGCAATAATTTAGAAAGGTGCCCTATTTTAGGAAAGTGAGAAGAATAGATCCTTTCACATCTCCAGAAACAATCTATTTTCGTATATAAATTCTCATTTAAAGAGGTTTTTCTTGTGTATTCATTTATCCTTGAAATAGGATTTTGCTCCGCTATATTAATATAGCAACCACACAGTACAACTGCCGGAGCCTCAGCACAAGCAAGTCCAAAAGAAACAAAAGAGAAACTAATGTCAGCAATATTGGATCAACGAAAACGAAAATGTTCCGCAACTTCTATGCCCTCTGGAGAATTCCCACCACGTTCTTAGCACTCTGATGCACCGCGTACCAAGCAACACCTTCAAGAAGGAATGTGATGATGACGACGCTGCTGTCCAGACAGGTCCTTGGGGTTTCCCCCGGTACGCGAAGGGGCGAGGGGAAGGAGTACGCCCGACGTTCTTCAGGAAGGGAGGGTGGCGCCGACCGACAACGATTTCTCCCGACCCCCAAATCCCCGCCCCAGACGCTCTATCATGCTCCACCAAACTTGCCGCCCACCAACGTGCGACACCACGGCCTTGCACACATCATCATCGTCTCACAGTGACCAACGAAACGAGCCCAACAAAACGGGAAGAACCAGCCGGGAGCGAGAAGCAGCAGGGAAGCAATCACGCGGGAGGGAACCGCCTCCACCGCTAGTGATGGTAACCGTCCGGACGCAGGTACAAGAGCAAACTAGGCCCATTCTGACGGTGAGGATGCTATGTTTCTTCTTTTCTTTCTTATTTCTGGTATTTTTCCTCTCAGCTAGGCTTTTATGCAGTTGGTCCTGGTATTGGTAATTCAACTGAATCATCATCGGCAGTCCCAGCCCACTGTGTTTATTATCCTTTTTTTAGAACTTGAGGTGGGCAATGGCACAATACATATGGACACAAAAGAAGGAGAAGCAACACGCTCTTGGGTTTCTATGGGTTTCTATACTCTCTGACGTGGGATTGAACTATTGATGCCTAAATTATTATCATATATGCATACTATATTTGAAGCTATATCAGTAATCCTTATCTGAAAATAACATCATCTTTGTTTACGTTATAAAAAAATATTTCTGTTCTTTAATGTTTTATTGCGCAAATGCAGCTATCAGAAATTTAGTCTCCATCTTCCCAAAACGAAGATAATTGATATGTCTGAAAAGTGAAGCAAAATCATGATAACCGTTGCAGATGTTATCATGGCGTGTGCTCTTTTTTTTTCACCATACTATAATATCAACAACCCAACTCGATAATGTGAGTGATCGCAGAGCGTCTGCTGCAAGAGAACATGCATCTGTGGGGCTTGTTGTGTGAGTGATCGTGGTGGGAAGAGAAGACAACAGGTGGCATGCGGCGAGGATATTAGGAAGAAAGGGATAGAGAGAAACACACAGAGAGAGCCGCTGATGCGTGCTTGCTATTCTAGATTACTGTTATTGCTTGTTGTTAAATATATAATATTTTGATCTTCGTAAAATGGGCAGCCTACCACCCCCGTGAATACAAGCTAGAAGCAAGCAAAAAAAAGGTATCATTTTGTTTTATCTCTACGATGAAAACAAACTCGATGAGACAAAATGACATTGTTAGCACATATATAATGTTATAAAATATATATGCTCGATTTGAGCACAATTTAGGAAAAAGAATCTTCTTTGAAAAATTCTGTATCGAGATTAGGAGAGATATTTTAGGGAGCTTGCTCGAAAGCGTCAAGATGGGAGGAGGTGAGCTAGGGGTGACTGTGTTTTTTTCATATGCCGATTTAATGTTACAATGTCTTATTCTTGAATTTTACGTTAAAAAACCGTAGCAACGCACGGGCATTCAACTAGTAGTTAATAGTTAGGGGTTCTCCGTTCTAAACACAATACATAGGGGTTATGTAGACTTCTTTCGCATGTGTGTTGAAGGGCGACTTCGAAGACATGTACTACGACGATGCTTCTCTCGCACAAGCAGATGGTCATCAGCTGTGTCCAACGGACAAGCTTGCCTGGGAGGAGGTGATCTTGTGGGCGTTCCACGCCGCCACTCCTCCCTTGTAAATAGATCGTCGCCCCCCTCCTCATCCGCTAGCTCGACCGATGTAGGAGTACACGGAGGCCCTGATCTACTGGCTAGAGTCACTGTTTTCCCCTGCTTCGGAGATTTTAGTAGGGATCTCGATCGACACTTCGTTGATGGCGGCGACGGTGCCGAGATGGTGAATGATTTTCCCTGAGCTTCTCGATCTCGAGGGTGTCGGCTGCGACGACGTTGATGGCTTATTGTCCTAGATTCCCGTCGGCCTCTCTTGTCGTTGAGGTTGGGGTTTGCAAAAAATTTTCAGCACGGAGGCGGAGGTCCACCGGCGGGCGCTGCCCTTGCACGCGCCCTCCGACCGGTTGAATTTGCGCCACTCCGCCTCTGTGCGGAAAACGGGGGGCCGCAGCGGCGAGTCCCCGCTGCCCAAACCACCGCCTCCCCTAGCGGAGCTTCCGCGGCTAGCCATGGGAAGGTCGAGGTGCGGCGAAGCGGCGGCGCGATGTGACGATTTCTCGTCGGAGGAGGTGGAGCGAGGCGGCGGAGCGAGCGGCAGCGACGGAGGGGAGTAGGGTTTGGAAACCGAACTCCCCTCCGCGGCCCGTTTTAATACGGGGAGAGCCTCGCGTTTCTCGGACCCCCAAGAAACTTTTACAGGCCGGGCCACCGTTTCGGACTCTAGTCTACAGCGAATTTGACCCAGACCCGTAAATCCGCTAGATAAGTTCAGTTCCGGCGGGGTTTTCGGGTTCATTGCAGCTGACACGACAGCTTTGTTGCGTATTGTCACATACAATAGAAACAACAGCTACAGTGTCAACATAATTTTACTTGACATTTTACGGTATCAGGATCTCATTGGTAGAACCGAACTGCGAGAAATGGGAGGCTCACCTGCGTGGCAAGAACCTAAACACCCGACTGAACCTTCTCCTCAGTCCTTGTGAACGCAAGATTTATCCTCCCGAAACTACTTACTTGACAAGGACATCATCTATTTGAAACATGTGTAAAGATAGAAAGAGGAATATATCAATGTTACAAAATCCAGGGATCAAACAGTTGCCATTCAACATCAGGCTGCTACATTGGTCTTGCAAGTCTTTTAACATAGACAACTCTTGAACACGGATTTACAGTCTTTTCACACGTGTAACATATATATAAGAATAAGAATCGATTTAGAAATGCTCCATTCTCTGACAGATACTTGGCACCCCTATTTATTTCTGCAAGGGGGTGCTAATACCCCTACCTACCCCGTGTCATTGCATAAATCTGAACCCTGCCCATAAGGATTAAGGATGGCACATCCCATATAGATGTTTTAGGTCAGGATTTGTTTATTTCCACGTGTGCGGTCATAGACTAACAGACTACCACGAGTGTGATGTCTAACTCTAACTCTTAAAGTCCAGGAATTGATTCAAGGGTGTATGTCTCCGATGTAGGTAGGCCATTCTCCGGGCCGGGTTGCGCCTTTGGTTGCTCCAACACATTCAACGCCTGAAGGTAGGAGTAGGAGGTGTTGCGATTCGGAGGTGGACTTGGGTTGGTTATCTTGCTCGCCAGGAAACGCCGGATGAGGCCTCTGAGGAATGGAGCCATGGTGTCTGGCTCGTACTCCAGAAAATACATGATTCCTCCCATGCACATGCAGAAAAGAGCCACCTGCAATTTTTGCAATGTTACTTCTACAGAAATGCCACGTATGATTTTTTTCTTGATCTTTGGGACAATGGGTCTAAAAGGCTGAGAGAAATAAATCATAGAAAGAAAAAGCAGAGGAAAAAGTAGATACTAGTTGTCGTAATTCAAGTATCGACAGCAAAACACTACAACAATGTCAGCTGCAGATTCTGCACTGCGCCCCAGATTAATTCTAGAAGATTTTATTCTCGTTTAACTATGGGTTTATTGTTTACATTCCTTCAAAAGAAAAATGAAAGAGACTCTGATAGTATTTCTGGTTGCTGTGGCTGTTTGGGTTCATAACCTTGAGAGTCAGTTTTTTCTACCAGACTTTGGGAACTTTGACTACCACTTGGTTTTGATGCCCAACACTTAGGTGTTGGTTTATGTACAGTTTTTTAACCAAAAGTTGGCCAGCACCTGATGGTCAGCATGACCCACCTGAATTTTATTGACGGCAAAATTTGGTTTGGTTTTTGTGTGCTAGATTTGAGCACAAACCAAAGACACCAAACTGCCAGTTTCTCCAGACATTACGCAAACTTAACCATGTCATTCAGGTGACAGATGACTACCTGACGGGCAACTCCACTACCCACTTACAATTCCCTTATTGTTGGAATTAATCCAGCATCTAAAAGTCAAGCACCGATCACAACTTGTGTTGCTATCATTTAACTATCTAAAGTTATCATACTGATTCTTCAAAGGACATCTTCCGCTATAATTTGCATCTCAGCATACTGCACTACAATATCTCCAAAATTTGGTTTGGTTTATGTAACAGTTTTTTAACCAAAACTTGGCCAGCACCTGATACCAGCATGACCACCTGAAGTGACGGCAAAATTTGGTTTGGTTTTTGTGTGCTAGATTTGAGCACAAACCAAAGACACCAAACTGCCAGTTTCTCCAGACATTACACAAACTTGACCACGTCATTCAGATGACACATGACTACCTGACGGGCAACTCCACTACCCACTTACAATTCCCTTATTGTTGGAATTAATCCAGCATCTAGAAGTCAAGCCCCGATCACAACTTGTGCTGCTATCATTTAACTATCTAAAGTTATCATACTGATTCTTCAAAGGACATCTTCCACTATAATTTGCATCTCAGCATACTGCACTACAATATCTCCAAACACGGCATGTGTACTATAGGATCCCTTCCAGTGATCACGGCAAACAGCACACCATGCTACAACCATAAAATGCTGGAATTCTTGGGTAAGGAAATTTTTAGCTGACATGGCCTTTCACTCAGGTTACATTAATTAAAGACTAACTTAAGGACAGACTACAAGCAAACATCGAATATTTTCTCTTGAGAGCTGAGGTCAAATGGGAAAATAGCAATAGAAATCTTACCTCGGCATTTTTTATATTTGGGAGGAGGTGACGGTTGATCAATATATACCATAGGGATTCTCCAGCACGGGGGAGTACATAGAGAGCTAACTCCGCTCTTCTAGCTTTATTCTCCAAGAGAATCGAAAGACCAGAAATTAAACCACCAAACCAATACACAAGTTTGTGGTCTTTGCTTGCAACTTTACGATGCAAACAGATGGCAGACTACCAGTGATGGAAAAAAGGTATTAAAACCATGAACCAGTTATGTGTAAAGGAACATGCTAGTTACTCATAGTTACCTGGAAGAGAGTGACAAAAGCAGACAAAAAGGTGGTAGATCGAACTGCACCCACAAGAGCACGCCAGCAAGTTGCAGCTGGGGATTCCAAAAACTGACATTTTGATGAATAAATATTATGTGTTAGTTAATCAACATAGAAGATGGATATACATGAGCAGACATACTAAAATAATAACAAAATAACAAGAGGCTATTGTTGGTGTTTAGGACTTGAGGTCAATATTTTGTTCCAACAGCACAATATAACGCAAAGAATGATCCGAGCACATTTGCATTTAGAAAAAGTTAAACATGTATGAAGCAGGTACAAATATGGTGGCACAATATAACTGCAAGGTATTTTGTAACATTAGTTTTTACTTGACGCATCAAATTTTCTCTGAAACAAATACACCACGCATGTGGATGCAATCACGTGGCACTTCTGAGTTTTACAGCAGAGTCTTTTACTATACAAATGAAACATAGTGGGCAGTAAGTTACCTTTTGAAGACGTAGAACAACAAAGGGGACAAATGTCAATGAGAAGTACAGAGGGAATGTTTTCTTGAATGTTGATGAAGTGACAGTAACATTATGAGCCAAGCATGATGCTCTGTCAGGATGAATCACAGAGCATGGAATAATGGATGGACTTTCCGTTAATTTCATCAAATTCAAATTCTTCTTGTTTGCGAATAAGGCCAAGAGGCCAATGAGATCCACATGACCACCTCTGCAGCTATCTCTGACAGCCTTGTAAACAGGTTCCGCAACTGGTCCTGTCTTTTGGATGAAGTCTCGGTACGATTTCGGTAAGCTTTCAGGCCTCATAACAAAAGCATACATAATCTGGAAAGATAAATCCAGGTGATTACACGACTTTTTCCCTCCATGAAAGAATCGTCATTAGATTAAAGCAAGACATGGATTTCATTTTGTTACCTGGGCACATGCGAGAGAGAAAAGCAACGCATCTCCGTGCCTCCAATGGCTTCCCCAAAAGTGAAATCTATTTTTGGACTTTGCAGAATTATATGCACACTGCAATGATCAAGCAGTAGAACATGAGGACAATAGACTTTATATGCAAAGTAAATATGATAACGTGTAAAGTTGTTGCTGACCTGAGCAAGCCTTGCTAGAAGATATAGAGAAAGGGTACGTCTCCTACTTGAATCATCGAGTGCAAGTATCGCCAAGCCTGCCACGGAACCTGATAATATTCTGGTCCATCACGCCCTCCAGTTGAGTCATGAATTTCGTTTGACAAAAATATTATAGGAGAAATTATCATATTTTGAACATATTCAGGAAGGTCCAAGCAATAATTAGATCTACACTTATATTGAACATGTGTCATAACCATCAATGCATATAAATTACTTACGCATTGAATGGTGTTTCCTTTTTGCGAAATCTCCTGAGGAAACATCGAAGTGCGTGATAGGATCCTGTGAATCCTCCAAAAAGTAGCCCTACCCGGCAAGCTTCCTCCCTTACTATTAGATCTTTCTCCGAAACCAGTTGCTGTAAATAAGTAGAAGATCTGTATAAGAAGTATAAATAATTTCGGGTACACTTGGCATATTTGTGTTTCAACGATTGAGCAAACAGAGGGGTGTAAGAAAGAGATGAAAAAAAAAACAGTGAGAAGGTGAGTACAGCAGTAATGGAACATTATTAGTAGACTGCATACAGAGGACCATTGGTAACGGAAGGGGGTTGTGGGCAACCACATGATACCTATTGAATGCATAACAGGAAACATTCTGTAATAAGCACATGAGTTAAAGCAATCTGACTGGAGTAGTACAAGTAGCATGTACTGTACTTATTATCAACAGCTGGCTAGAATATTTCACTCCTGGACAAATAATAGAGTCAACTAACTGCTACCTATTCAAGCAAGTACAGTATAGTAATAATCGCAGAGATAGTGATGGCTGTAACATGAACACCATCCACATTCTAGCAACGAATTCCCCACAAAACCCAATCTAGATTTAGCTAGTAGTACGAGGCAGCACCTTGAGATCGAGTAGGGAGCCGTAGGATCTGCGGCGTGCGAGCTTGAAGGCGCGCAGGAGGATCCCGATGCCGACGCGGACGCCGTAGGAGAGCAGGAAGGTCTGGCACAGGTTCCCTGCCGCGTGCGCCAGGCACGACTCCCCCTGGTGCACGCAGCACCCCCAGCCGCCGCCCTCCTCGTCCCGGCCGTGGTGGTGGTGGAGCTCCTGGATGGCCTCGCGCAGCCGCTCCTCCGCCTCCCGCAGCCGCCGCGCCGCCGCCTCGGAGACCTGCGGCTGCTGCGGCGGAGGGGCCGCGGCGGCGGGCGGGGCAGGAGGAGGAGGGCGCGGGCCGAGGGTGGGCTCGGCGCCGGCGGAGAGGTCGAACGACGGCGTGGAGAGGAAGGGCATGGGGCCGTGGGGCCGGGCTCGGGCACCGGCTCCGGCTCCGGCGGGCGGGTATGTTTCCCTCGCTTCCGGGGCTCGTCAGCGTCTTTCCGTTGGCTCTCGCGCTGGGGATTGAATTGATGGCTAATAAGCAAAGGGCGTGTGTGGGTAATGGCGGGGTAAACGGGCAGGGTGGGTGCGCCGTGTGGGTTACGGACGGCGCCAGCGCCACCGGACGTCACGCCAACAGCCGATGGGGCACACGCACGTACCGGAGATGGAGACCTGGACGGAGAGGTGGATTGTTCGGTTTTCAATGCGAAATCGATGGATCATCTCGTGGGGATGATCTGGTGATGTGGCAACTACTATCTCAAGACTCTAGATTCAAGACTCTGAGAGTTTCATAACCTACTTCTTGATATTAAATAGACTTTATCTACTAGTACTACTAGTATATCTCTTTGATGAGGACAGGCTACTTGGTCTCTTGCCATGGTTAATTAAGGAGTGATGGTGGTTGTAAATTGTGATATGCTTTGTGAATATGTGATCATCATCTTTTAATTCGAGAAGGTATTGAGCGTGAGCACGTGTTACACACCCATCGGCAACTATATATGGACATGTGGTCAATGTATTATGTATTTGGTCCTCTTTGTATTGTAGAAAATATCTTTGGACCTTCTTCTAATTACAATTCTTGTGGTTCTTTCCTATGGATTGTATTTGTCAACCGCTAGCCAAAATGCCTACTCCGTTCTTATGCCGCTTAATTTGAAAATCCAAACTCATGTAAAACAATGGAACTTAATCATATTTTTCATGTGTTTCATTCAAATGACTATTTCTAAGTTTTTATGTATTTCCCACTCATCTGTTTTGCGCCGAGTATACGTCAGATTTATGTTTTTTTTCCTATTCCCATATTTCTTGGTGTTGTAATCCAAAGGAGGCCCTTAAATAGCACATTGACACAGTATTCAACTATCCTTTGACCGTCGACATTGAACTATACAACCTCCATGTCGTTACTCGTTGTTGATAATGAGCAAAACGATGTTGCTCTCACCTTCTCCATGGACCAAACTTCTGAAAATTCTCAAGCATTTTCTAGGAGTTTCATCTAATATTTAAGGAGATAGATACTTTGCTTGTATATTAATTATGCTTTATGTTTTGAATGTGTTTCTAAGAATTTCCCAATTTTATTGTTTTCAAAAATTACGAACATGTAGATAAAGATAGACAACTACTGGCGCCAAGTGTCATAGAGAAAAGGGGAGGTTGTTGGGCAACCATGGCGGCCAGGGAAAAATGGGATCGATCCGGTCCTCACTCCAGGCTCGTTGAAAACCGTGTGCTAGACGTCGTGCACCGGTGACAAGCTCCATCTCCCGTTCTTAAGTCAGCCCCTTCTCTCTTTTAGCAGTACGTAACTGGAGAGAGTTTATTATCAAGTTCCTTCACGTTTCAACTCAGTGTGCAGTGACAACTTAGTATTCGGTTTGGTGCTCGTGTGCTTGCCCCATACGCGAGTGTTGGCTTTGAGCAGAACCCCCCCCCCCCACACACACACACACACACACACTTCTCGGTTTCTCGACTCGTGTGCCCTAGTTCGTGGAGTGGCATTGTATCTTTGAGACTTCGATGGGAATTTCGCGGTACATCGGGCGGCGTAAAAGATTTTCTAGGGCAACATCAACCTGACGTGTCCTGCCTTATTAACATGGCATTTTCGAGTGCTATCGAGGAAGTAAGTGTTCTTGTGTTCCTATTTGCTATATCACTAGTTTTACTAGTTTCTTCAGCGCGTCTTGCAAACTACTCCCTCCGTTCCTTTCTATAGTGCCTATAGATTTTTGGCATGTGTTTCACAATATAAGGGCTGTAGCTTGGCTTTTTCAATTACCCCCTCCACCGGTCAACTCCCACACGACATGCATGAAAAAAAAATCCATACAAAATAGGAAACAATTAATTGAGATTCATAATGCATGGCCCCAAGGATTGCTTAGATTTAGGAAGCAATGTTTTCTTTCCTTAATTAAACCTGGATGCACATATATGGAGAGTCAACCAGATAGATTTGTGGGATTTATTATGGTCTGATCTCAAATCGTTCAGCCACGAGGTTTTGTGTAAAAAATACTCTTGCGCTAATTTCCGTACCAAAAAACTATAAGCACTATAGAATGGAACATAAATATATGTAGATGCTACTGAAACCCCAAATGGAGCCTAAGCTCCAAGAAGCCTTTTTTGAACTCTATATCCAGAACTCTGAGTCTCATAGGTAGAACTCGAATACTAAAGAGACTTTACATAGTAGACTTATGTTTCTATATATTCTCTATTGTTCGCTTAGACAAAAAAGGAAAGCCACTTGGTCTCGGTCTTTCAAGGGAATATTAAAGGAAAAAAATTCAATTTGGCTCTCAGGTGCATATGCTTCCTCTATCAAGAAAACATATTTTGAAGGTGTCAATTTTTTTTTACAAGAGCGGTGGGGAGAAAATTCCTCACTGGTTTGACTATTTTGTTTAGCTCAGCTTGCGACTAAAGTTTATTTATTTTGCGAATAACTAAAGTTTATTTAAGAGCAAGTAAATATCTGCAAGTGCTTAGAGGAACCCAAATGGAGCCCAAGCCACAAGGGGCCCGCTTTTTAACTCTATATCAAAAACTATGATTCTCATAGATATAATTTGAGTATCGAAGATACTTTATGCGATGACTTCGGTTTCTATATACCTCCCATGTTCGAAATTAATTGATTCAACTTTGTCTATAAATGTATGTATCTAGACATGTTTTAAATGTATAGATACATGTCTATTTAGATAAAACTGTGTTATTACACTTGGGTGGATGTGTTATTTCTTAGAAGTCTTGCAAGCAGACCATGTTAACGAGTTCAACAATAGAAGTAGAACACATAACATTAGATAAGGCCACGGATAAAGCAGAGTGGCTTCGTGAGCTCTTGATGAACGTACATGTGGTTGGAAAACCAATACCCGATATTCCAATGAACCGTGATCATCAAATTGTGATCATCAAGGTAAATAGTTCTAATGATAATATGAAGTCACCAAGGCATGTGAAGAGGAGACTAAAAATTTTCAAAAAATGAGAAACTCTGGAGTTATTGCATTTGATTATATAAATATATACATATAGAAATTTGGCAGATCCTGCACAAATGATCTATCATGTAATGTGATATATCATGCATCGAAGGAGATGGGTATGAGACTCACTCTATGTATAATTCCCGTGAAATAGAACTGGGAGACAAGTTGTTGGTCACCTCAGGATATCTTGTGCCTGGCTGGCTGGCGTCATACTAGGAGGCTTTGTTGATGCGTACTCATACTATGTTATGCTTTTTTCGCTGGTTGATTTTTATATCAATCCTTGGCGATGCTTGAGTTGTAAATAGTACCATTTTTGAACCTTTATTTAATAAAGGGTCGTGTGCATCATCATGATGCAGAAGCTGGGGTATACCCCCATTTCGAAAAAAAAGTTGTTGGTCACCTGAGAGGAGAGTATCCTTAATTTTGTATAATACCACTCTGTGAAGATGCAATATTTTCCTAATTTGCATGGTAGGATGATTTTTGTCTTAAGGTGTTCTTAATGGCTTATTTAAGCGGAGTTTTTGTCCTTCAAAACATGTATTGAAGAACACACATATATGAGTCCGGCTGTTAAACGTTGCAGTCTATGTGAGATGGGTGTTCTCTACCGTGAACTCATGAAAGGAAACCCGCGGGGATGCCCTACGAGAACCTATTATCGGTCAAGGCTTTGTGTGAAGCTAGATTGGTAGAAAACTTACAGTTCAAGGCCTAGTTCATTGTTTAAGTAACAATCTAGTGTAACATAGAGTTCTAGGTGGAAGTTTAACTTAACAATCTCCACTATAAATCTGATATATAAGAAAATATTCTAAAATTAAAGGCAAACTTTATGTGCCTCTGGCATCTGGTGGGAGATTTTTGGAATTTTTGCCTAACATAGTCTCAGCCTACGTAAGTTAGTCCACAATTCCTAAAAATTAGAAAGGCCCAGTCGGCCCATTCATGAATGGTAAGAGGTGGTACAAATGCTTAGCCTCACACTCATAGTTTAGAGAGAGTTGGGCCTCCTTATGGGGAAGTTGTTCCATTTGTTATACGAGCATGAGAAGAGGACTCCTGCACACACTCCTCCTCCTCTACCGATGTTGTCGGTATACTTTATGGGTGTATCAACAGCGTGACCTAGATCCGGCAAGCTCGGGTGGCCCATAGACGGTGATGGTGGCATGTGGCCCATCGGGCGGCCTAGTTGTTGTAGATCAAGATGGATGAAGTCCAGCCCATGTAACAGGAGCCGGATCTTAACCGTCCTATGAAGATAGTCGGATCTGTGAAGGCCCATGAAGTATCCGGATCCAATACGATGCATAAGGAAAGGTGGATCCTTGACGTGCACGGGAATGTAATATTCCGTAGTTAGGCATCTTATATTCCGGCTAGGACTCTCCGTGTAACCCTAGATCCGGGCGTCTTTGTAAGCCGGATCCTGGGAGCCCTAGAGGCACAACCACAACCACAACTCATTGTAACAACGCGAGAGCGTGCAGATAATTTCAGACAAGCAGCAGTAGGCCCTGTCATCGTGCAGGTGTTCCGAAGCTGGGTAAATCGTGTACCACCGTCCCGAGGACACTCCGCCCAATGGCCCCTACTTCTTCTCCCCCTCGTGAGGATCCCTCCTCCGAGGTACCGTCGAATAGGCAACGACAGTTGGCGCCCACCGTGGGGCGAGAGGCGTCTGGAGGCCGGAACCGGGAGGGTTCTACCTTCGGAGGCATCGGCGACACCATCGTAGTGGGGCGCGTCTTGTACGCCGGCAACTTTCCGATCGTCCCCCGGGACGAGTGCTGGATTCCGGCTAGGACAGACCCCGTCAAGCTCTCCATCATCCCGATTGGTGGGGTACACATCTTCATCGGCGAGACCGTCGATTCCGACGGAAACTCCCTGGTAAGTCACGCTGACGCGACCGCCACTGAGCAGGACGCCATCGCAAAGATCCGATCCGAGATGCAGGAGCTTCCTAAGGAAGATTCCGCCTTAGATCTGGAAATTTCAAAGCCCACCTGAGCAGGAAATTACGGTGGAAGACCAATGCAGATCCGTCTAGGTCTCCCAGGTGTTAGAGAAGCAAAGGTGCCACTTCGTGCACTTCCTCGCCCATACCGTAGGAACTGCCCCTCCCCAGGAAGGATCCGGACCCATGCAGGTTGAGGCTATCGGAGACAACGACGCCCCGGATCAGCAGGAGGCTGCCGGAGACAGCGACGTTCCGGATCAGCAAGAAGATGCCGGAGATAAGGAGGAATCAATCCTGGGCAACCTAAGCCCATCCTCAGACGATGCTACCACCTTGGACACAGAGGAGTACAATTGCCTCACGAAGGAGCTGGAAGCTGACGAGGAAGCTGAAGCAGAATCCGCCCTGCCCAAGCAGGTCCTTGCAACCATAACTGGGCTGGAGCAGGATGCTGACGAAGAAGAAACCCCGACCGACGTCGGACTCCTAGGTGCGTCCACTTCGGAAACTCCGCCTTCGCGTCTTCGATACCGCGCCGTGCCGGATTCCGGAGAAGGGCATATCTCCGGCCATGGGGGGAATTTGTCCGCAGAAGAGCTCGTCGAACAGGCAGGCCGGGGCGCCATCGCGGACTCCGAAATCCTCAACAAACCAATAACTCCAGAAGAGGCCGCGGATCTTGAAGCCCTAGAAGCAAAAAGGAAGGAGATGCTGGCTGCAGCTAAAGTATTTTCCAACACCGCAGCAACAATGCTGGAGGAGAGGCAACAAGCAGAAGAAGTGATGGAAAGTTTCCTCAAGAGAGAACGCGAAGCCGCAAAATGCTTGGCAGAGGCTAAAAAGTTCCGAGCACAATGGGAAACCATGATGGAGGATGCTGCGAAGGAAGCAGATAGAATCCGCCGGGATGCCATTGGACCCCGAAAGATCAACTTTGCAACTCGCCACTCCAAAGGACAATATGAAGAAAGCTGCGGAGATCTTGGCCAAGCAAGATGAGGAAATCGACATCGCACACCTCCGCACACTGGTTGAGGAGCCAAGAATTCTTTTGTCATGCATGAATGGAATTTGAAGGGGTTGACAAAAGCTCTAACATTTTTATGTAGTGGAAAATGAATACAAAGGATGTTCGTCTTCAGTGGCCGCCTGTTCGGTTCACCTTTCAATTCCCAGTTTCTCCTCCCATCGTTGCTTGTTCGCCTCCTCTTCTCTGTATATAAAATATGTCGCTCCTCTCCAGAGATAGGCACAATACATAGCGCCACAATTTCTATGCGTGTACCATTCGGTTCCAAAATTACTACAATGCTGCTCAAGACTTCCCCATCCTGTCTACCGACAAGCAACATTGGACGAGACAGCAGGCCTCCAGAACCCCGTCTCTTGTGATCATGTACGGGAGTGGGGCGATAAGGTTTTGGGGAGCGCTCTAGCACGACTGTTGGCTTCTTCATCACGGACGTCGAAATGGACGCTGACGACTACTTCCAGGACAATGACTTCTTCCCCGGCATCAATGACCTCTTCAGAGATGATGCTTCAATTCCATTTCCTAGCAATGTGTTTAGGCTTGTTCTTGCCTAACATATTGCTATTAGCAATCCGTTTAGACTTGTTTTTCTACTCAATGGTGATTTGCAGGACTTGTTTAATCTCAACCTTTTTAGTCATGTTTTACTTATTTTTCATAGATTAAATCATGCAAAAAATTGCTAATATCTCCAATAATAAATGACATTGACTTTGAATCTATTGCTTCTAAATGGTTATGTAAGAAAATATCCTTGCATTTTAATGTAGTTACTTATGCTATCCTTTGGGGGACGAGGTGGAATACTGAAAGGATCGTATGCCGCACCTAGAGAGGGGGTGAATAGGTGCTAACCAATTTTTAGTTCTTTTTCAATTTAGACTTGACACAAAGGTAAATTCTCTAGATATGCAACTAAGTGAATTTACCTATATGACAAGGTAACCAACTAAGCAAGATATAGCTACGCAATATATAGGAGATAGAATAGGATAGAGGTAACCGAGAGTGGAGCACGCGATGACACAGAGATGATTCCCGTAGTTCCCTTCCTTAGCAAGAAGGTACGTCTACGTTTGGAGGAGTGTAAGAGCAAAGTTTAAACCCCAAGTTTTGTGTGTTTGATGACAACACTTGAGTAATCTCACCGTGTGCCATGAGTATCATTATTAGATTTGCAAGTGCACTGTGACCTCGCTGGACACGTCAAGATCGGAAGACTGAAGCGTAGTTGATAGGTTTTCTGGTTTTGTATGTGTATCGCGAGGTGACATGGCTGGAGAGAAAAAGGGGAGAAAACCAGTTTTAGCCAGGCCGGTACTACCGGTACCTGTAGCGGTAGTACCGCTACCTCTATAGGTACCGCCCCACGGTACCGCTCTGAGGATTGCACACGAGATTGTCCCACAGAACAAGTTACGGTACCTTTATGGTACCTTGAGCGGTAGTACCGCTTGCAAGCGGTAGTACCGCCCACGGTACCGCTCAAGTACCGTAACTAGTTACGGCAGTACCGCTCTGGTACCGCTCCGGTACCGCTTCGAGTCCAGTAAGGTTTGGACCCTGTTGCGGTACCTCGAGCGGTAGTACCGCTCTGCGTCCACGTGGACCAGATCTGGGGGATTTCGAACTCAGAGCGGTAGTACCGCTTACCCAAAGCGGTAGTACCGCTTAGGCAAAAACTGGACATAACGGTTGGATTTGGAGGAGCCTATTTAAGGGCTCCTTCTTCCCCAACTCGATTTTATCTCTCCTCTCTCTCTCCTCCATTGTTGCTGAGCTTAATCCTTGAGGATCTCCCCAACCATCCAACCAATCTTGCCCAAATTTTGAGGAGTGGTGGTCGAGACCCCGATCTATAGTTCTACCAAGAGAGATTTCACCAATACTTGCTATTCCTTCGTGGACCTTGGTGTTAGGGTTCCTATTGTGGGACATTGGAGGAAGTGCATCCATGGAGGCTAGCTTGGTGTTGTACTAGCTCCATGGGTTGTTGGGAGCCTCCTTGTGGTGTGGAGCTCGCCCCAACCTTGTGAAGGAATCACCGCCTCGACCGGTGCCTTAGTGGAGAAGGGGGAGCACCTTCGTGGAGCTCTCTCGAGGAAGAAGGTGAGGCCTTCCTTCGTGGTGTGGCCGCCTAATCTCTTGTGTGAGACTAACACCTCCTCAACGCAGACGTACTTCCTATTGTGGAGGGAACTGCGGGAAACAAACCTCGCCTCGTCTCCGTGCCCCCGGTTGTCCCGCTCCTTACTCTTACTATCTTGTTGATTCCTTTGCTTGTTGTACTTGTCTAGGATCATTGTAGGAACACCACCATCGCTAAAGCTATCACCTTTACCTTCCGTTGCACTAAAAATTGAAAAAGACTAAAACTTGCCGTAGGGCCATTCACCCCCCCCCCCTCTCTTGTTCGCTACGATCCATTCAAGTGGTATCAGAGCAAGGTTTTCTTGCTCGGGCTTTACCGCCTAAGAAATGGCCGAACAAGATGCGGGTGTGGCGAATGGGTCACCTTCCCTTGTGCCACCCGCTCCATCATCTCCTGTCGATACCACAACGGCTACGTTGGATGACCTCAAGAAATGGGAGTCATCCATCGTTAACCAAATGAAGGCGATGATGATGGAGTTGGTTGCTCAAAAACCGAACCCTATTGTTGATCCTAAAGCAAGTGCCGAGGATCCCCCACCAAAAGCTAACCCCTTTCCTCTTGTTGATTTTGTCGCGCAAGCGACGAAAGATCCACAAAAGGAAGGGCTTGGGGAGACCGGCACTTCAACAAAGGGGAAGGATGGGACACCGGTTGCGGAACGTCTAGGGGGTTATCATGAGGTGCCACCACCAAGTGATTACACCGTAAATGTTCCAATACCTATGCCACATATCTTGTCGCATGGTTCACCACCGTTACTTGAGGCAAACAACTTTGAAAATTGGCAATTCTTAATGCGTTCTCATGTGCGCAGCGCATCTACCGAGGTTTGGCGTATCATCGAGGAGGGCTATTCACCACGAGACCCAAAGAGCTTGACAAGAAGAGAAGTGGTGGATGACCAACTCAACGCCACCGCCATCAACATGATTCACATGGCCATCACGCCCAAGGACCGTGCTCATATCCGCTCGCTCAAGACCGCCAAGGAAGCATGGGATAAACTTGAGAAGCTCTTCCTCGAAATGCAAGCATCCAAAGCTCTCGTTTTGATGAAGTGAACAATATGGCCGACAACTTTGTCATGATTGAAGGAGAGTCCCCCGAAGAAATGTATCGGCGCCTCATCGCTCTTGCCGTGCAAATGCAAGATCTTGGAGCAACGTTTGTGGATGATCATTGGATCAAGCGCAAGTTCTACAATGCTCTCCTCCCTTATGAGGAAGTGAAGTTGACGGCCATCCGCCAAAACGCCTCCTTCCGTGCTATGACATCCGATGAAGTTCTTAGCAAAGTCATCACTTTGGACATCTCCAAGAAGAATGCGGAGGATCTTGTTGCTCGCGCCCACAACTCCCGCAAGCCCAACCTTGCATTGAAGATGAGGGTACATGAGGCTAGTGAAAGCGATGAGGATCCCGTTGAGTGGGGACTGGATGATCTCAAGATCAATAATCATGAGCACATGGCTCTCGCCGTCAAGAAATTTTGGGATGGAAACAAGTCTCGAAGCACAAGACCAAGAAGATCACGTGATTCTCCAAGAAGTTTCTCCAAGAGCCCAAGAGAGGGGCAAAAGGTAAGAACATGCTACAATTGTGGCGACAAGAATCATTTTGTCGCGGATTGTATGTTTGAGAGAAGAGAAGATCATGGTGGAAGGCTTATCCGCAAGGAAAAGTTCAAATCACTCTCCAAAGGATTCTCCAAGTTCTCCCCCAAGTCCGATGACGACAATGTCTCCTACACCAAGAAGCCTAGAGCCTTCATCATTCGAGAAGAGTACTCCTCCGATGAGGATGAAGAACGTGGGGACAAGAGCTCCAACAAGGAAGGAGAGGGAGTGGCCGCCATCGCCATTACCACTCCCTCTATCTCCCTCTTTGACTCTCCCAACGAGAACCTCGTCACCAATAATGCTCGTTGCCTTATGGCAAAGGTATCCACGGAGGTAAAATCCCCCTCCAAACCATCATCCTCGACTAATGCCTTATATATTGATGATGCCACTAGTCTCACCGTTAAACGTGAGATTATGGGTTTGGATTCTTTTCTCACTAACATGCAAGGGGATACCAAGACTCATGTTGGGGCTCTCTTGAGTCAACTCGGTGCGGCACAAGACCTTATAGAGGAGAAGGAGAGGTTGGAAAGGGAAGCGGCAAATGAGATTGCCTCTCTCAAAGAAGAGCTTGAAGATGAACGAAATTTGCGCATGTCTCTTGAAGCTAGTGTCATCGTCCTTGAAGACTCCAACAAGGCTATTGTTGCTCGACTCACCAAGGATCGAGACCATGCTCTTGATTTTATTGGTGAGCTCAAAAAGAAGATGCTCTCTCTTGAGGAAGCCAACAAAGAGAAAGATGATGAAGACCCCAATTCCTGCCATGACGAGCTTGTTGATCAAGTTGCTTCCTTGAGGAAGCACAATGCTCTTCTCTTGGAGGTCAATGCTCTTCAAGAAGAAGCCTTGGATGAATATTACCGCTTGGTCAAAGAGAAGACCTCATGTTGCAACCATGAAGAAGAAATTGCC
Source organism: Lolium rigidum (assembly GCF_022539505.1). Lineage (NCBI taxonomy): Eukaryota > Viridiplantae > Streptophyta > Magnoliopsida > Poales > Poaceae > Lolium > Lolium rigidum. The sequence continues at coordinate 237,851,285 of NC_061514.1, forward strand.
GCTCTTGAGACCACCAAGGCCAAGCTATTGACTTTGAGTAGCAAGCAAGAAGAGTCTTTGGTGGAATGTCTCCGCATGAGCAAGGAGAAGGACACTTGTTGTGATCATGAGGAAGAAATAGCCTCCTTGAAGAGAAGGGAAGCCAAGCTCATGGAGGTCTGATACGTCTCCGACGTATCGATAATTTCTTATGTTCTATGCCATATTATTGATGATACCTACATGTTTTATGCACACTTTATGTCATATTCGTGCATTTTCTGGAACTAACCTATTAACAAGATGCCGAAGTGCCGTTCACGTTTTTCGCTGTTTTTGGTTTCGAAATCCTAGTAACGAAATATTCTCGGAATTGGACGAAACAAAGACCCGGGGGCCTATTTTTCCACGGAGCTTCCGGAAGACCGAAGAACATACGAAGTGGGGCCACGAGGTGGCGACACCACATGGCGGCGCGGCCAAGGGGGCCGCGCCGCCCTATGGTGTGGGCCCCTCGTCGGGCCCCGACTCTGCCCTTCCGCCTACTTAAAGCCTCCGTCGCGAAACCCCCGATGCGAAAAACCACGATACGGAAAACCTTACCGAGACGCCGCCGCCGCCGATCCCATCTCGGGGGATTCTGGAGATCTCCTCCGGCACCCCGCCGGAGAGGGGGTTCATCTCCCGGAGGACTCTACACCGCCATGGTCGCCTCCGGAGTGATGAGTGAGTAGTTCACCCCCGGACTATGTGTCCATAGCAGTAGCTAGATGGTTGTCTTCTCCTCATTGTGCTTCATTGTTGGATCTTGTGAGCTGCCTAACATGATCAAGATCATCTATCCGTAATACTCTATGTTGTGTTTGTCGGGATCCGATGGATAGAGAATACCATGTCATGTTAATTATCAAGTTATTACATATGTGTTGTTTATGATCTTGCATGCTCTCCGTTACTAGTAGAGGCTCGGCCAAGTTTTTTACTTTTAACTCCAAGAGGGAGTATTTATGCTCGATAGTGGGTTCATGCTCGCATTGACACTCGGGACGAGTGATGAGAAAGTTCTAAGGTTGTGATGTGCTGTTGCCACTAGGGATAAAACATTGGCGCTATGTCCGAGGATGTAGTTGTTGATTACATTACGCACCATACTTAATGCAATTGTCTGTTGTTAGCAACTTAATACTGGAAGGGGTTCGGATGATAACCTGAAGGTGGACTTTTTAGGCATAGATGCGGTTGGATGGCGGTCTATGTACTTTGTCGTAATGCCCAATTAAATCTCACTATACTTATCATGTCATGTATGTGCATTGTTATGCCCTCTCTATTTGTCAATTTCCCGATCGTAATTTGTTCACCCAACATGATTTTATCTTATGGGAGAGACACCTCTAGTGAACTGTGGACCCCGGTCCATTCTTTTAATACCGAAATACAAATCTGCCGCAATACTTGCTTTACTCGTTTTCTCTGCAAACAATCATCTTCCACACAATACGGTTAATCCTTTGTTACAAGCAAGCCGGTGAGATTGACAACCTCACTGTTTCTTTGGGGCAAAGTACTTTGGTTGTGTTGTGCAGGTTCCACGTTGGCGCCGGAATCTCTGGTGTTGCGCCGCACTACATCCCGCCGCCATCAACCTTCAACGTGCTTCTTGACTCCTACTGGTTCGATTAAACCTTGGTTTCTTACCGAGGGAAACTTGCCGCTGTGCGCATCACACCTTCCTCTTGGGGTTCCCAACGGACGTGTCAACTACACGCATCAAGCAAATTTCCGGCGCCGTTGCCGGGGAGATCAAGACACGCTGCAAGGGGAGTCTCCACTTCTCAATCTCTTTACTTTGTTTTTGTCTTGCTTTATTTTATTTACTACTTTGTTTGCTGCACTTATATCAAAACACAAAAAAATTAGTTGCTATTTTTACTTTATTTGCTATCTTGTTTGCTATATCGAAAACACAAAAAATTAGTTTACTTGCATTTACTTTATCTAGTTTGCTTTATTTACTATTGCTAAAATGGCCAACCCTGAAAATACTAAGTTGTGTGACTTCACAAGCACAAATAATAATGATTTCTTATGCACACCTATTGCTCCACCTGCTACTACAGCAGAATTCTTTGAAATTAAACCTGCTTTACTTAATCTTGTCATGAGAGAGCAATTTTCTGGTGTTAGTTCTGATAATGCTGCTGCCCATCTCAATAATTTTTTTGAACTATGCGAAATGCAAAAGTATAAAGATGTAGATGGTGACATTATAAAATTAAAATTGTTTCCTTTCTCATTAAGAGGAAGAGCTAAAGATTGGTTGCTATCTCTGCCTAAGAATAGTATTGATTCCTGGACTAAATGCAAGGATGCTTTTATTGGTAGATATTATCCCCCTGCTAAAATTATATCTTTGAGGAGTAGCATAATGAATTTTAAACAATTGGATAATGAACATGTTGCTCAAGCTTGGGAAAGAATGAAATCTCTAGTTAAAAATTGCCCAACCCATGGATCGACTACTTGGATGATCATCCAAACCTTCTATGCAGGACTAAATTTTTCTTCGCGGAATTTATTGGATTCAGCTGCTGGAGGTACCTTTATGTCCATCACTCTTGGTGAAGCAACAAAGCTCCTTGATAATATGATGGTTAATTACTCTGAATGGCACACGGAAAGAGCTCCACAAGGTAAGAAGGTAAATTCTGTTGAAGAAACCTCTTCCTTGAGTGACAAGGTTGATGCTATTATGTCTATGCTTGCGAATGATAGGACTAATGTTGATCCTAATAATGTTCCATTAGCTTCATTGGTTGCCCAAGAAGAACATGTTGATGTAAACTTCATTAAAAATAATAATTTCAACAACAATGCTTATCGGAATAATTCTAGTAATAACTATAGGCCATATCCTTATAATAATGGTAACGATTATGCTAATTCTTATGGGAATTCTTACAACAATAATAGGAATACACCCCCTGGACTTGACGCCATGCTTAAAGAATTTATTAGTACACAAACTGCCTTTAACAAATCTGTTGAGGAAAAGCTCAATAAAATTGATATTCTTGTTTCTAGAGTTGATAGTCTTGCCTCTGATGTTGATCTTTTGAAATCGAAAGTTATGCCTAATAGGGATATTGAAAATAAAATTGTTACTACAGCAAATGCCATCCAAGTTAGAATTAATGAGAATATAAGATTAATGGCTGAACTGCGTGCTAGGTGGGATAGAGAAGAAAATGAAAAACTAGCTAAAAAGGAAAATGTAGCTAAAGTTTGGACTATTACCACCACTAGCAATGCTAATGATTCATATGTTGCTGCACCTCCTACTATCAATGGTAAAATAATTGGTGTTGGCAATGCTTCTACTCCTAGTGCAAAGCGCGCAAAATTACTCGAAACTCGCTAAAACTGCTGAAACCGCTTGTGATAAAACTGCTGAAATTTTTTCCAACCTTGGGGATGATAATCCCATTGCTTTAGATTGTAATGATTTAGATTTTGATGATTGCCACATCTCTGAAGTTATAAAGTTCTTGCAAAAACTTGCTAAGTGTCCCAATGCTAGCACTATAAATTTGGCTTTCACAAAACATATTACAAATGCTCTCATAAAAGCTAGAGAAGAGAAACTAAAACTTGAAACTTCTATTCCTAGAAAGCTAGAGGATGGTTGGGAGCCCATCATTAAAATGAGAGTCAAAGATTTTGATTGTAATGCCTTATGTGATCTTGGTGCAAGTATTTCTGTTATGCCTAAGAAAGTCTATGATATGCTTGACTTGCCACCATTGAAGAATTGTTATCTGGATGTTAATCTCGCTGATAATGCTAAAAAGAAACCTTTGGGGAAGGTTGATAATGTTCATATTATGGTTAACAATAACCTTGTCCCCGTTGATTTTGTTGTCTTGGATATTGAATGCAATGCATCTTGCCCCATTATATTGGGAAGACCTTTTCTTCGAACCGTTGGTGCTACTATTGATATGAAGGAAGGTAATATTAAATATCAATTTCCTCTCAAGAAAGGTATGGAACACTTCCCTAGAAAGAGAATGAAGTTACCTTATGATTCTATCATTAGAACAAATTATGATGTTGATGCTTCATCTCTCGATGTTACTTGATATACACTTTCGCGCCTAGCTGAAAGGCGTTAAAGAAAAGCGCTTATGGGAGACAACCCATGTTTTTACTCCAGTATTTTTGTTTTATATTTGTGTCTTGGAAGTTGTTTACTACTGTAGCAACCTCTCCTTATCTTAGTTTTGAGTTTTGTTGTGCCAAGTAAAGTCTTTGATAGTAAAGTAAGTACTAGATTTGGATTATCGCGCAGTTCCAGCATTTCTTTGCTGTCACGAATCTGGGTCTATCTCCCTGTAGGTAGCTCAGAAAATTAAGCCAATTTACGAGCATGATCCTCAGATATGTACGCAACTTTCATTCAATTTGAGAATTTTCGTTTGAGCAAGTCTGGTGGCCTAATAAAATCCATCTTTACGGACTGTTCTGTTTTGACAGATTCTGTCTTTTATTTCGCATTGCCTCTTTTGCTATGTTGGATGAATTTCTTTGATCCATTAATGTCCAGTAGCTTTATGCAATGTCCGGAAGTGTTAAGAATGATTGTGTCACCTCCGAACATGTGAATTTTTATTATGCACTAACCCTCTAATGAGTTGTTTCGAGTTTGGTGTGGAGGAAGTTTTCAAGGATCAAGATAGGAGTATGATGCAATATGATCAAGGAGAGTGAAAGCTCTAAGCTTGGGGATGCCCCGGTGGTTCACCCCTGCATATTATAAGAAGACTCAAGCGTCTAAGCTTGGGGATGCTCAAGGCATCCCCTTCTTCATCGACAACATTATCAGGTTCCTCCCCTGAAACTATATTTTTATTCCGTCACATCTTATGTACTTTACTTGGAGCGTCGGTTTGTTTTTGTTTTTGTTTTGTTTGAATAAAATGGATCCTAGCATTCACTTTATGGGAGAGAGACACGCTCCGCTCGTAGCATATGGACAAGTATGTCCTTAGGCTCTACTCATAGTATTCATGGCGAAGTTTCTTCTTCGTTAAATTGTTATATGGTTGGATTTGGAAAATGCTACATGTAGTAACTCTAAAATGTCTTGGATAATTTGATACTTGGCAATTGTTGTGCTCATGTTTAAGCTCTTGCATCATATACTTTGCACCCATTAATGAAGAAATACTTAGAGCTTGCTAATTTGGTTTGCATATTTGGTTTCTCTAGAGTCTAGATAACATCTAGTATTGAGTTTTGAACAACAAGGAAGACGGTATGGAGTCTTATAATGTTTACCATATGTCTTTTATGTGAGTTTTGCTGTACCGTTCATCCTTGTGTTTGTTTCAAATAACCTTGCTAGCCTAAACCTTGTATCGAGAGGGAATACTTCTCATGCATCCAAAATACTTGAGCCAACCACTATGCCATTTGTGTCCACCATACCTACCTACTACATGGTATTTATCCGCCATTCCAAAGTAAATTGCTTGAGTGCTACCTTTAAAATTCCATCATTCACCTTTGCAATATATAGCTCATGGGACAAATAGCTTAAAAACTATTGTAGTATTGAATATGTACTTATGCACTTTATCTCTTATTAAGTTGCTTGTTGTGCGATAACCATGTTTCCGGGGACGCCATCAACTATTCTTTGTTGGATATCATGTGAGTTGCTATGCATGTCCGTCTTGTCTCGAAGCAAGAGAGATCTACCACCTTCATGGTTGGAGCATGCATATTGTTAGAGAAGAACTTTGGGCCGCTAACTAAAGCCATGATCCATGGTGGAAGTTTCAGCTTGGACATATATCCTCAATCTCATATGAGAATAATAATTGTTGCCACATGCTTATGCATTAAAGAGGAGTCCATTATCTTTTGTCCATGTTGTCCCGGTATGGATGTCTAAGTTGAGAATAATCAAAAGCGAGAAATCCAAAATGCGAGCTTTCTCCTTAGACCTTTGTACAGGCGGCATGGAGGTACCCCATTGTGACACTTGGTCAAAAAATGTGCATTGCAAAGATCCGGTAGTCCAAGTTAATTAGGACAAGGTGCGGGCACTATTAGTATACTATGCATGAGACTTGCAACTTGTAAGATATAATGTACATAACTCATATGCTTTATTACTACCGTTGACAAAATTGTTTCATGTTTTCAAAATAAAAGCTCTAGCACAAATATAGCAATCGATGCTTTCCTCTTTGAAGGACCATTCTTTTTACTTTTATGTTGAGTCAGTTCACCTATCTCTCTCCACCTCAAGAAGCAAACACTTGTGTGAACTCGTGCATTGATTCCTACATACTTGCATATTGTACTTGTTATATTACTCTATGTTGACTATTATCCATGAGATATACATGTTACAAGTTGAAAGCAACCGCTGAAACTTAATCTTCCTTTGTGTTGCTTCAAAGCCTTTACTTTGATTTATTGCTTTATGAGTTAACTCTTATGCAAGACTTATTAATACTTGTCTTGAAGTACTATTCATGAAAAGTCTTTGCTTTATGATTCACTTGTTTACTCATATCATTACCATTGTTTTGATCGCCGCATCCACTACATATGTTTACAAATAGTATGATCAAGGTTATGATGGCATATCACTTCGAAATTATCTTTGTTATCGTTTTACCTCGCTCGGGACGAGCAGTAACTAAGCTTGGGGATGCTTGATACGTCTCCGACGTATCGATAATTTCTTATGTTCTATGCCATATTATTGATGATACCTACATGTTTTATGCACACTTTATGTCATATTCGTGCATTTTCTCGGAACTAACCTATTAACAAGATGCCGAAGTGCCGCTCTCGTTTTCTGCTGTTTTTGGTTTCGTAAATCCTAGTAACGAAATATTCTCGGAATTGGACGAAACAAAGACCCAGGGGCCTATTTTTCCACGGAGCTTCCGAAGACCGAAGAACATACGAAGCGGGGCCACGAGGTGGCGACACCACATGGCGGCGCGGCCAAGGGGGCCCGCGCCGCCCTATGGTGTGGGCCCCTCGTCGTGCCCCCGACTCGCCCTTCCGCCTACTTAAAGCCTCCGTCGCGAAACCCCCGATGCGAAAAACCACGATACGGAAAACCTCACCGAGACGCCGCCGCCGCCGATCCCATCTCGGGGATTCCGGAGATCTCCTCCGGCACCCTGCCGGAGAGGGGATTCATCTCCCGGAGGACTCTACACCGCCATGGTCGCCTCCGGAGTGATGAGTGAGTAGTTCACCCCCGGACTATGGGTCCATAGCAGTAGCTAGATGGTTGTCTTCTCCTCATTGTGCTTCATTGTTGGATCTTGTGAGCTGCCTAACATGATCAAGATCATCTATCTGTAATACTCTATGTTGTGTTTGTCGGGATCCGATGGATAGAGAATACCATGTCATGTTAATTATCAAGTTATTACATATGTGTTGTTTATGATCTTGCATGCTCTCCGTTACTAGTAGAGGCTCTGCCAAGTTTTTACTTTTAACTTCAAGAGGGAGTATTTATGCTCGATAGTGGGTTCATGTCCGCATTGACACCCGGGACGAGTGACGTAAAGTTCTAAGGTTGTGCCGTGTCGTTGCCACTAGGGATAAAACATTGGCGCTATGTCCGAGGATGTAGTTGTTGATTACATTACGCACCATACTTAATGCAATTGTCCGTTGTTAGCAACTTAATACCGGAAGGGGTTCGGATGATAACCCGAAGGTGGACTTTTTAGGCATAGATGCAGTTGGATGGCGGTCTATGTACTTTGTCGTAATGCCCAATTAAATCTCACTATACTTATCATGTCATGTATGTGCATTGTTATGCCCTCTCTATTTGTCAATTGCCCGACCGTAATTTGTTCACCCAACATGCTTTTATCTTATGGGAGAGACACCTCTAGTGAACTGTGGACCCCGGTCCATTCTTTTAATACTCGAAATACAAATCTGCTACAATACTTGCTTTACTCGTTTTCTCTCGCAAACAATCATCTTCCACACAATACGGTTAATCCTTTGTTACAGCAAGCCGGTGAGATTGACAACCTCACTGTTTCGTTGGGGCAAAGTACTTTGGTTGTGTTGTGCAGGTTCCACGTTGGCGCCGGAATCTCTGGTGTTGCGCCGTACTACATCCCGCCGCCATCAACCTTCAACGTGCTTCTTGACTCCTACTGGTTCGATTAAACCTTGGTTTCTTACTGAGGGAAACTTGCCGCTGTGCGCATCACACCTTCCTCTTGGGGTTCCCAACGGACGTGTCAACTACACGCATCAAGGTCAATACCATGCAAGAGGAAGCATTGAAGGAGTATTTTCCTTTGAGCAAGGACCGTGCGTGTTGCATTCATGAAAGTGACATTGCCAAGTTGGAGAGTGACAAGTGTATGCTCATGAAGATGAACTCTCTCCAAGAAGAAACTTTGATGGAACATTTCCGGGTGAAACAGGCAAAGGAAGTACAAGTGTTTGATATTTGTCATCCACACCCGGAACATGAAGATGAAGTCAATCGTTTGAAGGCCAAAATTGATAGACTCCAAGTTCAAACCAAGTACTTGGAAGGAGTCATTGGAGCCAAAGATGGAGCCGAAGAGGGCTCTTGCAATGAAGGAGGAGTGGCTACCAAGCCAAAGAGGAAGATGAATAAGAGGACCAAGAAGAAGAAGAACAAGGAGAACATGGAGATCAACCTTGAGGAGAGTGATGCTAGCTCAAGAAGGGATGGATGTGGTGACCCGGCATACCACTGCATGGTGTAGTATGCAAGTCTGATATAACACCAATGAAACACCGTTCCACTAGTATTATATCGCTCAGAGTGGTACAACAGAAACATTTGCGGGTCCAAGGCATGTCTATAGAATTACAACATTGACTCTGTTACATAAGATCATCACAGCCTCCTACTTTACAATGAGGTAAAACTGCAAATAAACTCCAGAAGAACGACTCGTAGTCTAATCCTATCACGAACTCTATTTGTAGAGTATTTGACTAGTTATAGGGCTATGAATAGATTCTAGCTAAATAGGAGCTAAGTTTAGGAAGCTAATGTTGGAGATATGCCCAAGAGGCAATAATAAATGGTTATTATATATCTTTGTGTTTATGATAATGCTTACATACCATGCTATAATTGTATTAACCGAAACATTGGTACATGTGTGATATGTAGACAAACAAAGAAGTCCCTAGTATGCCTCTTAACTAGCTTGTTGATTAATGGATGATTAGTTTCATAATCATGAACATTGGATGTTATTAATAACAAGGTTATGTCATTGTATGAATGATGTAATGGACACACCCAATTAAGCGTAGCATAAGATCTCGTCATTAAGTTATTTGCTATAAGCTTTCGATACATAGTTACCTAGTCCTTATGACCATGAGATCATGTAAATCACTTATACCGGAAAGGTACTTTGATTACACCAAACGCCACCTGCGTAAATGGGTGGTTATAAAGGTGGGATTAAGTATCCGGAAAGTATGAGTTGAGGCATATGGATCAACGAGTGGGATTTGTCCATCCCGATGACGGATAGATATACTCCGGGCCCTCTCGGTGGAATGTCGTCTAATGTCTTGCAAGCATATGAATAAGTTCATAAGAGACCACATACCACGGTACGAGTAAAGAGTACTTGTCGGGAGACGAGGTTGAACAAGGTATAGAGTGATACCGAAGATCAAACCTCGGACAAGTAAAATATCGTGAGACAAAGGGAATTGGTATTGTATGTGAATGGTTCATTCGATCACTAAAGTCATCGTTGAATATGTGGGAGCCATTATGGATCTCCAGATCCCGCTATTGGTTATTGGTCCGAGTGAGTACTCAACCATGTCCGCATAGTTCACGAACCGTAGGGTGACACACTTAAAGTTGGATGTTGAAATGGTAGTATTTGAATATGGAATGGAGTTCGAATATTTGTTCGGAGTCCCGATGAGATCCCGGACATCACGAGGAGTTCCGGAATGGTCCGGAGAATAAGATTCATATATAGGATGTCATTTTATGTGAATTAAAATGTCGCGGAAGGTTCTATGGAAGGTTCTAGAAGGTTCTAGAAAAGTCCGGAAGAAACCACCAAGGAAGGTGGAGTCCACATGGGACTTCACCTCCATGGCCGGCCAACCCTAGTAGGGGAGGAGTCCCAAGTGGACTCCCCTTAGGGGGCCGGCCACCCCCACATGGGAGGTGGAACTCCCACCTTGGTGGGAGTCCTAGCTTGGCTAGGTTTCCCCCCTCCTATGGAAGGTTTTTGGTTCGGGTCTTATTCGAAGACTTGGACACCACCTCTTGGGGTTCCACCTATATAATGAGGGCCAAGGGGAGGGGGCCGGCCACCCCAAGCACCACAAGGTGGCCGCACCACTAGATGGCCGGCGCCCCCCTCCCAAACCCTAGCCGCCCCTCTCTCCTCTATAGTTCCCGCACGCTTAGCGAAGCTCCGCCGGACTTCTCCACCACCACCGACACCACGCCGTCGTGCCGTCGGATTCAAGAGGAGCTACTACTTCCGCTGCCCGCTGGAACGGGGAGGTGGACGTCGTCTTCATCAACAACCGAACGTGTGACCGAGTACGGAGGTGCTGCCCGTTCGTGGCGCCGGAAGCGATCGTGATCAAGATCTTCTACGCGCTTTGCAAGCGGCAAGTGAACGTCTACCGCAGCAACAAGAGCCTCATCTTGTAGGCTTTGGAATCTCTTCAAGGGTGAGACTCGATACCCCTCGTTGCTACCGTCTTCTAGATTGCATCTTGGCTTGGATTGCGTGTTCGCGGTAGGAAAATTTTTGTTTTCTATGCAACGTTATCCTACAAGTGGTATCGAGCCGTGTCTATGCATAGATGGTTGCACGAGTAGAACACAATGGTTTTGTGGGCGTTGATGCTCTTGTTATCTTTAGTTTGAGTACTTTGCATCTTTGTGGCATAGTGGGATGAAGCGGCCCGGACTAACTTTACATGACCGCGTTCATGAGACTTGTTCCTCGTTCGACATGCAACTTGTATTGCATAAGAGGCTTTGCGGGTGTCTCGTCTCTCCTACTATAGTGAAGATTCAATTTACTCTTCTATTGACAACACTAGTATCACCGTTGTGGTTCATGTTCGTAGGTAGATTAGATCTTACTCGAAAACCCTAAACCACGTAAAATATGCAAACCAAATTAGAGACGTCTAACTTGTTTTTGCAGGGTTTGGTGATGTGATATGGCCATAATGTGATGATGAATATGTATGAGATGATCATTATTGTATTGTGGCAACCGGCAGGAGCCTTATGGTTGTTTTTAAATTTCATGTTGGGTAGTATTTCAAAGTACTTGTAATAGTTACTACATGAGGTGAACAACCATGAAGACGGCGCCATGAACCTTGACGCTACGCCGACGATGATGGAGATCATGCCCGTTGATGATGGAGATCATGTCCGTGCTTTGGAGATGAAGATCAAAGGCGCAAAGACAAAAGGGCCATATCATATCACATATGAATTGCATGTGATGTTAATCCTTTATGCATCTTATTTTGCTTAGAACGCGACGGTAGCATTATAAGATGATCCCTCACATTAATATCAAGATAATAAAGTGTTCTCCCCTCGTATGCACCGTTGCATTGTTTGACGTTTTGAAGCATCTCGTGATGATCGGGTGTGATAAACTCAACATACAACGGGTGTAAGCCATGTTGCACACGCGGAATACTTGGGTTTGCTTGACGAGCCTAGCATGTACGGACATGGCCTCGGGACAATGGAAACCGAAAGGTTGAACACGAGTCATATGGATGATATGATCAACATGTTGATGTTCACCATTGAAACTACATCATCTCACGTGATGATCGGTTTTGGTGTAGTGGATTTGGATCGTGTACCACTTTACAACTATGAGGGATGTTGTATTAAGTGGGAGTTCATTAGTAATTAGATTAAAACATGAACTAATTATCATAAACATAGTCTCGAGTAGTATTTTGTATTAATTTTGTAGTATTGGCATCCGTTTACTACTATGCGCTAGTCTTATAATTGAGATAGAAATACTGTTAAAATCTGACAAGAAACTTTACGGATTAGTACCGTATTGTTAAAGAATCAAGAATTGATTAAGTCCTATTGCAAACTTTTAGTAAACCTCACTTTGTTGATTCAAAGAGCTATGGTTTCAATTAGTACTTAAAGTTATCTTGTCTCCGTGAAACTTGAAGTTCAAATCTGTTTGAAAAGTAAGGAGCTGAAAATTTAGTTTTCAGAAATAATCAAGGTATGAGATATATGTGATATCTAAGACCTTATTGCAAGATGATAGAATATAAATTCGGTGAGACTACATAAACTCATAAGTTTTATGGGAATGTATGAAGGTTGAAGACGCCAGACGTCACAATCCTCCAACTATTGGGGCACTAATAATATTCGCATATCCATGAAGTTATCATCCTTAGTATGCACCGTTGCTAAGACTCGTCGTTTCGAAGCATCACGTGATGATCGGGTGTTATAGATTCTACGTGTGCTTACAACGGATGCAAGCCAGGTTTGCACATGCGAATACTAAGGTTAAACTTTATGAGCCTAGCATGTACAGACATGGTCTCAAAAGGTTGTCATGAATTGATGGATAAAATTATGAGTGAAATTGTTCATCATAGTTACTAATAAGTGAAATCTGGAACACTTGTCATATGATGATTAACTTCAAAATAAGAACCTCAAGGTTATTGGTATTAGACCAACAAATCTAGAAGTTATTGATGTTGAAGTGTTTTTCTGAATAATGAGGAAAGCTAAAAGAGAAACTACAAAAGATATTTTGGCAAAAAGAAAAGAAAAGACTAGAAAGTCTAGCTCAGGTGTATATAAATGATATACATGTTATGGTTGTATTCCTAGTTAAGTCACACTAAGAAATTCTTGGGTATTAGTACTATATTGGTTGGTATGAAGTGTCATACAAAACAACGCAATACAAGAATACAATGGCCTAAGTGACTGACAAGGAATATGATAGGAATGCACGACTGGAACAAAATAAAGTGTTATTATGTTCATCATTAGCATTCTATCTAGCCCTTAGAATTTATAATAAAGAACTTAATAATTGTTATTTTGCTCTGGTCAAATGAAAACAATGAGTTGTTCAAATTATGACATTATTCCATATACGATGGATAAGTTATTATAAATCTTAATGGTGAAACAAACATACATAACACTGACGCTAAAATGCCATAAGGCAAATGATTTGAATTCCACTTATTTGTGGAACCGCCATTTAAGTCATGTTAGAAAGGAACGCATGAAGGAACTCCATGCAAATGGATTTTTGGAGTCATTTGATTTATGAATCATTTGGCGCTTGCAAATGTTTTCTAAAGAGAATGATTAAAAATACCGTTCATAGGCCAAAAGTTGAACGGACAACTAACTTAGTGGAAAAATACATGATGATGTATGTGGTTCACTGGGCATAGTTGTGTGCGGGAGATTCTTCTACTTCATGAAAACTTTCAACAATGAATTGAGTATATATATGTGGATATATTCAATAAGGAAGAAGTTTGAAACATTTGAATGGATTCAAATAAATTTCAGTATGAAGTGGAAATCATCGTAATAGAAATCAAATATCTATGATTGGATCATGGTGGAAATATTTGAATTACGAGTTTTAGCGAACATCTAAGAGAGTTATGAAATTGTTCTACAACTTACGTTTCTTGGAGTATCATAGTGATGATGAAGTATCCAAGAGATATGTCCAAACCTTGTTGGATCAATGATGAGATAAAATATTGATGCCATTATATTTTTGTGGATTATGCTTTAGTGACTACCGCTTTTACACTGAATAGAGCATCATCATGATCCGTTGAAATGACACCATACAAGTTATGGCATGGGTATAAACCCTAATAGTCAACCAAAATCGGATGAATGTCTTTGTTGGTTATCCCAGAGATTTAATTGGGAATTCTTCCCACAAGATAAAGACAAAAGTGTTTGTCAATGTTTCTTATTTCCGAGAAATTGTTTCGAGTGAAGTATTTGAGTGGGAGGACAATATAATTTGATAAGGTTTATGAACCTGAGCATAATGATCAAGTAGCGCAGCATCGAATTGGTTTCGAAGCGGCCACGACGATCATGGCTCTCATGACTACAAAGTGTTTTAGCCATGGAGATCGAAGTACATATTGAACCTTGTAGGTATGGTTTACTTTGTGATCAAATAAATGATTTGTGGACAAAGGATTGATTTTTAACAATGATAAACCAACTACAAAACAAAGAAGTTATGATGGGCCCTGACTCCGTTAAAATGGCCATGCGCCATGAAATCCAAGATAGATGAATACTTTATGAAAGTAAATGGATCTATGAAATTGATAGACTTGGATGAAATATCCTTGAAGAAAGCTTGACTTATCGAAAAATTGTTTACGACAAAGTTCAAAGAGTTGAATACGATAAGATTAGATCTTCCGTAGCAATGCTTATAGTCTATGTGGATTATTCTAGTAATCACTACATATTTCTTTTATGAGATATGCTAGTAGGATGGCAAAATACACTACTTAACGGAAGTATGTATACAAGATACAACCAAGAGTTTTGCTGGTCCGTGGAATACTAGATAGGTATACAAGCTTCAATTGGATGAAGTAAGTATCACGGAGTTGGAATCTTCACCAGATGAAATAGTCAAAGAGTTTTTTGATTTCATCAGAGACGATGAAGAGGCTTGCATTTGCAAGAAATTAAGTGGGAGCGCTAAGACACATTTATAATACTTTATGTAGGTGACATATAGTTGGTTATAAATGATGTAATTATATACTTGATTAAAAAGGTTTCATTGAGAATTAACTTCAATGAAAGGATATGGACTGAAACAAATTTAGTGTCAAGATCTATGAAGATAGATTGAAACACATAAATAAGTTTAAGTCAAAGTACATATGATGGATATTGAAGTAGTTCAATATAGAAATATTAAGAAAATGTTCTTGTCATGTGAAGGTTTAACAAGACTTGAGTGTATCTGACACTCAATGAGTAAAAACACATGAGTGATTATAGATCACGAATAATATGTACACAATCAGATATCATGTGCTATGAAGTGTTATGAGCATATACCAGAATGATTCATATGATGATCATTGGACGACAGTAAGAATATCCTTGAGTACTTTAGAAGAACTAAGGATATATATATATATATATATATATATATATATATTTGTATGAAGAAATGACAAACAAATCGCTGTAAGGTGTTACACCGATATTGGTTTTGTCACATATAAAATATAATTTCAATCTCAAATTAGACTAAGTGTTGTTTAAAAGGTAGCACAATGAGCTAGAAGTTGTCTATGCTAGATTTAGAAGAGTTCTAAATATTGTGACGGATTCTACAAAAGAAGGCAGAGTATGTCATTATTTTGACAATGACAAAGGATGTTAAATCAAAAGGTTCTTTGAGAACTTGGTGTAGTTCCGATAGTGTCAGGACTTTGAAGCTATATTGTGTATGACAATATTAGTGACATATTTCAGACCGCGGAATTAAGGTTCCACCGAGAAGACCAAACATATTTAATGCCGACTCATTTGTAAATGAGTGATGCGTTGAGACGCAAATGAATTACAAAATACATACGGTTCTGAGCGTGTCAGATCCGTTGACTAAAACCTCTCCCGTGAGCAAAACATGATAAAGCACCGAAAGGCCAAGGTGTTATATCTTTACAAATGTAAACTAGATTATTGACTCTAGTGCAAGTGGGAGACTGTTGGAGATATGCCCAAGAGGCAATAATAAATGGTTATTATATATCTTTGTGTTTATGATAATGCTTACATACCATGCTATAATTGTATTAACCGAAACATTGGTACATGTGTGATATGTAGACAAACAAAGAAGTCCCTAGTATGCCTCTTAACTAGCTTGTTGATTAATGGATGATTAGTTTCATAATCATGAACATTGGATGTTATTAATAACAAGGTTATGTCATTGTATGAATGATGTAATGGACACACCCAATTAAGCGTAGCATAAGATCTCGTCATTAAGTTATTTGCTATAAGCTTTCGATACATAGTTACCTAGTCCTTATGACCATGAGATCATGTAAATCACTTATACCGGAAAGGTACTTTGATTACACCAAACGCCACTCGCGTAAATGGGTGGTTATAAAGGTGGGATTAAGTATCCGGAAAGTATGAGTTGAGGCATATGGATCAACAGTGGGATTTGTCCATCCCGATGACGGATAGATATACTCGGGCCCTCTCGGTGGAATGTCGTCTAATGTCTTGCAAGCATATGAATAAGTTCATAAGAGACCACATACCACGGTACGAGTAAAGAGTACTTGTCGGGAGACGAGGTTGAACAAGGTATAGAGTGATACCGAAGATCAAACCTCGGACAAGTAAAATATCGTGAGACAAAGGGAATTGGTATTGTATGTGAATGGTTCATTCGATCACTAAAGTCATCGTTGAATATGTGGGAGCCATTATGGATCTCCAGATCCCGCTATTGGTTATTGGTCGGAGTGAGTACTCAACCATGTCCGCATAGTTCACGAACCGTAGGGTGACACACTTAAAGTTGGATTTTGAAATGGTAGTATTTGAATATGGAATGGAGTTCGAATATTTGTTCGGAGTCCCGGATGAGATCCCGGACATCACGAGGAGTTCCGGAATGGTCCGGAGAATAAGATTCATATATAGGATGTCATTTTATGTGAATTAAAATGTCGCGGAAGGTTCTATGGAAGGTTCTAGAAGGTTCTAGAAAAGTCCGGAAGAAACCACCAAGGAAGGTGGAGTCCACATGGGACTCCACCTCCATGGCCGGCCAACCCTAGTAGGGGAGGAGTCCCAAGTGGACTCCCCCTTAGGGGGCCGGCCAAACCCCACATGGGAGGTGGAACTCCCACCTTGGTGGGAGTCCTAGCTTGGCTAGGTTTCCCCCCTCCTATGGAAGGTTTTTGGTTCGGGTCTTATTCGAAGACTTGGACACCACCTCTTGGGGTTCCACCTATATAATGAGGGCCAAGGGGAGGGGGCCGGCCACCCCAAGCACCACAAGGTGGCCGCACCACTAGATGGCCGGCGCCCCCTCCCAAACCCTAGCCGCCCCTCTCTCCTCTATAGTTCCCGCACGCTTAGCGAAGCTCCGCCGGACTTCTCCACCACCACCGACACCACGCCGTCGTGCTGTCGGATTCAAGAGGAGCTACTACTTCCGCTGCCCGCTGGAACGGGGAGGTGGACGTCGTCTTCATCAACAACCGAACGTGTGACCGAGTACGGAGGTGCTGCCCGTTCGTGGCGCCGGAAGCGATCGTGATCAAGATCTTCTACGCGCTTTTGCAAGCGGCAAGTGAACGTCTACCGCAGCAACAAGAGCCTCATCTTGTAGGCTTTGGAATCTCTTCAAGGGTGAGACTCGATACCCCCTCGTTGCTACCGTCTTCTAGATTGCATCTTGGCTTGGATTGCGTGTTCGCGGTAGGAAATTTTTTGTTTTCTATGCAACGTTATCCTACAGCTAGTTCCTTTCTATTGCTAATCTAGGTTTCTCCTTGTTGGATGTGGTATCTGACTCTTCTGACAGGTTCCTGTCCCTTGAAGAAGTTGTTGACTCCTCGGTCTTCGTGTTGCACTGTAGATCCTCCTTCGGTGCCTCCATATCTAAGCCGGGGATTTAAGAGTGGGATGAGTACGAGCGTACTCAACAAGTTCATTATAGGAAAGAGGTGTTTAATGCACTAGCTACGGCATTAGACCAGAAAGTCGAATACCAATGCAGGTTTTCATAATCATTTCTTCAAGAGGTTGCTTTTATTCAGAAGAACTATGTCCGTCGGCCTTCACCGGTTTACTAGAACTTCATGGAGCTCCTTTCCGGCCGCGTTCGCAGCTTCCTTATCCCGGAACAGGGAGTGACAGGTCACGGTTCTTTACACTCTGCAGAGGTGTGTTGCTTTACCCATAAGAGATCTTAACCTTGGTGCCAACCGAGTCTAGTTCTCGTCCACACTTCCTTTGGTGTGAGGCCCGGTATAAGGTCTAGCCAATCATGTTCCTCCGCTACCTCGAACACCCACCCTTTGTTGCATGCCCCGACCCTGGGTCCACGTCGGTCCCATTATTCCTGTAGATTTCAAGGTGGACCCCGACCACGACAACAGATGCTCGGGCTCTACCATACACTCCTACGCCGGTAGCTGCAACCCATCCTAGACCGCAATACCGTGGGGACTTAGGACTCCCCAGCCTCACCATCTTGCTCCTTCGGGCGACAAGTGTACTACGGACTATGCCGTGGGGACTTAGGACTCCCCAGCCTCACCAGCTTGCCCCCTTGGATTACAAGTGTACTACGGTAAAGCGCATCCGTTGATGAACGAGAGGTGGAAACACTTTTGACTACTCCGTCCCACTCCGGATCTTATGGTTAACACGGGTATTACGGCACAAGAATCACTCGGCGACATTTGTTGTTTAATCCTAGATGGATATAAACCCGTGCAATGGAACCTCCACCATATCAACACAATCCATGGTTCCATTGCCCACCACATAGTCATATTCATAGTTATGAAAGTAGTGGTTTTGGTTTTTATGCAATAGTGATAACCATAATACTTTGCAAGTAATTTGATAGAAATACTCAAATGACATGAGCAAGTGATGAACTTGCCTTTCTTGACTGCAAGATTATGCAGGCAAGGTCTTCGATACGCATTAACTCCAAATTCTGAAATAGCATCATCGTCCGGTAAGGACGATGTTTAAAAGATTGGCAAGGATGCATTAATGCATAAGTATGAGATGCAATCGCTCTAAGCGTGATCTAACCCTGATGTTTTAGGATTAGTAAGTTGTATTGATTAGTTCAGGGTGTGTTGCACTTTTAGAGTGATTCACATACAAGGTTCTTATTCAGGTGTGATTACCTGGTATTATAAACAGGTAGATAATAAAGCATAATAATCAATTGAGCACACAAAGAATGATAATAGGCATAATGTTAACAAGTAGAGAACAGTGGTCAGTTTTAGTACTATAGGGCATGGTTAATGATTAATTATCATATACTTTAAAAGAATAACTTTTGAAGAACATGTTCTTTAATAAAGAACAAGTATGATAATTAGGTTGAGGGGTTCTATGGTTGACTATGGTTCTAATTGGTTTCTGGAGTAAGTAGTAGATGGATCACAACCTAGTTGGATTCATCAATAGCTAGAACTTGTAGGGTTGAGTTAAGCCTAAGCATCTTGAGCAATTTATTATAAATAGTTGTTATCAAGGTTGGTATACCTTGCTGGGGATAGCTAGTTAGGGTTTATAGGTCCTGTTAGGTAGGGTTGAGGATACTCTCTATTTTATTCAAAAGAATAACTTTTGAAGAACATACTTCTTAAATAATAAGAAGTATATCAATTAGGGTTGAGGTTGTCTAGGTTTTGCTACTGGATCCACTAAGTAAGGAATTATTGGCTCCTAAATAGGATGGTTCGTAAATATCTCACACTAGTAGAGTTTAGTGTGAATAGTATATGATGCACAATATTGGGTATGGTTGCTATTATGGTTCATCACAAGGGTGTGATGCTAATTAAGGTTCATAAAGGATTATATCCTTGGTGATAGGGACTAGGTTTGATCCTACTTGATCAACTTGGTTTAATGGTTTGCATACATGGAATGCTAAATTGGTAGTGATAGGGTTCTACATTTTATGTGAATATAGATATGTCTTTAGTTGCTAATCATGGCTCTATGATAATTGAGTAACATGATCTCATGTTCTATCCTAGGATTAGGTTAGAAACAAATTAAGGTTCAATTGGATTAGTGGAGCTAGGGTTCCTAATGAATTAGGGTTTTAGAATACCACATGAAATTATGGGGTTGTAATATCAATCAATATGGAACTAGGGTTTGCTATTTACCATATAGTTCTATGGTTAATAACTTCAATTGAAAGTTGAAGTTATTAATAACTTGTAAATTAATTGATATTGAATTTGGCATTTTATTCTTTTAAACAATTAATAATTGGGGTAATTATTAATCAGGGTTTAAATCTCTCTAATAATTATTTATATGATTGCAAATAAAGAAAATTAGTTTACATGTTTTCTTTAGTTGCTTATTGGTTTTATTGAATTTATAAATGGTTTCTTAATTTCTGAATTTTTTATTGAATTTAGAATTAAAATTAAAGGCTTAAATAACAAGTATTAAATAATTGAATTTTTATTAAAAATAAAAATTTCCTTTTATATTTTTATTAGATAGAGTTTTCCTTTCTAAGAATTTTAATATCTTATTTATATTTTTCTGACTTAAATTGGATTTTCTAAATTATTTCAAAGTTTCAGTAATTAGTGATTTTTTAATTAAAACACAGGAAATGCTAAACCTACCCGGGCTGTCTACTCGCAGGGACACTGACTGGTGGGCCAGTGGCCAGGTTGGCTGCCACGCGGGCATTGACGAGTCAAAATAGATGAGGTGGCCAGGGAGCTTCTGGCCGGCGGTCAAACGGCGATGGCGCCGGAGCTAGGCTGCTCCCCAGGACGGGCGACTACACCTAATCAAACCGCGGCATGCTGGGGAACCTAATGATGGCGGCGCCGCTCTCTATTGGTCATCGGAAAGTGGCCGGCGACGAGGCGAAGTGGCGGAGCTTGCAGGCGAACGACGCGGCGAAGCTACGGGACAAGATCGAGCAAAGCGATCTTACTGGGAGATTGAGGAGCTCACCAGGAACGTGTAGAGCTCGTTGGTGAGGTCTATGGCGGGCGGCATCGCTGAAATTGGTCGCTCCCGTCGTCGGGGAAGACGACCAGGTGGGGTCGACTACGGGCGCGTTGGCTCGATTCCTCCTACCCGGTGATGATGTCGAGCATGGCGGTGACGACGGTGGTCACGGCGGGGCCTGGGGCTTCCCCAATCGGCGGCGAGACGAGTTGGCCGGCGTAGCTAGGGTTTCCATCTGGGGAAAATTGAGCAGAGGAGAGAGGAATAGAGGGCGTCGGCGCGTTTTATAGGTTCTCCGTCGTGTGCTGGCGGTCAACAACTGCGGCGGCAACGCGGGACGTGGCGTGGGCGTCGCGGTGTCGCTCTCCAGTGCGTGCGGGCGAGGCAGAGACGAAGAAGACGAAGACGCGCTCGTCCTCTTCGAGTTTATCTGGAGCGAAGGGGTACGGGCCAGTGTTGGGCTGTGGTTTGGGGCTGGGCCTTGGGCTGTTCCTGGGCTGCCACGGCCAGGCTGCTGCTGGGCTGCGCGCCAGGTAAGGTCCAGGTGAGTTTTTTCCTCTTCTCTTCTTTTTCTGTTTTATTTTCTGTTTTCAATTTTTGTTTTTATAATTCAAATTTGAATCTTCTTATTTTGCAGGTGTTTGACAATTGGTATTAGGATTTGATAACAATGATCATTGCATTATTTTATTGTTCAAGATAAATGTGTAATGCATGATTTTGTTTGTATCCTTGTGGTTTCTTTTTAAATCTTTAATTTAGCCATGAATTTATGTGGTCTTAGAAACTCCTTTTCCTCCTTGAAATACAACTTTCTTTTTAATTATTTACAGTGTATAAATTGGTGCTCAAAGCATTTTAAAGATTATTATGAGGTATTGGTTTCTTAATTGAGAGTTTGTTTCACTTACATTTTAATTTATGGGATCACCTATTTATTATAGGTTTGTGAATTCTCTTATAACCCTCTTTTAAGATGAACACTATTATTATCTTTGAAAATGCCTAGAGTAAATATTGTTCCCATAATGATTTGGTCTTGATTACAAAGGTAAGTGGTTGATCACCTCACATGATTTTTAATAAAGGGTTTTCAACTATGTTCATCATATGCTCCATAATTAAGTATAGGATTTAACTAGTGAGAAATTCTAAGGTTCTAATTATATTTACCTAATGGCAATTGGTTTGAATCTCAATTATGGCCTAGGTTCATATTATGATCACCATAGTGATACATAACTAGGGTTGAGATACAATTCTAGTTTATAGAATTGGGATGACATCATAATGCATGAGCTAGGGTTAATCTCCCCTAACCATGATAAAATGGTTACTTGCTTAATATTTTATGTGCTTCCCTTATTACTAAGGATTTGGGAATTGGTTTTATCTTCTACCAATTGGCTTCTATTATTAAACTCAATTTATCATTTAAGTAACTACATTGGTTATAGTTCTTTTTATAGTTAACTTTGGTCATATGGGTATATGGTTTCTCACCATATAAAGCATAGAGTTTAACTCTAAGGTTTTCTTAGGTTGTTTAATTTATGAAGTATGGATATGGTAGGATTCTACTTATGATCACCAAGTGGTTCACAAGTAAAGTTTGGGATCTAATCCTAGGGTTGCTTATTATTGATCTCCTTATAATTTCATGTGGCTAATGATATCTGCTTATCCTATTAGGGTTTAACTTATCCTCACATACTTCAAGAGTATGATCATGGATTAAGCATGATCAACTTGTTCTTAATATTTTTACCTCAAGTTCTTAGGGTTTATGATCATTACTCAATTTATAATGATCAAAGTTTGGCTCCTAAGATATCTCTCATTTAATAGGTTTCCCACTCTCAAGATCAAGTGTTGTCTTGATCAATTAAATATATACTTTCTTTTATAGTTTCTTGAATGAGCATGGTTATGGTTGTCTCAATTATCTTGAGTATAATACCATAGGTTGAGCTCTCTCTCATTTAGGAACAGTTATTCTAGGGTTCCTCTTAAAGATGATGATTTGAATACTTGGATGTATATCCAAGGTTTAGCTCCAGGTTTGTTATTGCTTCTCTAATAAATAATATAAAACTCTCACCTCTCTAGGTTTGATGTATAATAATATGGAATAGAGAAGGATATATCTTTATAGAGTTAATCTCCATGTCATGTTTCCAAGAATGAAGTGAAATAAATACCATGAGGTTCATGGTAGGATCATGGATTAGTTTAAGACATGGAAAAGATAAGTCAAGAATGGTTTCCCCATTTTATTATTACTTGGTTTGTAATTGTATTGATGTTCAGATGTTATGACAAGGATTGCCATATTGTGATCTTTTATAAGATCAAGTAGTTGATCATTGAGTAAAGTGTTGGTGTGTTGATTATTAGTTCCATTTGATCTAACCCCTTAGATCAAATCATCTCTTCCCAAAACAAGGTTTTTGCAAAGTCACTTTGAGGTTTATAACGCTTGGCTTGATGGGCTACTTCAATTCCACCAAGGTCAAGTGAAACTTCAGTTACTGTGACTGTTTTACTTTAAAGCGCGAAAATTCCCCAGATTTTCTATGCATGAATGCAATGCACACATCTGTTTCCTCTATTTTTGTAACCCCATTACCTGGGATATTACAATGGAGTACCCAACTCCGCCTCGACGGGTTTCGCCGGCTCTAACAACCCTTCTCATGTTCTTTTTGTTGATTACTATGGACATATTCGTGCTCGCTTTATTGGTCCTCAAGAGGACAATGTTGATTGGACTATTTGGGTTCCCAAACCCCTTGTTACTAACATGCTAGGACCCATTGAAAAATGGGTACCTAAATCCAAGACTTGATTCCTTGTAGGACTATGCTTCCGGTGGCGCTAAGTGGGTGGTTGATAGTGGAGCCACAAGTCATATGACCGGAAGCAAGAATATTGTTGTCGACCTCGAGCCTTCTCACTCTACCGTATCATATGGCGACAACACGTGCTCTAAGGTATTGGGTCTTGGCAAGGTGGTGGTAACACCCGACATCTCACTTGTGAATGTCCTCCTTGTCGAGACCCTTGGTTACAATTTACTCTCCGTTCATCAAATTGCTCGTATGGGTCTATGCACATTCTTTGATGAACATATGGTGGTCCTCTTGTGGAGCAAGACACTCAATGTAGCTTTTGTTGGATATGTAGAGAACGGATTGTATGTTGTCGATTTCTCCGGAAAGACAACATCTTCCGCTCTTTGCCTATTCGCCAAAGGTGACAAGGGTTGGTTATGGCATCGCCGACTAGCCCATGTCAACATGAGGACTTTGCAAAGTCTCCACAAGGGTGGCCACATTCTCGGACTAAAAGAAGATGTCTCTTTTTGCAAAGATCGTGTTTGTAGGGCTTGCGTACAAGGAAAAATGCATGGAGCTCCTCACAAGGCCAAGACTATCATCTCTACCACAAGATGCTTGGAGCTCCTACATGTTGATCTCTTCGGTCCACCGTCTCATGAAAGTCTTGGAGGAAAGAAGTATTGCCTCGTCATTGTTGATGACTATTCACGCTATTGTTGGGTATTCTTCTTCAAGTACAAGAGTGAGACTCAACGGACCATGATGGAGTTTGCCAATCAAGTTCAACGCAAGTACGACAACAAGATCCTCGCAATAAGGAGCGACAATGGAACGGAGTTCAAGAACTACACCTTGGATGACTTCCTCGGCGAAGAAGGAATCCAACACCAATACTCCACGCCATATACTCCCCAACAAAATGGGGTCGCCGAAAGGAAGAATCGAACCTTGATCGAAGCCGCTCGAACCATGATGATGGAGTACAAGTCTAACTACAATTTTTGGGCGGAAGCTATCTCTACCGCATGCCATGCTACTAATCGTCTCTACTTTCGCAAAGGTCTTGAGAAGACACCATATGAGATTCTCACCGGCAACAAGCCCAATGTGTCATACTTCAAGGTCTTCGGATGCAAATGCTATGTGCTTGTCAAAGACACACGCCTATCTAAGTTTGATTCAAGAGCTCAAGAAGGAATTTTCGTTGGCTATGCTACGGATTCTCACGCCTATAGAGTCTTCAACAAGTCAAATGGGCGGGTTGTAGAATCTTGTGACGTGACATTCGATGAAGATGATAGGTCTTTGGAGGAGCGAAGTGCTTCTTGTGAGAAAGGAGATGCAATTCCCCGGATGCCATAGGAAGGATGGGTGTTGGCATTCGCCGACCTCAAGAGCTACCTTCTATGAGTACCGGGGAAGGACCAAGTTCCACCCAAGTGGAGCCATCTACACCACAAGGCCAAGCTTCTTCCGTTGATCTTACAAATGCAAGCCAACCTCTACCACAACCTCAAGTTCAACCTCAACATCTACAACAACAATCAAGTACAAGCTCACCTCAACAAGCTCAAGAACAACATCTACCGCAAGTTCAAGAACAACATTCACCACAAGCTCATCTACAACAACAACCGACATCAAGTGACCAAGGCCAAGCTTCAAGTTCTTCTCCGAATGGCTCGGGGATGATCTTTATGGATAATACCATTCCTAGTACCCCCGAGTCATCCGGATCTCATGATGATGATGCCCACTTCAACAACAATGAAGGTCAAGGCGAGGACCTAAACCGTGATGAAAGCCAAGAGGACCCACAAGAATCTTCTCCTTTAGCCGTCACTCGCCGTGAAGATCCTATTGCAAGACACTTGCGCCTCAAGTCCCATTCTTTGAGTAATGTCATTGGTGATCTAAAGAGCAAAGTAACCACCCGGAGGCAACTAGCAAACTTTTGTGAGCACCACGCCTTTGTCTCTATGGTGGAACCACTCAAAGTTAATGAAGCTCTTGAAGATCCCGATTGGTTGAATGCAATGCAAGAGGAACTCAACAACTTCAAGAGGAATGATGTGTGGACTCTCATGAAGCGACCCGATCATTGCCGCAATGTTATCGGCACCAAATGGGTCTTCAAGAACAAGCAAGATGAACATGGCATGGTCATCCGCAACAAAGCAAGATTGGTGGCACAAGGCTATTCTCAAGTTGAAGGCGTGGACTTTGGTGAAACCTTTGCACCCGTTGCAAGGCTTGAGTCCATCCGTATCCTTTTGGCCTTTGCCTCTCATCATGGCTTCAAGTTGCAACAAATGGATGTTAAGAGTGCTTTTCTTAATGGTCCTCTACATGAGGAGGTGTATGTGAAGCAACCCCGGGATTTGAGGACCCCCATTTCCCGGACCATGTCTTCAAGCTCAAAAAGGCCCTATATGGACTCAAGCAAGCTCCTAGAGCTTGGTATGAGCATCTAAAGGAGTTGCTTGAAGACCGTGGTTTCGAAGTGGGGAAAATCGATCCCACTCTTTTTACTAAGAAAGTCAATGGGGAGCTTTTCGTATGCCAACTCTATGTAGATGACATCATATTTGGCTCGACTAACACAAAATTCAATGATGAGTTTGCTATGTTGATGACAAATAGGTTTGAGATGTCAATGATGGGTGAACTCAAGTACTTCCTCGGGTTTGAGATCAAGCAAATGGGACAAGGCACCTTCATCAATCAAGCAAAGTATCTCCAAGACATGCTCAAGCGCTTCGACATGAAGGACGCCAAGGGGATTGGAACTCCAATGCATCTCAAGTGTCAACTCTCTCTTGACGAGACCGGCAAGGCGGTGGATCCCAAGCTCTACCGTTCGATGATAGGTTCGCTTCTTTACCTTTGTGCCTCTCGCTGGATATAATGTTAAGCGTTGGTATGTGTGCACGGTTTCAAGCAAGCCCGAAGGAAAGCCACGTTGTGGCGGTCAAAAGGATCTTTCGATATTTAGTTGATACCCCACACTTCGGACTATGGTACCCAAGGGACACGGACTTTGCTTTGGTTGGCTTCACCGACTCCGATTGGGCGGGCGACAAGGTTGATAGGAAGTCTACATCCGGAGCTTGTCACTTTCTTGGAAGATCCTTGGTGTGTTGGTCCTCGAAGAAGCAAAATTGTGTCTCCGTCTCCACCGCGGAAGCCGAGTATATTGCCGCGGCGAGTAGTTGTGCTCAAATCTTGTGGATGAGGCAAACCTTGCGGGATTATGGACTCGAGTATAGCAAGGTGCCTCTTTTGTGTGACAATGAGAGCGCAATCAAGATCGCCTACAATCCGGTTCTTCATGGCAAGACGAAGCACATTGAGATACGGAACCACTTCATCCGGGATCACATTGCTCGCGGAGATATTGTACTATCCTACATTGGCACCAAGGAGCAATTGGCGGACATCTTCACAAAGCCCTTGGATGAGAAGCGTTTCATTGAGTTGAGGCATGAGCTAAATATCATTGATCCATCGAACTTTGCTTGACCGTCGTGCGCACATACCACTCCTAACCTTTATATCTAGTTGAAAGGCACGCATGAACATAGGGGAGTGCGGTTTAAATCTATTGAGCTATCCCTCCCCCATAATGCATAAAGAAATCCAAAACATATGCTATTTGTCAATTGAGTGACTTATGAGCTTCATGTTGAGTTGTAGTCCGTGAGTCCTAGATACATCTACGCGACCTCACACTACTACACTCTTACACGGTGGCTTCGGCCACCAACCTCCTCTTTGAGGGGTTTTTCGGTTCTTTGTGTTTCTTTGTGACCTTTCTTTTTGTCCTTCTTCTTCTTTCTTTTTCTTCGTGTTTTTGGAGAACCTCATTCAAGCTTGTTTTCCTTTTTGGTTTTTGCAAGCTTGGTTGTATGTTCTTTTTCTCCATCCTTCTAGTTTCTTTACCCTCCTTTTTGGTGTTCCGATGCCAAAGGGGAGAAGTTCCTATGTGGATGGGGACCTTTGTTGTTTGTAGCCCTTTGGTTCTAGTTGCTTATCTTTTTGTGTGGCTACATCAACAACCCTTTGGAGGCATCTTATGGTGAGTTTGGGTATTCTCAAGGCTATGGTATGATAACTTCACCCAAATCTCCTTGCATGATCTTATGTTGCCTCCATATTGTGCATATGCTACTTGAACATGTCATTTATCCATGTTGCATATGTGCTTGGTTTGTAGAAACTAGGGGGAGTGATGTCTCTAGAACATGTGTATTTGTATTCAAATACATATTCATGATATGCACATGTGTAGGGGGAGCTCCGTCGAGTTTTTGCAAATCTAAGTATCTCATCATAATATCATATGTTATTGTAAAGTCTTGTGTTGTCATCAAACACCAAAAGGGGGAGATTGTAAGAGCAAAGTTTAAACCCCAAGTTTTGTGTGTTTGATGACAACACTTGAGTAATCTCACCGTGTGCCGTGAGTATCATTGTTAGATTTGCAAGTGCACGGTGACCTCGCTGGACACGTCAAGATCGGAAGACTGAAGCGTAGTTGATAGGTTTTCTGGTTTTGTGTGTGTATCGCGAGGTGACATGGCTGGAGAGAAAAAGGGGAGAAAACCAGTTTTAGCCAGGCCGGTACTACCGGTACCTGTAGCGGTAGTACCGCTACCTCTATAGGTACCGCCCCACGGTACCGCTCTGAGTTCTGCGCTGAAATTGTCCCACAATACGAGTTGCGGTACCTCTGCAGTACCTGGAGCGGTAGTACCGCTCACGAGCGGTAGTACCGCTCACGGTACCGGTCGAGTACCGTAAACTAGTTACGGCAGTACCGCTGCGGTACCGCTCCGGTACCGCTTCGAGTCCAGTAAGGTTTGGACCCGTTGCGGTACCTCGAGCGGTACCGCGAGCGGTAGTACCGCTCTGCGTCCACGTGGACCAGATGCGGGGAATTCGAACTCAGAGCGGTAGTACCGCTTACCCAAAGCGGTAGTACCGCTTAGGCGAAAACTGGGCATAACGGTTGGATTTGGAGGAGCCTATTTAAGGGCTCCTTCTTCCCCAACACGATTTTATCTCTCCTCTCTCTCTCTCCTCCATTGTTGCTGAGCTTAATCCTTGAGGATCTCCCCAACCATCCAACCAATCTTGCCCAAATTTTGAGGAGTGGTGGAGGAGACCCCGATCTATAGTTCTACCAAGAGAGATTTCACCAATCCTTGATATTCCTTAGTGGAGCTTGGTGTTAGGGTTCCTATTGTGGGACATTGGAGGAAGTGCATCCATGGAGGCTAGCTTGGTGTTGTACTAGCTCCATGGGTTGTTGGGAGCCTCCTTGTGGTGTGGAGCTCGCCCCAACCTTGTGAAGGAATCACCGCCTCGACCGGTGCCTTAGTGGAGAAGGGGGAGCACCTTCGTGGAGCTCTCTCGAGGAAGAAGGTGAGGCCTTCCTTCGTGGTGTGGCCGTCTAGTCTCTTGTGTGAGACTAGCACCTCCTCAACGCAGACGTACTTCCTATTGTGGAAGGAACTGCGGGAAACAAACCTCGCCTCGTCTCCGCGGCCCCGGTTGTCCCGCTCCTTACTCTTACTATCTTGTTGATTCCTTTGCTTGTTGCACTTGTCCTAGGATCATTGTAGGATCACCGCTATCGCTAAAGTTATCACCTTTACCTTCCGTTGCACTAAAAATTGAAAAAGACTAAAACTTGCCGTAGCGCCATTCACCCCCCTCTTGTTCGCTACGATCCATTCAAGGAGTGTGGTTGCTACGAAAGCCAAACCAACAGCCACGAAGGCTTCACTCAGATCTCCTGTGAGCAACGCCACGAAGGCCTAGCCCACTTCCACTAAGGGATTTCCTCGAGGCAGAAACCGGGCCTTTACAAAGTTCTTGGGGCACACATCCACAACCGAATTGGAGGCTCCCAAATCTGTAACAACACAACAATTAACAACAATACATCAACACAAATCAACTAGGGATCCAAAGAGGAACACTAGCAAGAGGGCCCTCAAACAAATGAGGGGAAATGTAAATCGCTTCGGTGAGGATGTAGATCGGTGTCTTCTCCTTCGAATCTCCAAAGATCAAGAGCTTTGGTTGGGGGAGGAAGGAGATCTTGCAAATCTTGTGTTCTTGAGGTGGCTCTAATGGTGGTGAAGCTTGGCAGATTTTTGTGCAATGATTGAGCAAGGAGCAAGGTAGAAGAAGGGGGTATAAATACCCCCCTCCAAATTCCAGCCGTTGGAGCTTCCGGGGGCCCGGATAATCCGGCCTAAGTTAGGGCCGGATAATCCGGCCCAAGCAAAAATCCGGCCTCAGGGAAAATCCGGCCAAATATCCGGCCAAATGTCCGGCCCCTGTCCAGAGCCACATTGCCTCAGGTCCTTAGTCGGTTTTTTTTGGGGGGGGGGGGGGATATTTTGGAAATATCCGGCCCGGATTATCCGGCCCTGGGGCAAATCCGGGCAAAAGTCCGGGCAAATATCCGGCCCATGTCCAGGGGGGTACTGAGCCACAAAACCTCAAGTCCTTAGCCGAAAATTGGGGGCCAGATATTTTGGAAATATCCGGCCCCGAATATCCGGCCTGGTGATCCTGTTACAGCTTCTTTTTGACATGACTCACCACATCCATCACACATACATACATGTATCAATATAATCCCTGTACCACTTAACCAAACATTAGTGTATCACATACATTGACATCAAACACACAAAACATATTATGAGAGATGTTCTTTCAAATACTAAAAATACTATAGTTTTAAACCGTTCTACCATGATAAATATGAAACATATGTGCCACCGAATCCTATCATATCTCAAAAAACCGGGAAGCCCACTTTAAAGTTTGGGAGGGGAAATATGGTCAGTTGTGGTAGGTTGAGCACCAATCTGAAGAAGTAGTTTGCACTGATGCCCTTGCACTGATTTTGGGTGGTTCTCCACCTGGATATCATCATTGGTGGGAGCATCTCCCGGCGACCGGGTCTCACTGTTCTACCTCAATGATCAACTGGGGGAGAGTTCGTCGATCCACGTGGTGATGTGAGGAAGGTGTTTCATCTGAAGACACGTGAATCTTGGTGGTGCGCACTTGAAAATGTCTTTTGGTGGTCCGTGTTACATGGTATTTTTGTGATAAACTTTTGGTGAAAACGTTTGATCTCACCTCTATTCTCAGTTGGAGGCTTGTATTAGTTTCTCCTGAGCTCCGTGGTTTTGTCATTGTAATGGAACTAGGAAGAAATCTTTGCAAATGTAAAAAACTAATAGTTTGGTAAATGACCCAAATGTAATTAAATCATCTCTAGTCCTGAAAAAACAGTATCCATTTTGGAAAGGGTACAAATGGAATGTAGGCAATGATAAGTTAGTTAGATTTTGGGAGGATACATGGTTTGGTAATGCACCTCTTGCTACTCAGTATTGAGATATATATTTTATAGTTAATCAGCAGATGAAATCTATTGCTGATATTTCGGATGGGCAGCAACTAAAAATGTGATTTCAGGAGAACCTTTACACCACATATGATGGATATGTGGTTTGAAATTGTTGAGATTGCTAAGACTATTAGCTTTTCTAATGAAGAGGATTATTTGGAAGTGTGTGGGGTGATCCTTACATATCTAAGGTCCTGGCAAGTGCCTTTCAAATCCCTGGCATGTGATCAGATGGAGAAGTACAAAGCTGGCCTCGTAAGAAAGCTGAAGATATCACTAATGCCGGACTGAGATGCACATCTTTCGACTAGCTCTCATCTTGGAAGGCTACTTCACCCTCCCCATATGGTGGCCATGCCTCCGGATCTTTCCTGACGGAGCACCCTGAATAAACGGACAATACGCACATTGTGACAAACTGAAGCAGCTCCAAGAAAGGAGAAGATCGTTGCAGGGTGCTCCTGGAGAGTTTTTGGGATATATAGCTGTGTGGGTTGTTGATCCTTTTTTTTTAGTTCAGCTACTAGTTTGTCTATTGTTTCCTGGAGTAAAATCCATCAATAGTACTTGAACTTGTTGATCAAAATCACATTGGTCATCGTACAGAAGAAATACAATTTTATGGTCACTCAATACGAGTTGGTGTGTCACATACGGTCACTGGTGTTGTTGGGCTGTGTATTCGATGACGTGGCGAGTTACTGGGCCCATCTGACAACCCCTAACCGTCCACTTGGACTATTTGAAATAATAAGAAACCACCGGGCTTTATCAAAAAAAAATAAAAATAGCAAAGGGATAAGGTGCCATCCCCAACCTCTGTCTCCACCGGTCCACCCCCTGCTGCCTGTCCCATCTCGTCGCCGCGGTGCCCCAACACTTCCTCCGTCGGGCACCGCGAGCCCATCCAGGTCGCCAAACAACTCTTCCTTGCTCGTCACTGGAGCGTGCGTTCAGGGGCGGTAGAGTGGCGCAACGGTTGCGCGGGCCGCGGAGGATGGCGCAGCTGGTGCGCGGGTGTCAGGGAGAGCGCCGTTGGTGGTGCTGGGAGCCTGGGAGGGCGCGGCGGGAGAGGAGGGCAGAGGAAGCCGCCTGGTGAGAGAGATTTAAGGTAGGGGATGGTGGGCTGCGCCGCTACGGGAGGATGGGGCGTACGAGCGACGGCGGCGGGGTGGGTGCTCCGGTGGTCGGAATCCACGCGGAGGTGCTCGCATGGTCTCTGAGAATGCGTGGTCGAGAAGGTCCAGGGAGTCGCGGTGGGTCGAGAAGCACGGGACTGAGCTCGTCGTGTAGCGTGTGGAGAGGGGCCATGCCGCAACCGGCGCTGGCGGCCATCAGGCCATGAAGCCGATGATGCTCGCGGACCACTAACCCCTCGGCCATAATCTCCTTTAGCCCTGCAGAATTCTCTCTTAAGAAGACGCGGCAGCAGCACGACGACCGGCAAGGCGAGCGCGACGATCGGTGCAGTACCTGAATGTGCGCGTGGTGCGCGGGCGCGGCGTGGCGGCCAGATCTTCGTGCGCGTCTTCGGCAGACGTCTGGTTCGACCTCTCCGAGGTGCCGCTCCGGTCAGGAGCGCGGCCGGCGAGCTGCAGGGCGGCGTGGACACTGGACGAGCGTGTGCTTGTCCGTGCCTGGGCCCGGGCCCCTCCACGCGAGGACTCCCCCGGCAGCGACAGATGGAACAGTGGCGTTGGTGACGGCCGGAGCGTGCTAGACGTCGCCCACCACCAGCACGCTCCTCATCTTCCCGTCGAGTCAGAATTGGGGCAAGCCAAAGCGTCCATCGCTCGTCGCTTTATTTTTGGGGAAAATTATTTACGGTTAGTGTTGATTGGGTGAACTTTGACCTGCGCCCCACTTGTCATGTACTGTAGTCCTTATGTATAGACAGTTGCTAGTAAGTTTGGAGGTATATTTGCAAAAACAAATTCTAACGGTGGATCCTGCAGTTTGCCATGTCATCAAATACACCGCTCCAACAGCACCAGTGACCTTCGTGACACACCAACTCGTATTGAATGACCGTAAATCTGTATTCTCTATGTACGATGATCAAGGTGATTTTGGTCAACAAGTTCAGGTACTATTGATAGATTTTACTCTTGTTTCCTGCTATCATCAGTTTGTGATGAGCTTGTTGGGTAGTAGTAAGGGTCTCAAGGATTTTAGTTTGGCGGTTGGTTTAGGTGCGTAGTGTGCTTTCCCCGCTTTCTCTTTTCGTTTCTGTTTGAACTTCCAGCAAAATCTGATACGCTGATATGCTTCGTTTTCAATAAGAATGAAGCTGGTGAGCGCTCCGTGTTGATTTTAAAAAACAGTATCCAAAGTTTTTCATTTTAGTTCTCAAAAAAAGTTTTTCTTTTTGATGGCCCAAGAGAGCACGGAAGCAAAAAAGGCCTCGTGGAATCCGAGTCATCGCCATGGGGCCCGCGAATGAACAACAGTCCACCACCAACCCACACACGGGTGCGCTCAGGCTCATCACATCACCCGCTCCACTCCACTCCACTCGCGACGGGCCTTCCTCCGCCGTCGGCCGTCGCCGTCGCCGTCCCCTCCTCCCTCTCCCAAGTCCCAGTCCGAAAACCTCGCGGCCTCACTCCACGCCACCCCGCGCTGCGCGAGATGCTCCTCGCAGGCCACCATCTCTCCCTGCTCGCGCTTGCGCTCGTGCCGCTCGCTTCCCTCGTAGGCGCGGCGGCCGCCGGCGCCGGTGAGGGGTTCTGCTCGGCGGAACCGTCCAGCGATTGCTCCCAGGGGCCTCCGCTCTACTGGAAGGTCACCAACCCCACCCTCGCGCCCGTGCACCTGCAAGGTATACCTACCTCTCTACACGGTCGCACTAGGACACGCCGTCTCATCTCATCTCCTGCGTGGGTTGGCTTGCTGATTTTAGGATGTCTGTGGCCGTCAGAAATGCTGTTGTTATTTTTCTAAAAACCAGATGTAGACGGCCACTGGTAGAATTAGCGCGAAAGCAAAACTAACGAGCTAGGGGGAAATGGCACGCCCCAATTTAAACTGATGAACAACAGCGATACTGATGGCCCATATTGGGCCACGCAAAAAGGTTACAAAAAAAAATGCATACTGACTAGGTAGTATATACCCAAGGAAATTAGAAGCATGTTTGATTCTTAGCAATATCAACAACTGTATGATGTCGTTCCGTGATGCCGTAGGAACCAATATTTTCCTACATTTTTAGATCATACAGGCATTTCCAGTGGGTGCTGGGCCGGGACTGCAGTTTAGTTGTGGTTTTATGATTTTGATAGTCTTCTGGATGTAATTGTAGATAAAATGGTAGGGGCGAGTGTTTTGCATGGGTGCATATTTGAGGAAAACCAGGGCACCTTTGGAATATTCCTGATGTTACTGTTGTTCGTAGAGGGAGTTTTGGTGTGAATGAGACTTGAGCTGTATATGAGGTACTGATTGTGCTCGATTGCTCACGAAATATTGGTTTTCGTCATCCACTCACATGGGACTAGGACTAGAGTGATATCATCTGCAAGCTCTCTAGTTTGTCTCTTTTTTATTTAAAGTGGATTAGATTGGCCTCGAGATTATAAATTTAGATAGTTCTATAACACTCTTGCTAAGAATTCTATACCAATTTATGCTTATGTCTGTATGCATAGTATTAACAGCTTTGAGAGTTCCTTTATCATTTGCTATTAAGCTATGATTCTATTTTAATAGAGATGGATGCTTTTATATTGTCCAGTTCGTGCTAATTTTGTTATTTATGGATCTCCAGATTTACCTGGCTTCACACGTAGTGTCTACAAAAAGGATCATGCTTTAATAACACCAGAAAGCCATGTATTCAGTCCTTTGCCTGATTGGTACGGCTCTGCCTTTCCCACATACTCTCTAATTTTCATGGATGTTATGCAGCTATATTAAATTATTAATTGTTCATCCACTCTCTTTAGGACCAACACGTTAGGAGCATATTTGATTAGTCCAGCCCTTGGGGCACACTTCACTATGTACTTGGCAAACATGCAAGGTATGCTATTTCTCCAGTTTAGTGTCATATGGTTACAAGGAAGGGTATAGTCATATGTGACTGCATATATCAACTCATATGAGAAAATACTAGTTACTGTAGTTGTAAAATTATCAAGATGGATGACAAGATGTTTATTCATTGTATTTAGTATTTTTTTTTAACATGGGCAACTTTTGTGCATCTGGATCTGTACTATCACATGGTCGGGCCAAAATGCTAAGCTCAGTAGCTCTAAGTTAAAACTCTTTTTTTTTGTTCTACATCATTACATATTCATATGTCATATTTACTTCTGCTGAGACTTACTAATTTGCTGGCAAAAGACCTAAATAAGTTATTTGTTGTGTTATGCAGATGGATCAAAATCAGCCCTACCACCGAAAGATGTTGAAAGGTTCAATGCTTAATCCACAAGTTAAATGCTCATGCATGCTTGGCATTATAACCATTTTCAGAGATTGTAAGAAATGGATATACCTAATGTTAGGTGAAAAATTGTGCATCTTAATGCGAATCTAGTTAGATATGTTATTTCTCCCGTTTACTGCCAATGCTCTTTCATTGATCTTTACAAGGCCACATGTAACAGATGAATTTCTAATGTTTGACGAACAATATAGATGTTTTGCGGCAAAAAATGGATATCTTTTGATTCTTTTTTGTATGTACTGCCCTATGTTCATGTTTTTGTTGTTATGAACATGTTATAAAAAAAATTAAAAGGTAGAGTTCAATATCGGTGAAGTCAGTAAATATACTGTGCCCATAGATGGATGAAGTAATGCAATTATCAACTCCCTTTTCTTGGCCTGACTTGGAATTACCACCACTCCCTTAACTGAGATTTCTAGTGCTCCCACTTTATTTCCAGGCTTATTTTTGTACTTCAAGGCAGCATTGCACTGTCTCTGGAGAGCGAAAGATCCCACTCTCTGTTGGTAAGATTTCATGAAATTGGTGCTTGTTTTTTGTGAATGTTTAACAAGATTAATCGTGTATTTATTTATAAGCATTAGGTTACTTTAAAAACCACTGCTTCCAACTTGATGTATTCATAAGGATTTTCTTTTGGGTTCAGTTATGCATTTCTTCCTACATCAGCCTGTTCAAAGGCAGACTAAAACCCAGGCCTTTGGAATTCATTGTACTTGTTACTAAGATTTATAATTGGCCTCATCATTTGCAGATATACAATCATTGCAGATTGTGATCTTGTAAGACAATGCTACTCCAGTGGAGATCATATTTGTGATCTATCTAGTATTCTAGTCTTGCTTTTGTCGTTATTATTGCCATAGCATGTTTTTCATGAAGTTGCAAAAAAATGAAATAAATCTTAAAAAGGCTGAGGTCCGATGCTGATTTTATACTGAAGTTCATGAAAGATAATAACGGACAAATTTGTAAAACAGAAACTGTCTTCGATATGCTAAAAATTGTAGATTCAATATTGTCTTCTGTATTTGAAATAACTGAATTAACCGAACTGGCACTTCAGTTATGATTGGTCGGCAGTAAACAATACTGATTCATTTGGCTCCTTTATTTTCTCCGTGGTGCTCACTGTGGCAAAATGGTCTTTGCAAAGGCCCACTATGGTTTTACTCATGGAATGTAGTCAATAGGGACAAAACATGTAAGGTGTGTAAGGTGTTAAACGTGACAGGACATAAGGAAATATTTAGTACACACTGCACTGCGGATCATGGTTCTTTGGAACTATCCAATGGCATATAAGTTTCTCCTGAAAGAATGGAGTTTTTTTTTTTCCATAATCATGTTTTTTTACTGTTGTCCTTGTTTACCAACTTTTGAGAAGTAAATCTTAACCAGGATAGTTTGGTTTGATAAATGTTTTGATGAGATTGCAGGTAGACTCTTATGCCTATCTTCCTCCAAACATGAAGCACTCTATGACTTCAGATGAACTAAGCACCCTGGTCATCTTTGAGAGGAGGTACAGCAGTTATCTGCCACTGCTTTACAAATTTGATGTGTATTTACCATTTATTTTAGACCTAGCTATATTGATCTTGTTGGTCTTCATCTGCTAGTTACGTATGTTTTAAATCTCTATGATTGAATTAAGTTCCATGGTAGAAATGGATCGACCTTTAATCATTATGATCATTATTATCCTTTTTTTCCTTTTTATTCTGAAAATTATGTGCTTAACTCAGGTACAACTGTACACACGTTTTTCAAGCTAATGCTTTTTTTTTCTTGTTACTTTTAATACCAAGCTCTATTTCAATAATGTCCCTTTAGGTACACAGCCATTGGGGATTACCATCCTGATCTAATTGTTGGTTCAACAGATAAGCAGCCCCTTCTTGAAACCCCAGGAGAGGTATAATGTTGCTGTGCTTTTTTTTTGGATCATCTTTCCTACAATCTCTAGGCACCTAAGTAACTTGGATTGCCTGCCATTTATCAGACATTTTTACATATACTATGTGAAAGGAAGCACTAATCAGCAAACTTAATTGTATTTGGAACCAGGATACATACTGACATCTGGCTTGCTTTCCCTCGCAATTTGTTTCTTTCCTGATCATCTTTGCCATATAGTGTAGACTCCTTCCCACCTTTGAACGTCCATACAACCGTTTGTTGCTTTTTTTTTTCCTGTTAAGACATCCTGTTTTCTGTGCTGACATGAAATCCTCTGCCTCTTGTTCTTTCACCAGGTATTTGAACTGAGGAAGCTGCTACCCACTTCTCTACCTTATGACTTTAATATCCATGTAAGTTTGATTATCTTGTGCTAATTAAATTGCTTATTGCGTAACATATTGTTCGTCCCACCATTGAGTTTCAGCCAACCAAGCATTGTATTTAAAAGTCTTTCTTAGCCACTTCGAGTTAATCATCAACATCCCTCACAGAAAAGGAGAGCCATTCGAGTTTTAGCCAATGATTTTAGCGGAACAAAGAAATATGGTGTGCATTCGAGCATTTGGTATTGGAAGGTTTTGTGCTGTGTGAATCTTATTATAGGACACAAGTAACAAACTTGCAAATTAAACCATACAACTCAGAGTTTGTTATATTGATGACATGTTTCTAGGTAAGGTTGTGTGGGCCCAAGAACATAATATACAGTCCAGAGCTGTTCATTTGGATTATAAGTGTCTCTTTAGGAATGTTGATTGAAGAGTACTTTTTTGATATCCTTCTCCCTCTCTTGCAGATAATGGACTTTCAGCCAGGCGAGTATCTCAATGTGAAGGTCTGTACATTTTTGTGTGTATCTTATGGTATTTTTCATAATGACTACTATCACGGGCGAACTTTGATCATATTCCATTTTATAAATCTAAAACTTCTCACCAGAGGATATGTGATGCTATTTTTTATGCATACATTCATGGCAGTAGACGCCAATCCTATTCTGAAGCTCTGTCTTCTTTTTCGATTTGATTCTGCTAGGAGGTTCATTACAATCAACATGGTCTGCTGCTTTTAGAGGGACAGGGAATATATCGATTGGGAGACAGCTGGTAAGGACGCAATCTATAACATTTTGTTTCTTTTAGGTCTGGAGATCGAGTTTGTTTCATGAAAGAGGTCATATCTTGGGTGTGATTTATTAGGTGTGTGATGCAATAGAGTTATTACCACTTACTCCACCTTACTGGCAGAACTTTTAATCTATTGCAATTTTTATATGCATAATCTACCATGTATTACTATGCTTCATTTTGTGCTTCTTCCATCTGCTGTTCTTTACATTTTGGCATATGTTTGACTAACAATTGCGACACTATTCTGAAGCATGTATTCATTTTTTTTAATCTGAAAGTGTAACTTCACCTGTTATTTGCTAGTGGCATATATACTCCATAACGTTCCATGTCCCACTATAGATTATTTTGCATTGATGAAACAGGTATCCGGTGCAAGCAGGTGATACTATTTGGATGGCGCCGTTTGTGCCTCAGTGGTTAGTGTCTGCGGACTTTGTTTTTATCATTGAGGGACTTGGATTGTGTAGGCAGCTCATGGCTGTTGCCTTGCTGTTCCAGGTATGCTGCCCTTGGTAAAACCAAGTCTAGGTACTTGCTGTACAAAGATGTCAATAGGAATCCACTGATATGAGCAAGGCAAAATCACTCTTCATGGATGGCGATAACTCGGCATAGAGAGCTGTCACAGCTATGAAGAGTTCCTCTAGAAGGCACTCCCCCAATTGCTTGCTGGTGCAGGCGAATTGCTCAGACTCCAGAGTGAATCAATGTAAAAAATGAAGCCAAATTGGAACCAGAAATTGTAATGTTCATGGCTGCCCATTTGTGGCTAGAGGACGATATGACCTGTAATCTCAACTGGCTAAACCCTAAAATAATTTAAATGCGTGCGTGGTTACCTTTTCCTTCTTCTTCATGCCACAGGCATTGGTGATCGCAAAACAGAAGTTTAATTATTGTGCACTCCCGTGGGACAGTGATGCACGAACTCCCTTATGATGGGTTCAAACCCTCAATTTTCACACTCGATTTGGGTTCCGATTTATTTGTATTATCCTCAGTGAGACATGTTGGTCATTTTGCATATTGCTTCAGAAATTAAACTGGTAGATAAGTTTTTTCTGTAAATAGTTTTAATGAGGTATTGATGATACTTATATATAGAGTATATAAGGAGTTATAATTTATAAAGCAGGTTCATGATTGGTAATGTACCCTGAACTACAAAAAAAAAAGGAAATGCAAGTTGGAGGAGAATATATGTTTGTGCCTGTCTACGTTGCCTTCTTCCTTTTTAGAAAAGGTAATAATGCAAAAGAACGAACCTTTACCAAAAAAGGAAATGCTAGTACTTGGATAATCAAATGCAATTGATCATGTTACTTCATTACTAGGCTACCTTATCATGCCAAATTAGCATCAGAACTGATTTGCGTGGGGATTCATGAGAGAGCTATTGTTGTTGTTGCGGCCCACTATTATGAAAGGGCGATCATTCATTTAAAAAATTAAATTATTTGCCCTAGATGATTTCAAGTTGGCATGGACAGGTGGATGTTGAATGTAGATGCTACAGTAATTTTGAGTACTACAGTAAAATGTAAAAGAAAAACTTGGAGTTAAAAAAGATGATCTGTCAAAGGCTAGTTTTGGTCCTTGAATTATAGTAAAAGTTCACTTTTGTTTCTAAAACTTTTCTTTGGTTTAAAATGAACCTTTAATTTTCAGAATCATTCGCTTTTAGTTCTTATCCTGCTTGAGCCAAGCAAATATCTGCCACGGGTGGCAAACAACTCAAGGCAACGGCACAAGGGTAGAGAGGCAATACGATGTTCATAAGCAAAGTAAGCAAGCCTTTGTAGCGTGGTGCTTCAAGTGAATTGGTAGAGGGAGAAGTCGAGAGGATAGAGAGAAGGCACACGGATTTTAAATTTTAGTATTAAGATGTTGGGTTCAACATCTAAACTAGCTTGGACTTGGTCCGGATCAAAACCAATCCGGACTGTTTTTTCAAAGATTTTTTCAACTCAACTGAGAGAAGGGATGAAAGTTCAAGAGTTTATTTAAAAGTACTTCCTCTATCTCAGTTTACTAGGTATGCACGTGTACCTAGGTTATCAATTTATTCCATATAATATTAATTATATAACATAAAAATTGGGAGCAGCGTTTTGGGACATGGGTCCAGATGAACATGTTATCTAGACCACACATTGGTACGGTGAGATTTGTGCCAAAGTGTATATATAACTAATATACAGCGCGCTGGTATTGTTGGGAATGGATCATTGTACATGATAATTAATGTGGTATGGGCCCACGGATCTGCCGACTCAATGCGACGGGCTGACGGCGTTACTACGGATCGTCTCATGGAGAATACTGTCAGGGGATGCTTCGGTTGCAGTGGCTTCTTCAGCTGGACGAAAAACTTTGTCGTGGCAGCGTGACGAGCGGGACAAAGGTAGAGTGCGGTGCGGCGGCGTGCGATGTGCTTCGTCTGGCCTGAAGCAATGGCGTCTGGCAAACAGGTTATGGTGGCGAGTGTTACAAAAGTGCGAACGAATATTTAGGCGGTGCCATGTTCCGTTTTCTCTGCCACGACCCCCTTGTGTAGCGTGAGGTAGCTGGACAGGTTTGCTTTGTTGTGTGTATGATGGACATGTACTCGTTGGTGTATCCATCAGTGCAAGTCAATAGTGGGTCCCTAAACTCGTTCACCAGGGAAGTTTTGCTCTAAGAAGGTGGTAATGCTCCACGCATTCTTCGTGTCAGTAATGTCCACGCGGCGGCAGCCCTGTTCTATGTTTGTTCCTCCAACGGACATCTTGCTCTTATACCGTGATGACATTCCCAAGTAGAACTTGGA
This sequence comes from Lolium rigidum, assembly GCF_022539505.1. Taxonomy (NCBI): domain Eukaryota; kingdom Viridiplantae; phylum Streptophyta; class Magnoliopsida; order Poales; family Poaceae; genus Lolium; species Lolium rigidum. Next base: position 237,892,792 of record NC_061514.1, read on the forward strand.
CCCGGCATGCATCGCGTAGAACCTTGGAGACGTGTGACGTGTGCAACGCGAGGGAGTTCACCAGGAACTAGATCGACAAGCGGTCTCACTCTTACTCCGGCCCGCCGGAGGTCTCGCAATGAAAATAACGTCGCCCGCGTCGTCCGATCTACCTTCTCCCCGCCAATGGCTCCGTCGCAAGGCTGCACGCATTAGTGGTGGTGCATGCGCGCTCGCCGGCCTCACACCACTGGAGAACCACCAGCTAAGGACGTCAATGGCGGCCGAGCCGCCCTCTGCTGGCACCACTGCTTCAACATCGATAGCGCGCCGGCCAAGGCCCAAGGTGCACTGGGCACGACGCAGACCAGGCCTTCCTCCCACGACCTTTGTTCCAGGCACGTCTTCTTCGACGCCAAGATCGCTGACCCCAGGCTCGCCCCCTCCACAACTGCGGGTCTGCGGCGACCAGACATGTACTACCATGGGCGTGCTCTTTCGGTGCTCCGTGCGAGGAGATTGGAGGATTAGCAGTTGAAAAAGGTCCAGGTATTTAGCTTCACGGTACACAACCGTGTCGGTCGTCTCCACCGCGTGCGAACAACTGACATGCGAGTATTAATGCTGCACAGAAGTGGGCCTTGGGACTGTTCATAAAAGACATCATAAACTAGAATACATGACAGAATACTTCCTCCAGCACATATCCCCATAGTAGGCAGTGGTCTGGATATCAGGATCATTTGGACCTGAGAGCCAAATTGAATATCCGATAAAAATTATACCATTAGAAAGTATAAAATCTAAAGTTTTTAATGATATATTTTTGTAATATATATCTTATATTAAGTTGGTTAAATTAACGATCTAGAGATACATGTAGAACTAGTAAACCGAAACTGGAAGGAGTATTTGTTAGGACGAAAAGTAAACTTCCCAATAACTTGAGAACAAAGCTGTCCAAAGCTAAACCAAATCAATGCCGGGCGGTGACAGCCGAAAATATCTGTACGACATTCCGATAGGCTCTGTAGTCCTAGTTGTCTGAGCCTGTCACTGTTCGTTCCGGTCGCGTCCTCCACTTTTGCACTCCCGTCCCTCCCTGCCCTCGGAATTCGCGCCACCTCCCTCCCGTGCTCCTCCCATCGCCTCGCCCCTCCTCCCTTCCCCGCCCGAACCCTAACCCGCGCGCGCGCCTCTCCAATGGCGCTTCCCGCGTGAAGAGGGCGGCCGGCGCGGCAGCCGAAGGAGCAGCGTTGCGTGGTTCGGCGTCTTCGTCGGCGGCGGGAGATGTATAAGCAGCAGGGGGCGGCGGGAGGGGCGGGGCTGGACCGGAAGCGCATCAGCGACGTGCTCGACAAGCACCTGGACAAGGCCGTCGCCGCGTCGCCCTCCACGTCCAGGGGATCGGCGGGTGCCCGAGGCGACCACAACCGCCTCGTCGTGCCCTCCTCCCTCCCCAAGGGCCGCTGCTCCGAAGGTAACGCGATCTCCCCCCTCTCTCTAGTCTCCCCCACCTGACGACGTGCCGTCCTGGCGAATCCGTGGTGCTCTGATCCGTACGTGTGGTCATAGAGTTACGTTGCTGGGTTGTAACTTGTAAGGGTGGGAGAAATTGGGTCATGGATTGAAGTTCCATCCTCATGTGCCTGCCGTCGTGCTATTGCAGTATTACTATGAAGATTTGAGCGCATCAGGCAAGGAGGTTTTCTTTACCTTGGTGGGCCAGAATTTTGTGTTACTTTCACTACACATATTCTTGGGTTTGTGACTTAGTGTATTGTTTGCTTCGAAATAGAATGCTACAGCGTGATTTGTAAAATCCACACTTATATATGTCTTTGGAATTGTCCTTAGATGTACATGTTTTTGTATGGGGCTGTGCTAGTTTACGGGCGAATCGTCCCCCCATCGGAATCCATCGAGCCACAGTAGTTGTCGAATAGGGATAAGAGGAGAGGGAGATGCCCCCCCCCCCCCCCCACATCCCAGGAGCCATCCCCTGCCGCCGCCACACGCGGCTGGCAGCGCTCCAGCTCCGACTTGCCAATGGCTACAGATCATACCTATATTTCTCTTGATTGCTATGGGGTAGTCCAGATCTATTGAGTAGTCCAGAAATTGGTGTAGTCCAGATCCAGTTTCTGCTTTCTGTAGCAGTTTGTGTTGTTAGTTAGATAAAGATTATTGCTCGGTATCTTGTATTTTAGTTGCTCCAAGGTAAATTGAATCTTTGTGCACGTTTAGTTTGTGCCATATATGTTAGCTTAGGGGTTTGCTGCTACCTTTTCTGTTTTGTTTCTAGCTTAGTTTGTGCAGGTTTCTTTTTTTTTCCACTGTTTTTGTTCTTGGTCGGAGGCCACCTTTGGTGGTGTGAACTCTGTCTGCATTTGGTGTTTTCTTCTAATGCACAAACGATCTGCGTCTAGGTTCATGGTCGAGAAAAATAGTATTTTATAAACAAATGCATTGATGCTTCCATGCTCTTCACATTGTAGGCGAGTCTGAATCTGACAGTGAAGCATCAGATGTTAGTGGTTCTGATGGAGAAGACACCTCATGGATTTCGTGGTATTGCAACCTAAGAGGGAATGAGTTCTTCTGTGAAGTCGATGAGGATTACATACAAGATGACTTCAATCTTTGTGGGCTTAGCAGTCAAGTTCCATATTATGATTATGCTCTTGATCTCATTTTGGATATCGAGTCCTCTCATGGTATGTTTCTCAATATTTAATTGTTCAAATAAAACCACATGTTTGATGCATTTTCTGCACTTGATCTGATGCAGTTGTGTTTTCCCTGTAGAGTTACTTGGCTTCTTTTGCGTACTAGTTTAGGTTCTCAAAGGCTTTTTCATAGTGATGGCAGCACTTACTGGTTGCTTGGGCTCTATTTATAAATACACATTACTACATTAGGTGCTACAGGCAAAAATATTTCTCAATGGCCTTGAATTTTGTTCTTTGTTGTGAACATCAATTAGCTTTTCTGCCATAGTAAAAGTTTGCATCGTAATTATTCTAAAGCATAAATGGAAAGTCATGTTTAATTTTGTATGCAATAGTATAACATGAGTCATTTACACGGGCTTTGGTTGGTGGCTTAATATATTGCTCTAACTTGTCCTGGATAAGGTATTCTGCATGCTCCCTTTTACAATGCCTGCTGCTTTTGCTGATGCTCCTTGATTATTTGAATATTTAGGTGATATTTTCACGGAAGAACAAAATGAGTTAGTTGAATCAGCTGCAGAGATGTTGTATGGGCTGATTCATGCACGATACATTCTGACAAGTAAAGGATTGGCTGCTATGGTACCTGTTATGCTAACCTTTCTTTGCTAATACTTAACCATATTTGTTTACAAAAAATTGAAATTCTCCCATATTGGTGAAATTTGTTTATGGCAACTCTTGTCCCCTTTTTTTGGCAGCTGGAGAAGTATAAGAACTATGACTTCGGACGATGTCCACGAGTTTATTGCTGTGGCCAACCATGTCTACCTGTTGGACAATCAGATATTCACCGGTCTAGCACCGTGAAGATATTCTGCCCTAAGTGTGAAGACATCTACTATCCACGGTCTAAATACCAAGGCAGTATCCTAACCACTCTCTTATTATACCGTCTCCTTGTGAAAAAAAAAAGAGTTCCTTTTGAATTTTTACCACTGTCATATCTGTTTTAGAGCCTTGTTACTATCCTGACACTTGGTACATTTATCTGGAATCATAGAAACATCATCGTCTACTAAGCAATATTTACCTCTCGACATTACTATATCATGGTCAAAGAAAGTTGCCATTTTGTCGTTATATTTTGCTTTTTCTTTGACCATGTCCAGATATCGACGGAGCCTACTTTGGGACAACATTTCCTCACATGTTTCTGATGACATACGATCACCTCAAACCTCAGAAGCCCTCACAGCGCTACATTCCTCGCGTATTCGGCTTCAAGCTCCACAAGCCATGACAAGGAGGTGACCTGGGATGACATCGAATGAAAAGTCGGCAGACCTCTTTTTTGGGGGATCTAGAGGCCCAGGAAGTCTACTGTAAGAGTGTAATTGCCAGCTGGAAATCTGGATCATGCGATTCTCAATGTGTGCCCTGGCTGGTCTGTTCAACATTAGAAATGTAGCTATAAAAGAAGACATGAGTCAATGTTGTAACATAATTCCAACTCTATTGGTTAGTTAAGTGTGGACCTCTGATTCAAAACCAGCAGCTGCTACTTATCAGCGCTGATCCACATTAAAATTTATGCTTTGAAATATCATCTGTATCCAGCAGCAGCTATTTGCCAGCACTGATCCTCCTTTTAAGTACTGTAAAATTTATGCTTGAAAATATCAACTCTTGTCGAACACTTGGAAGAATTGATCCTGAACTCTGATCAAAAGATAACTGTTGTTTTGATATTTCTTTAGCACACAATCTGTTTATGATGACAGTGAAACGAAGGCAAGTTGTAAGCCTATTTAATTACTCCCACTGGTCTTTAATCGACACAGCAATAGTGCGTAGATAATCTACTTACTGTTCACACTCCACATCAATTTTATACATTTGGAGGGAGTAGAAACTAAAATACTCATTAAATTTGAAGTTATATCATTTGTGGGACCCTCCTCTAAAGAGGAGAAACCCTTGAAAAATAAGCGTATGCTGCTTATTGTGGCGTGCACACGGTATTCTTTAGTAAAAGGCGAAAGAATAGTTCGCTTTGTGCTCACCACGCAGCTGCGTGCTTTTCACAGTGAAGCCTGGGTGCTCCTCTTATATAGGGATGGCTGATGAGCACTACAACTAAGCTGAG
>NC_061514.1:237897694-237908835 GCF_022539505.1 Lolium rigidum
AACACTTCTGGACATTGCATAAAGCTACTGGACATTAGTGGATCAAAGAAATTCATCCAACATAGCAAAAGAGGCAATGCGAAATAAAAGACAGAATCAGCCAAAACAGTAACAGTCCGTAAAGATGGATTTTATTAGGCCACCAGACTTGCTCAAACGAAAATGCTCAAATTGAATGAAAGTTGCGTACATATCTCGAGGATCATGCTCGTAAATTGGCTTAATTTTCTGAGCTACCTACAGGGAGATAGACCCAGCATTCGTGACAAAGAAAGAAATCTGGAACCGCGCAGTAATCCAAATCTAGTACTTACTTTTCTATCAAAGACTTTACTTGGCACAACAAAACATAAAACTAAGATAAGGAGAGGTTGCTACAGTAGTAAACAACTTCCAAGACACAAATATAAAATAAAGTACCGTAGTAAAAACTTGGGTTGTCTCCCATAAGCGCTTTTTAACGCCTTCAGCCTAGGCGCGAAAGTGTATCTCAAGTATTATCAAGAGATGGTGTGTCAACCTTACCTTGGGCTTTACCCTTACCTTTCTTATTGTCTTTCTTTCCCTTTGGTTTAGGAAATATATGATTTCCCCTGGTATAGAGGTGAATTTCAGAGTGCCTTCTCCCACATCAATGACTCGCTCCCAATAGTTTCAACAGGGATCTCCCGAGTATGATTTTTCCCTGTTTCAATAACAAGATAATCAATGGATATTGTTCTTCCAAGAATGGTTGTATGCACACTCTGCGGCTATTCCCTTAGGAATTATAATAGAGTTATCAATGAGAGTTATTTCTTCTCCTCCTTCATCGACTCCCCAAAGTTTCAAAGATTTATAAATGCTTTCAGGCATAAGGCAAAATTCATACATAATATCACAAGACGCATGAAGAGTTCGATCACCGATAACAATTTTAACAGTAAGGATCCCACAATGAAAGTTTAGAGTTCACTAAAACTTGTTCAAGACGATTACGAACGTGGCAATAGTTATCATCCAAGCGAGATGTACTTATCTCGAGATTGTTTAATCTACTATATATGCTAGTGAGGGCCGAATCAAAGTTATTAGCTGAATCATGTGATGCAACCAACTTCTTTATGGCATTAAAAGCTTGATCCCCATTGCAATGGAGGAAATCTCCTCCCACTAAAGTATCCAAAGCATATCTATAGCGAACCATAAGACCAAAATAAAAATTACTAAGGAGCAAACTTAGAGTCATTTGAGGTTCAATTTTACGATAAGAAGTAAAAATTCTAGACCAAGCATCCTTAAAACTCTCCTCATCCCCTTGTTTAAAAGTGAAAACTAATTCTTCAGGCGAAGAAGTAACAGGTTCAGAGCTAGACATGGTAACAAAAGTAACTAAATATTTTTTTTTGTATTTTTAATATGGAGTGCAAGACAATAAATAAAGCAAACTAAATAAAGTAAATGCAAGTAAACTAATTTTTTTGTGTTTTTGATATAGCAAACAAGACAAGAATAAAGTAAAACTAGCAACAATTTTTTTTGCGTTTTGATATAAGTGCAGCAAACAAAGTAGTAAATAAAATAAAGCAAGACAAAAACAAAGTAAAGAGATTGAGAAGTGGAGACTCCCTTGCAGCCGTGTCTTGATCTCCCCAGCAACGGCGCCTGTAAAATATGCTTGATGGCGTGTATTTCACACGTTCGTTGGGCAACCCCAAGAGGAAGGTATGATGCGCACAGCAAGCAAGTTTTCCCTCGTAAAGAAACCAAGGTTTATCGAACCAGGAGGAGCCAAGAAGCACGTTGAAGGTTGATGGCGGCGGATGTAGTGCGGCGCAACACCGTAGATTCCGCGCCAACGTGGAACCCGCACAACACAACCAAAGTACTTTGCCCCAACGAAACAAAGGAGGTTGTCAATCTCACCGGCTTGCCGTAACAAAGGATTAACCGTATTGTGTGGAAGATGATTGTTTGCAGAGAAAATAGTAAAAACAAGTATTGCAGCAGCATTTGTATTTCAAGATTAAAGAATGGACCGGGTCCACAGCTCACTAGAGGTGTCTCTCCCATAAGATAAAAGCATGTTGGGTGAACAAATTACAGTCGGGCAATTGACAAATAGAGAGGGCATAACAATGCACATACATGACATGATAAGTATAGTGAGATTTAATTGGGCATTACGACAAAGTACATAGACCGCCATCCAACCGCATCTATGCCTAAAAAGTCCACCTTCAGGTTATCATCCGAACCCCTCCAAGTATTAAGTTGCAAAGCAACAGTACAATTGCATTAAGTATGGTGCGTAATGTAATCAACAACTACATCCTCGGACATAGCGCCAATGTTTTATCCCTAGTGGCAACAAAGCACAACACAACCTTAGAACTTTCGTCACATCGTCCCAGTGTCAATGTGCATGAACCCACTATCGAGCATAAATACTCCCTCTTGGAGTTAAAAGCAAAAACTTGGCCAGAGCCTCTACTAGTAACGGAGAGCATGCAAGATCATAAACAACACATATGTAATGACTTGATAATTAACATGACATGGTATTCTCTATCCATCGGATCCCGACAAACACAACATAGAGTATTACAGATAGATGATCTTGATCATGTTAGGCAGCTCACAAGATCCAACAATGAAGCACAATGAGGAGAAGACAACCATCTAGCTACTGCTATGGACCCATAGTCCAGGGGTGAACTACTCACTCATCACTCCGAGGCGACCATGGCGGTGTAGAGTCCTCCGGGAGATGAATCCCCTCCGGCAGGGTGCCGGAGGAGATCTCCGTAATCCCCCGAGATGGGATCGGCGGCGGCGGCGTCTCGCAAGGTTTTCCGTATCGTGGTTTTTCGCATCAGGGGTTTCGCGACGGAGGCTTTAAGTAGGCGGAAGGGCAGAGTCGGGGGGCTAACGAGGGGCCCACACCACAGGGCGGCGCGGGCCACCCCTTGGCCGCGCCGCCATGTGGTCTGGCCACCTCGTGGCCCCACTTCGTATGTTCTTCGGTCTTCTGGAAGCTCCGTGGAAAAATAGGCCCCTGGGTCTTCGTTTCGTCCAATTCCGAGAATATTTCTTTACTAGGATTTCTGAAACCAAAAACAGCAGAAAACAGGAACTGGCACTTCGGCATCGTGTTAATAGGTTAGTTCCAGAAAATGCACGAATATGACATAAAGTGTGCATAAAACATGTAGGTATCATCAATAATATGGCATAGAACATAAGAAATTATCGATACGTCGGAGACGTATCAAGGTCCGGCGGAGCACTAGCGGAGGTTCGCCGGGCGGCGGGTCTCGAACGACGAACGGAGCGGCGGAGACGAAGAGAGCAAGGCACTGTGCGCGAAGAAGTGGGGAATGCGAGAAGAGGAAGAAGAAGGGGCTGTTTCGCCTTATAAGGGAAGAGAGAAGTGGGCCGAAAACCGCTGGACCTCGGTGGTTTGGATCGTGGGCCGCGACGGTTCGCTCCACGGGCCGCCACGTGGCGTGGTGATACACGCGTGAAAATAGAAGGCCACAGGGAAGTCCACACGGATCCAAAACGGTGGCCAGGATTCGCTGTGAGTGCGGTTAATACGCGCGCGGGAGTCGAAGGGAAGTGACCCCTGACACTGACGCGTCAGTCACAGTGCGCATGTCTCTGACAGGCGCGGGGTCCGAGATATTCTCGACTTCGCCGAGGAAGTGTTTAATGACTAAGATGCCGGAGGATAAGACACCGAAAAATGTCTTGTAAAGAGAGATAACGATAATCCGGGCAAAGATGCCGGATCCAAGCCCAGCGCCGGGTAGATTAAACCGGTATCCTAAGGCAAAAGAACTCGGCATGGTCCGTTGGATAGAATCCGCCGTACTATACCAACTTCGGGGACTAATGTTGGGGATGACCCCCGGTATGCCAAAGGCATGCCAAACCGGATGGTTTGAGCCATCAAGATACCGGTTTAATGTTCGTACCGGAATATAGAGATAGCTAAGTGAGGCTAAGCCGGTATCCCCAAGAGGGGTATGCCGGAACCGGGTAAAGAAGATACCGGACTACCGGAAAGAAGAGCATGTCGGCGGGACTGGTCAAAGATTCTCTCCAGAGCTAGAAGACAAAGATGAGCTAAGCAAAGTAGCTTTAAACGAAGGGCCGACGATAAAGAGAAGGATGACGGTCAAAGAAGCCGGAGAACGTCAACATCCCCGATTAAAGAAGACTCCGTGTCATCTATGATTAAAGTAGCTTTGTAAAGTAGTTTGTCTAGTCAAAGATGCCATTAGGGTTTCTTGCCTCAGTAAGCCACCCTCTCCCCTATATAAGGAGAGGGGGTAGTCCTTCTCACTCGGCACGCACGAAGAGAGCTAGGTTTAGAAGAACACTTGTACCGAGAAACTTGTAACCTCGTTGAGATCAATAAAGAAGATGATCTAGAGCGAGTTCTTCCTTATGTCTTTCTTCTTCAACCTCTAGCCTTGGCTAAGTTCTTGAGGAAACCATCCGGAAGTTCATCCCATCTAATCACAAACCCTCCCCCGAATCCTCTTGCGTCCATTCGGCCCCAACTTAAGCCATCCTATGGCATCTGTCTGTTCACCACGACGACACACAACTACTATACTCTTACACGGTGGCTTCGGCCACCAACACCCCCTCTTTGAGGGTTTTTCGGTTCTTCGTAACCTTGTTTTGTCTTTCTTCTTTGCTTTCTTCTTCTTGTTTTTGAGAACCTCCTTCAAGCTTGTTTTCTCGTGATTTTTGCAAGCTTGGTTGTATGTTCTTTTTCTCCATCCTTCTAGTTTTGTTACCCTCCTTTTTGGTGTTCCGATGCCAAAGGGGGAGAAGTTCCTAGGTGGATGGGGACCTTTGTTGTTTGTAGCCGTTTGGTTCTAGTTGCTTATCTTGTCTTATGGCTACATCAACAACCCTATGGAGGCATCTTATTGTGAGTTTGGGTATTCTCAAGGCTATGGTATGATAACTTCACCCAAATCTCCGTGTATCATCTTATGTTGCCTCCATTTTGTGCATATGCTATTTGAACATGTCGTTTATCTATGTTGCATATGTGCTTAGTTTGTAAAAATGAGGGGGAGTGATGTCTCTACAACATGTGTATTTGTATTCAAATACATATTCATGATATTCACATGTGTAGGGGGAGCTCCGTCGAGTTTTTGCAAATCTAAAATATTTCATCATAATATCATATGTTATTGTCAACTCTTGTGTTGTCATCAAACACCAAAAAGGGGGAGATTGTAAGAGCAAAATTCACACCCCAAGTTTTGTGTGTTTGATGACAACACTTGAGTAATCTCACCGTGTGCCTTGAGTATCATTGTTAGATTTGCAAGAGCACGGTGACCTCACCGGACGCGTCAAGATCGGAAGACTGAAGCGTAGTTGATAGGTTTTCTGGTTTTTTGTGTGTTTGGCGAGGTGACATGGTTGGAGAGAAAAAGGAAAGAAAACCAGATTTAGCCAGGCCGGTACTACCGGTACCTGTAGCGGTAGTACCGCTACCCCTATAGGTACCGCCCTTGTTACCGCTCTGAGTCTGGGCTGTTTTCGTCCCCGTAACAAGCCGCGGTACCCCCGCAGCATCCGGAGCGGTAGTACCGCTCACCGGCCGGTAGTACCGCTCACGGTACCGCTTAGGTACCGTAACCGAGTTACGTTCGTACCGCCCCGGGTACCGCTTCGAGTCCAAGAAGGTTTGGACCCCGTTGCGGTACCTCGCGCGTAGTACCGCTCCGCGTCCTTTGACCGTATCCGGGAGGATTTCGAACTCGTAGCGGTAGTACCGCTTCCCAAGTGGTAGTACCGCTTAGGCCAAATCCGGACATAACGGTTGGATTTGGAGGAGCCTATTTAAGGGCTCCTTCTTCCCCAACACGATTTTATCTCTTCCCCCTCTCTCTCCTCCATTGTTGCTGAGCTTAATCCTTGAGGATCTCCTTCCCCATCCAACCAATCTTGCCCAAACTTTGAGGATAGGTGGAGGAGACCCCGATCTATGGTTCTACCAAGAGAGATTTCACCAATACTAGCTATTCGTTAGTGGATCTTGGTGGTAGGGTTCCTTTAGTGGATCTTGGAGAAGAGTTCCTTTTGTGGAGCATTTGAGAGTTCCTTTGGTGGAGCTTTGGAGAGTTCCTTTGGTGGAGCATTGGAAGAGTTCCTATGGTGGAGCATTGTAGATGGGTTCCTATGGTGGAGCATTGGAGATGTGCAGCTATGGAGTCTAGCTTGGTGATGTACTAGTTCCATAGGGTGTTGGGAGCATCCTTGTTGTGGAGCTCGCCCCAACCTTGTGAAGGAATCACCGCCCGACCGGTGCCTTAGTGGAAGAGGGAGAGCACCTTCGTGGAGCTCTCTCGAGGAAGAAGGTGAGGCCTTCCTTCGTGGTGTGGCCGCCTAGTCTCTTGTGTGAGACTCGGCACCTCCTCAACGCGTACGTACTTCCTTTAGTGGAAGGAACTGCGGGAAACAAACCTCGACTCGCCTCGCCCCCCCCCCCTCAGTTGTCTCGCTCCTTACTCTCGTTATCTTGTTGATTCCTTTACTTGTTGCACTCGTCCAATATTCATTGTAGGATCACCCCTATTGCTAAAGTTCACACCTTTACCTTCCCTTGCATAAAAAATGAAAAAGACTAAAACTTGCCGTAGCGCCATTCACCCCCCTCTTGTTCGCTACGACCCATTCAGAGGGTATACCCCAGCTTCTGCATCATGATAATGCACATGACCCTTTATTAAATAAAGGTTCAAAAATGGTATTGTTTACAACTCAAGCATCGCCAAGGATTGATATAAAAATCAACCAGCGAAAAAAGCATAACATAGTATGAGTACGCATCAACAAAGCCTCCTAGTATGACGCCAGCCAGCCAGGCACAAGATATCCTGAGGTGACCAACAACTTGTCTCCCAGTTCTATTTCACGGGAATTATACATATATTGAGTCTCATACCCATCTCCTTCGATGCATGATATATCACATTACATGATAGATCATTTGTGCAGGATCTGCCAAATTTCTATATGTATATATTTATATAATCAAATGCAATAACTTCAAAGTTTCTCATTTTTTGACAAATTTTAGTCTCCTCTTCACATTCCTTGGTGACTTCATATTATCATTAGAACTATTTACCTTGATGATCACAATTTGATGATCACGGTTCATTGGAATATCGGGTATTGGTTTTCCAACCACATGTACGTTCATCAAGAGCTCACGAAGCCACTCTGCTTTATCCGTGGCCTTATCTAATGTTATGTGTTCTACTTCTATTGTTGAACTCGTTAACATGGTCTGCTTGCAAGACTTCTAAGAAATAACACATCCACCCAAGTGTAATAACACATTTTTTTATCTAAATAGACATGTATCTATACATTTAAAACATGTCTAGATACATACATTTATAGACAAAGTTGAATCAATTAATTTCGAACATGGAAGGTATATAGAAACCGAAGTCATCACATAAAGTATCTTTGATACTCAAATTATATCTATGAGAATCATAATTTTTGATATAGAGTTAAAAAGCGGCCCCCTTGTGGCTCGGGCTCCATTTGGGTTCGTCTAAGCACTTGCAGATATTTACTTGCTCTTAAATAAACTTTTGTTATTCGCAAAATAAATAAACTTTAGTCGCAAGCTGAGCTAAACAAAATAGTCAAACCAGTGAGGAATTTTCTCCCCACCGCTCTTGTAAAAAAAATTCGACACTTCAAAATATGTTTTCTTGATAGAGGAAGCATATGCACCTGAGAGCCAAATTGAATTTTTTTCCTTTAATATTCCCTTGAAAGACCGAGACCAAGTGGCTTTCGTTTTTTGTCTAAGCGAACAATGGAGAATATATAGAAACATAAGTCTACTATGTAAAGTCTCTTTAGTATTCGAGTTCTACCTATGAGACTCAGAGTTCTGGATATAGAGTTCAAAAAAGGCTTCTTGGAGCTCAGGCTCCATTTGGGGTTTCAGTAGCACCTACATATATTTATGTTTCATTTTATAATGATTATAGTTTTTTGGCACGGAAATTAGCGCAAGAGTATTTTTTACACAAAACCTCGTGGCTGAACGATTTGAGATCAGACCATAACAAATCCCACAAATCTATCTGGTTGACTCTCCATATATGTGCAGCCAGGTTTAATTAAGGAAAGAAAACATTGCTTCCTAAATCTAAGCAATCCTTGGGGCCATGCATTAGGAATCTCAATTAATTGTTTCCTATTTTGTATGGATTTTTTTCATGCATGTCGTGTGGGAGTTGACTGATGGAGGGGGTAATTGAAAAAGCCAAGCTACATTCCTTATATTGTGAAACAAATGCCAAAAATCTATAGACACTATAGAAAGGAACGGAGGGAGTAGTTTGCAAGACGCGCTGATGAAAATAGTAAAACTAGTGATATAGCAAATAGGAACACAAGAACACTTACTTCCTCGATAGCACTCGAAAATGCCATGTTAATAAGGCATGACACGTCAGGTTGATGTTGCCCTAGAAAATCTTTTACGCCGCCCGATGTACCGCGAAATTCCCATCGAAGTCTTAAAGATACAATACCACTCCACGAACTAGGGCACACGAGTCGAGAAACCGAGAAGTGGGGGGTTTCTGCTCAAAGCCAACACTCGCGTATGGGGCAAGCACACGAGCACCAAACCGAATACCAAGTTGTCACTGCACACTGAGTTGAAACGTGAAGGAACTTGATAATAAGCTCTCTCCAGTTACGTACTGCTAAAAGAGAGAAGGGGCTGACTTAAGAACGGGAGATGGAGCTTGTCACCGGTGCACGACGTCTAGCACACGGTTCTCAACGAGCCTGGAGTGAGGACCGGATCGATCCCATTTTTACCAGGCCGCCATGGTTGCCCAACAACCTCCCCTTTTCTCTATGACACTTTGTCTATCTTTATCTACATGTTCGTAATTTTTGAAAACAATAAAATTAGGAAATTCTTAGAAACACATTCAAAACATAAAGCATAATTAATATACAAGCAAAGTATCTATCTCCTTAAATATTAGATGAAACTCCTAGAAAATGCTTGAGAATTTTCAGAAGTTTGGTCCATGGAGAAGGTGAGAGCAACATCGTTTTGCTCATTATCAACAACGAGTAACGACATGGAGGTTGTATAGTTCAATGTCGACGGTCAAAGGATAGTTGAATACCGTGTCAATGTGCTATTTAAGGGCCTCCTTTGGATTACAACACCAAGAAATATGGGAATAGGAAAGAAACATAAATCTGACGTATACTCGGCGCAAAACAGATGAGTGGGAAATACATAAAAACTTAGAAATAGTCATTTGAATGGAACACATGAAAAATATGATTAAGTTCCATTGTTTTACATGAGTTTGGATTTTCAAATTAAGCGGCATAAGAACGGAGTAGGCATTTTGGCTAGCGGTTGACAAATACAATCCATAGGAAAGAACCACAAGAATTGTAATTAGAAGAAGGTCCAAAGATATTTTCTACAATACAAAGAGGACCAAATACATAATACATTGACCACATGTCCATATATAGCTGCCGATGGGTGTGTAACACGTGCTCACGCTCAATACCTTCTCGAATTAAAAGATGATGATCACATATTCACAAAGCATATCACAATTTACAACCACCATCACTCCTTAATTAACCATGGCAAGAGACCAAGTAGCCTGTCCTCATCAAAGAGATATACTAGTAGTACTAGTAGATAAAGTCTATTTAATATCAAGAAGTAGGTTATGAAACTCTCAGAGTCTTGAATCTAGAGTCTTGAGATAGTAGTTGCCACATCACCAGATCATCCCCACGAGATGATCCATCGATTTCGAGGAAATAGCACCTACCACCACATGTTGGTGACTTTTTTGCAAGGAACCACAACATGCTTTTTTTTTGCATAGAACACCATATTTTCCTGTAATCACTTGCAAAAAACACATAGCCAATCATTAAAAGCTTTAACATCCGGTTAACAAGTCTAGCCCCCTGTCACGAAGCCTAATGTTGTATATTCTCTCCTTATTCAATCGAACTGGTATGTACAGTTCAACTCGTCACGATACCAGGAGGAGGCAGCCAACCTCACTAAATCCCCGGCCAACCTATCGCCGTGTCGCGTTGTACGTGGCGATGGTTAATGGTCCTTAGGCGCGTCACCGGTGGCGGGAGCGATCTTATCATGCTCTTGTCGCGCGTGAGTGCGTCAGTTGTGCTGGGTTGTCCTCGACTCGCACATCCCACTACTACGAAAATTCTTATAGGTAGACAACTACCCGTGGCGCACTACACTGCTGATGCGCCATCACAAGGTACCCATGGCGCACTGGCCCTATTTGCGTCGTGGCTACCCTAACTAACCGTGGCGCATCGGCCTAGCGACCCACATAGAAATCCCACTTACGGTTTGCACTACATGTGGCGCACTTGGAAGTAGTCATGGCGCACCAGGTTAGTGCGCCAAAGGTAGGTTAAATGGTGGCATACCACATAGTTTACGCCTTGCGCACCAAGTAGTGCGCCACAACTATATCAGGTACACGTGGCGCACGCCTCGGTGCGCCATGGCTATGTAATAACCATGGCACACCATGGTGCGCCACGGGTAGTCAAAACACATGCGTCACAGATAGGGTTTTTTCTAGTAGTGCCCCTATCAGTGAGCTCGCCATCCTCAGGTCGCTTTTGCATTGTGCCATTAAGATGCAGACAAGCACGACAAGGCAGCTCCCGGCGCCATGCCGCTTGGTGGTATTGCAGCTGATCTGTGATGTGCACATGTCATGCTTCGACTGTTCAAGACGTCCTCTCATAGTCCTACTACGACCTAGACAGGAAGAAGCCTGTTGAGAGCATGACATGATTTGGCGCGCTATATCAGCGTGTGACCGGGCTCTTGTTCGTCGAGTTCGTGGGAGGGGTGAGTAGCTACTTCACTACTGCATACGAGCAGCCGCTAATCGAGATTAAATGTCCATTAAACCTTTCAATAACGGGTTATGTGTTTTGTGCAAGTAATTACGACAAAATATGGTGTTTTCTGCAAAAACAAATCCATGTTGTGGTTATGTGCAAAACTGTCACCAACATATGGTGCTATCTGCTATTTCCTC
>NC_061514.1:237908935-237926390 GCF_022539505.1 Lolium rigidum
TCTTTGCAATGCACATGTTTTGACCAAGTGTCACAATGGGGTACCTCCATGCCGCCTCGTACAAAGGTCTAAGGAGAAAGCTCGCATTTTGGATTTCTCGCTTTTGATTATTCTCAACTTAGACATCCATACCGGGACAACATGGACAACGGATAATGGACTCCTCTTTAATGCATAAGCATGTGGCAACAATTATTATTCTCATATGAGATTGAGGATATATGTCCAAACCGAAACTTCCACCATGAATCATGGCTTTAGTTAGCGGCCCAAAGTTCTTCTCTAACAATATGCATGCTCCAACCATGAAGGTGGTAGATCTCTCTTGCTTCGGACAAGACGGACATGCATAGCAACTCACATGATATCCAACAAAGAATAGTTGATGGCGTCCCCGAAACATGGTTATCGCACAACAAGCAACTTAATAAGAGATAAAGTGCATAAGTACATATTCAATACCACAATAGTTTTTAAGCTATTTGTCCCATGAGCTATATATTGCAAAGGTGAATGATGGAATTTTAAAGGTAGCACTCAAGCAATTTACTTTGGAATGGCGGATAAATACCATGTAGTAGGTAGGTATGGTGGACACAAATGGCATAGTGGTTGGCTCAAGTATTTTGGATGCATGAGAAGTATTCCCTCTCGATACAAGGTTTAGGCTAGCAAGGTTATTTGAAACAAACACAAGGATGAACTAGTACAGCAAAACTCACATAAAAGACATATGGTAAACATTATAAGACTCCATACCGTCTTCCTTGTTGTTCAAAACTCAATACTAGATGTTATCTAGACTCTAGAGAAACCAAATATGCAAACCAAATTAGCAAGCTCTAAGTATTTCTTCATTAATGGGTGCAAAGTATATGATGCAAGAGCTTAAACATGAGCACAACAATTGCCAAGTATCACATTATCCAAGACATTTTAGAGTTACTACATGTAGCATTTTCCAATTCCAACCATATAACAATTTAACGAAGAAGAAACTTCGCCATGAATACTATGAGTAGAGCCTAAGGACATATTTGTCCATATGCTACAGCGGAGCGTGTCTCTCTCCCATAAAGTGAATGCTAGGATCCATTTTATTCAAACAAAACAAAAAAACAAAAACAAACCGACGCTCCAAGCAAAGTACATAAGATGTGACGGAATAAAAATATAGTTTCGGGGAGGAACCCGATAATGTTGTCGATGAAGAAGGGGATGCCTTGGGCATCCCCAAGCTTAGACGCTTGAGTCTTCTTATAATATGCAGGGGTGAACCACCGGGGCATCCCCAAGCTTAGAGCTTTCACTCTCCTTGATCATATTGCATCATACTCCTCTCTTGATCCTTGAAAACTTCCTCCACACCAAACTCGAAACAACTCATTAGAGGGTTAGTGCATAATAAAAATTCACATGTTCAGAGGTGACACAATCATTCTTAACACTTCTGGACATTGCATAAAGCTACTGGACATTAATGGATCAAAGAAATTCATCCAACATAGCAAAAGAGGCAATGCGAAATAAAAGACAGAATCTGTCAAAACAGAACAGTCCGTAAAGATGGATTTTATTAGGCCACCAGACTTGCTCAAACGAAAATGCTCAAATTGAATGAAAGTTGCGTACATATCCGAGGATCATGCTCGTAAATTGGCTTAATTTTCTGAGCTACCTACAGGGAGATAGACCCAGATTCGTGACAGCAAAGAAATCTGGAACTGCGCAGTAATCCAAATCTAGTACTTACTTTTCTATCAAAGACTTTACTTGGCACAACAAAACATAAAACTAAGATAAGGAGAGGTTGCTACAGTAGTAAACAACTTCCAAGACACAAATATAAAATAAAGTACTGGAATAAAAACATGGGTTGTCTCCCATAAGCGCTTTTCTTTAACGCCTTTCAGCTAGGCGCAGAAAGTGTATCTCAAGTATTATCGCGAGATGGTGTGTCTACAGTGGGGTTTGGAGTTTTCTCAACCATGCATAGTATATTGGATACATAAGTTTCAGCGTCTCCCTTCTCATTAGTCTTGGGCTTGCTACTCTCATCAAACAAATTTTCAGGAACAAGCCAAGCATAGTTATTTTCTAGTGCATCATTCATAGCTAGGAGTTTACATGGTATTGGTGCTTTGATCTCCCCACCATCATTAACATTATTAGTGTACCTTATCCTATCCATATCCATTTTTTCAAGGAGACCAACAAAATTAGTATGAGAACCAAGCATATTAAATTTAGCGAAGACCTTTCTAGCCTCTCTTGCTAGACCACCAAATTCTCTAAGAAGGGTTTCTAAAACAAAATCTTTCTTTTCCCCCTCTTCCATATCACCAAGTGTAAGAAACATGTGTTGGATTATAGGATTTAGATTAACAAATTTAGTTTCCAACATGTGAACTAAAGCAGCAGCAGCAATTTCATAAGTAGGCGCAAGTTCTACCAAGTGTCTATCTTCAAAATCTTCAACGGTACTAACATGGGTGAAAAATTCTTCTATATTGTTCCTCCCAATTATAGACCCTTGTCCTACCGGTATGTTCTTTGCGGTAAAATTAAAAGGAAACATGATGAAATAAGTAAAGTAAATGCAAGTAACTAATTTTTTTGTGTTTTTGATATAGAGTGCAAGACAGTGAATAAAGTAAAGCTAGCAACTAATTTTTTTTTGTGTTTTGATATAAGTGCAGCAAACAAAGTAGTAAATAAAATAAAGCAAGACAAAAACAAAGTAAAGAGATTGAGAAGTGGAGACTCCCCTTGCATCGTGTCTTGATCTCCACGGCAACGGCGCCGGTAAAATATGCTTGATGGCGTGTATTTCACACGTTCGTTGGGCAACCCCAAGAGGAAGGTATGATGCGCACAGCGAGCAAGTTTTCCCTCGGAAAGAAACCAAGGTTTATCGAACCAGGAGGAGCCAAGAAGCACGTTGAAGGTTGATGGCGGCGGGATGTAGTGCGGCGCAACACCGGAGATTCCGGCGCCAACGTGGAACCCGCACAACACAACCAAAGTACTTTGCCCCAACGAAACAGTGAGGTTGTCAATCTCACCGGCTTGTCGTAACAAAGGATTAACCGTATTGTGTGGAAGATGATTGTTTGCGAGAGAAAATAGTAAAAACAAGTATTGCAGACAGATTTGTATTTCGAGTATTAAAGAATGGACCGGGGTCCACAGTTCACTAGAGGTGTCTCTCCCATAAGATAAAAGCATGTTGGGTGAACAAATTACGGTCGGGCAATTGACAAATAGAGAGAGCATAACAATGCACATACATGACATGATAAGTATAGTGAGATTTAATTGGGCATTACGACAAAGTACATAGACCGCCATCCAACCGCATCTATGCCTAAAAAGTCCACCTTCGGGTTATCATCCGAACCCCCTCCGAGTATTAAGTTGCAAAGCAACGGACAATTGCATTAAGTATGGTGCGTAATGTAATCAACAACTACATCCTCGGACATAGCGCCAATGTTTTATCCCTAGTGGCAACGAGCACAACACAACCTTAGAACTTTCCGTCACCTGTCCCGAGTGTCAATGCAGGCATGAATCCACTATCGAGCATAAATACTCCCTCTTGGAGTTAAAAGCAAAAACTTGGCCAGAGCCTCTACTAGTAACGGAGAGCATGCAAGATCATAAACAACACATATGTAATAACTTGATAATTAACATGACATGGTATTCTCTATCCATCGGATCCCGACAAACACAACATAGAGTATTACGGATAGATGATCTTGATCATGTTAGGCAGCTCACAAGATCCAACAATGAAGCACAATGAGGAGAAGACAACCATCTAGCTACTGCTATGGACCCATAGTCCAGGGGTGAACTACTCACTCATCACTCCGGAGGCGACCATGGCGGTGTAGAGTCCTCCGGGAGATGAATCCCCTCTCCGGCAGGGTGCCGGAGGAGATCTCCAGAATCCCCCGAGATGGGATCGGCGGCGGCGGCGTCTCGGTAAGGTTTTCCGTATCGTGGTTTTTCGCATCAGGGGTTTCGCGACGGAGGCTTTAAGTAGGCGGAAGGGCAGAGTCGGGGGCTAACGAGGGGCCCACACCACAGGGCGGCGCGGGCCACCCCTTGGCCGCGCCGCCATGTGGTCTGGCCACCTCGTGGCCCCACTTCGTATGTTCTTCGGTCTTCTGGAAGCTCCGTGGAAAAATAGGCCCCTGGGTCTTCGTTTCGTCCAATTCCGAGAATATTTCGTTACTAGGATTTCATAAACCAAAAACAGCAGAAAACGAGAACCGGCACTTCGGCATCTTGTTAATAGGTTAGTTCCAGAAAATGCACGAATATGACATAAAGTGTGCATAAAACATGTAGGTATCATCAATAATATGGCATAGAACATAAGAAATTATCGATACGTCGGAGACGTATCAAACAACAACAAGTTTCCCTTAAGTGAATCACCCAAGGTTTATCGAACTCAGGGAGGAAGAGGTCAAAGATATCCCTCTCAAGCAACCCTGCAATCACGACACAAGAAGTCTCTTGTGTCCCCAACACACCTAATACACTTGTCAGATGTATAGGTGCACTAGTTCGGCGAAGAGATAGTGAGATGCAAGTGATATGGATGAATATGAGTGGTAATAGCAATCTGAAATAACTATGGCAGCAAGTAAACATGCAGTAGAACAGTAAGTAAACGGAGTTTCGATGTTTAGAAACAAGGCCTATGGATCATACTTTCACTAGTGGACACTCTCAACATTGATCACATAACTGAATAAACAAATACTACTTTCTCTACACTCTCCTGTTGGATGACAAACACCATTCATTGTGTAGGGCTACAAGAGCTCCCTCAAGCCGGAGTTAACAAGCTCCACAACATTCGGTGTTCATATTTAAGTAACCTTAGAGTGCATAATAGACCATTGCAATTATACCGAGTACTAACATAGCATGCACACCGTCACCGTCAGGCTATGAAAGGGGGAATAGATCGCATCAATACTATCATAGTAATAGTTAACTTCATAATCTACAAGAGATCACAATCATATATTATACCAAGTACTACATGATGCACACACTGTCAACATCACATCATGGAGGAGGAATAGACTACTTTAATAACATCACTAGAGTAGCACATAGATGATATTCAACTAGATCACAAAGAGAGAGATGAACCACATAGCTACGGTACAGCCCTTAACCTCGGGGGAGAACTACTCCCTCCTCATCATAGGAGACAGCAGCGTTGATGAAGATGGCGGTGGTGTCGATGGAGATGCCTTCCGGGGGCAATTCCCCGTCCCGGCGGCGTGCCGGAACAGAGACTTCTGTCCCCTGAATCTTGGTTTCGCGATGGCGGCGGCTCTGGAACTTTTCTCGTATCGTGGCTTATCGGTATAGGGTTTTCGCGACGGAGGCTTTATATAGGCGGAAGGGCAGCCTCGGAGGAGCCCTGGGGCCACCAGACCATAGGGGGCGCGCCCCCCCTTGGCCGCGCCGCCTTGTGGGGTGGGGCCCCCTGGCCCCTCTTCGGTGCTCTGGAAGCTTTCGGGAAAAATAAGATATCGGGCGTTGATTTCGTCCGATTCCGAGAATATTTCCTTTGTAGGATTTCTGAAACCAAAAACAGCAGAAAACAGGAACTCGCACTTCGGCATCTTGTTAATATGTTAGTTCCGGAAAATGCATATAAATGATGTAAAGTGTGTATAAAACATATGTGTATCATCATAAAAGTAGCATGGAACATAAGAAATTATAGATACGTTGGAGACGTATCAAGGCGATCTCCTGAATCCCCCGAGATGGGATTGGCGGCGGCGTCTCTGGAACTATTTCCGTATCGTGGCTCTCGGTAATAGAGTTTTCGCGACGAAGAGTTTAAGTAGGCGGAAGGGCAGAGTCGGAGGAGGCACGAGGGACCCAAACCATAGGGCGGCGCGGGCCCCTCCTTGTCCGCGCCGCCTTGTGGTTTGGCCGCCTCGTGGCCCCACTTCGTATGCTCTTCGGTCTTCTGGAAGCTCCGTGGAAAAATAAGACCCTGGGCGTTGATTTCGTCAAATTCCGAGAATATTTCCTTTGTAGGATTTCTGAAACCAAAAACAGCAGAAAACGAGAACCGGCGCTTCGGCATCTTGTCAATAGGTTAGTGCTTGGAAAATGCATATAAATGATGTAAAGTGTGTATAAAACATGTGAGTATTGTCATAAAAGTAGCATGGAACATAAGAAATTATAGATACGTTTGAGACGTATCAAGCATCCCCAAGCTTAGTTCCTACTCGCCCTCGAGTAGGTAAACGATAACAAGGATAATTTCCGAAGTGACATGCTATCATAATCTTGATCAATACTATTGTAAAGCATATGAGATGAATGAAGTGATTCGAAGCAATGGTAAAGACAATGATTAAACAAGCTGAATCATATAGCAAAGACTTTTCATGAATAGTACTTTCAAGACAAGCATCAGTAAGACTTGCATAGGAGTTAACTCATAAAGCAATAAATTCTTAGTAGAAAGTTTTGAAGCAACACAAAGGAAGATATAAGTTTCAGCGGTTGCTTTCAACTTCAACATGTATATGTCATGGATAATTGTCAACACAAAGTAATATGATGAATGCAAATAAGCAAATATGTAGGAATCAATGCACACAGTTGACACAAGTGTTTGCTTCTAAGATAGAAGGAAGTAGGTAAACTGACTCAACATAAAGTAGAAGAATGGCCCTTCGTAGAGGGAAGCATGGAACTGTTTTTGTGCTAGAGCTTTTCATTTTGAAAACATAGAAACAATTTTGTCAACGGTAGTAATAATTCATATGTGTTATGCATAAGACATCCTATAAGTTGCAAGCCTCATGCATAGAGTACCAATAGTGCTCACACCTTGTCCTAATTAGCTTGGATTTACATGGATTATCATTGCATAACATATGTTTCAACCAAGTGTCACAAAGGGGTACCTCTATGCCGCCTGTACAAAGGTCCAAGGAGATAGATCACATTTGATTTCTCGTTTTTGATAAATCTCAACTTAGGACATCCATACCGGGACAACATAGAAAACAGATAATGGACTCCTCTTTAATGCATAAGCATTCAACAACAGATAATATTCTCATAAGAGATTTGAGGATTAATGTCCAAAACTGAAACTTACACCATGATTCATGGCTTTAGTTAGCGGCCCAATGTTCTTCTCTAACAATATGCATACTCAAACCATTTGATCATGATAAATCACCCTTACTTCGTACAAGACGAACATGCATAGCAACTCACATGATATTCAACAAAGGTGAAATAGTTGATGGCGTCCCCAGAAACATGGTTACCGCTCAACAAGCAACTTATAAGAAATAAGATACATAAGTAACATATTCAATACCACAATAGTTTTGTAAGGCTATTTTCACATGAGCTATGTATTGCAAAGACAAAGAATGAAATTTTAAAGGTAGCACTCAAGTAATTTACTTTGGAATGGCAGAGAAATACCATGTAGTAGGTAGGTATGGTGGACACAAATGGCATAGTTTTTGGCTCAAGGATTTGGATGCACGAGAAGTATTCCCTCTCAATACAAGGCGTTGGCTAGCAAGGTTGTTTGAAGAAAACACAAGTATGAACCGGTACAACAAAACTTACATAAGAACATATTGCAAGCATTATAAGACTCTACACTATCTTCCTTGTTGTTCAAACACCTCACCAGAAAATATCTAGACTTTAGAGAGACCAATCATGCAAACCAAATTTCAACAAGCTCTATGGTAGTTCTTCATTAATGGGTACAAAGTACATGCTGCAAGAGCTTAAACATAATATATTTGAGCACAACAATTGTAAAATATCAAATTATTCAAGACAATATACCAATTACCACATGAAACATTTTCTGTTTCCAACCATATAACAATGAACGAAGCAGTTCAACCTTCGCCATGAACATTAAAAGTAAAGCTAAGAACACCAGTGTTCATATGAAACAGCGGAGCGTGTCTCTCTCCCACACAAGGAATGCTAGGATCCTATTTTATTCAAACACAAACAAAAATAAAAACATACATACGCTCCAAGTAAAGCACATAAGATGTGACGGAATAAAAATATAGTTTCACTAGAGGTGACCTGATAAGTTGTCGATGAAGAAGGGGGTGCCTTGGGCATCCCCAAGCTTAGATGCTTGAGTCTTCTTGAAATATGCAGGGATGAACCACGGGGGCATCCCCAAGCTTAGACTTTTCACTCTTCTTGATCATATTGTATCATCCTCCTATCTTGATCCTTGAAAACTTCCTCCACACCAAACTCAAAACAAACTCATTAGAGGGTTAGTGCATAATCAAAAATTCACATATTCAGAGGTGACATAATAATTCTTAACACTTCTGGACATTGCACAAAGCTACTGAAAGTTAATGGAACAAAGAAATCCATCCAACATAGCAAAACATGCAATGCGAAATAAAAGGTAGAATCTGTCAAAACCGAACAGTCCGTAAAGACGAATTTTTCAGGGGCACTTAACTTGCTCATATGAAAAAGCTCAAATTGAATGAAAGTTGCGTACATATCTGAGGATCACACACGTAAATTGGCAGATTTTTCTGAGTTACCTACAGACGGGGCTACTCAATTTCGTGACAGCAAGAAATCTGTTTCTGCGCAGTAATCCAATTCTAGTATCAACCTTACTATCAAAGACTTTACTTGGCACAACAATGCAATAAAATAAAGATAAGGAGAGGTTGCTACAGTAGTAACAACTTCCAAGACTCAAATATAAAACAAAAGTGCAGAAGTAAAATAATGGGTTGTCTTCCATAAGCGATTTTCTTTAACGCCTTTCAGCTAGGCGCAGAAAGTGTGAATCAAGTATTATCAAGAGATGAAGCATTAACATTATTACCAGGGGAGTTAGGAGTTTTCTCAACAATGCATTGTATCTTGTCTATGTAAGTAACTCCTCTTTCGTTGCTTTTAGGCTTATTATCCTCATCAAACAAATTTTCAGGAACAAGCCAAGCATAGTTATTTTCTAGAGCTTCATGCATCCCTAGGAGCTTACTAGGTATTGGTACTTTAATCTTCCCCTCACCATTGACGTTATTAGTGTACTTTAATCTATCCATGTCCATCTTTTCAAGTGTTTTTGCAAAATCGGTACAAAAGCCAAGCCTCTTATGCTTAATAAAAACTTTTCTAGCTTCTTTAGCTATATCACCAAATTCTCTAAGAAGAACCTCTAAAACAAAATCTCTCTTTTCTCCCATTTCCATATCAGAGAGTGTAAGAAACATATGTTGCATTATAGGATTGAGATTAACAAATCTAGTTTCCAACATGTGTACTAAAGAGGCAGTAGCACTTTCATAAGTAGGAACAACTTTTACCAAGTGTCTATCTTCAAAATCTTTAACTGTACTAACATGAGTAAAAAATTCTTCTATATTATCTCTTCCAATTATAGACCCACACCCTACCGGTATATCTTTCAAAGTGAACTTAGGAGGAAACATGATGAAATAAACAAAAGGTAAATAAAGTAAATGCAAGTAACTAATTTTTTTGTGTTTTCAATATAGAGTACGCAAACAAGACAGTAAATAAAATAAAGCAAGTAACTAATTTTTTTTGTATTTTTGATATAGAGGACGAAACAAGATAGTAAATAAAATAAAGCAAGTAACTATTTTTTTTGTATTTTTGATATAGAGAGCAAACAAAGTAGTAAATAAAATAAAGTAAAGCAAGACAAAAACAAAGTAAAGAGATTGGATGTGGGAGACTCCCCTTGCAGCGTGTTTTGATCTCCCCGGCAACGGCGCCAGAAAATATGCTTGATGACGCGTGAAGCACACGTCCGTTGGGAACCCCAAGAGGAAGGTGTGATGCGTACAACAGCAAGTTTTCCCTCGATAAGAAACCAATGTTATCGAACCAGTAGGAGTCAAGGGCCACGTGAAGGTTGTTGGTGACGGAGTGTAGTGCGGTGCAACACCAGGGATTCCGGCGCCAACGTGGAACCTGCACAACACAATCAAAATACTTTTCCCCAACTTAACAGCGAGGTTGTCAATCTCACCGGCTTGCTGTAAACAAAGGACTAAACGTATGGTGTGGAAAATGATGTTTGTTTGCGAAGAACAGTAGAGAACGTAGTTTGCGGTAGATTGTATTTCAGATGTAAAAGAATGGACCGGGGTCCACAGTTCACTAGTGGTGTCTCTCCAATAAGAAATAGCATGTTGGATGAACAAATTACAGTTGGGCAATTGACAAATAGAGAGGGCATAACAATGCACATACATATCACGATGACTACTATCAGATTTAATCAGGGTATTACGACAAAGTACATAGACCGCTATCCAGCATGCATCTATGCCTAAAAAGTCCACCTTCGGGTTAGCATCCGCACCCCTTCCAGTATTAAGTTGCACACAACAGACAATTGCATTAAGTATGGTGCGTAATGTAATCAACACAAATATCCTTAGACAAAGCATTGATGTTTTATCCCTAGTGGCAACAGCACATCCACAACCTTAGAACTTTCTGTCACTGTCCCAGATTCAATGGAGGCATGAACCCACTATCGAGCATAAATACTCCCTCTTGGAGTCACAAGTATCAACTTGGCCAGAGCCTCTACCAGCAACGGAGAGCATGCAAGAACATAAACAACACATATATGATAGATCAATAATCAACTTGACATTGTATTCCATATTCATCGGATCCCAACAAACACAACATGTAGTATTACAAATAGACGATCTTGATCATGATAGGCAGCTCACAAGATCTAACATGATAGCACAATGAGGAGAAGACAACCATCTAGCTACTGCTATGGACCCATAGTCCAAAGATGAACTACTCACACATCAGTCCGGAGGCGATCATGGTGATGAAGAGTCCTCCGGGAGATGATTCCCCTCTCCGGCAGGGTGCTAGAGGCGATCTCCTGAATTCCCCGAGATGGGATTGACGGCGGCGGCGTCTCTGGAACTATTTCCGTATCTTGGCTCTCGGTAATAGGGTTTTCGCGACGGAGAGTTTAAGTAGGCGGAAGGGCAGAGTCGGAGGAGGCACGAGGGACCCAAACAATAGGGCGGCGCGGGCCCCTCCTTGGCCGCGCCGCCTTGTGGTTTGGCCGCCTCGTGGCCCCACTTCGTATGCTCTTCGGTCTTCTGGAAGCTCCGTGGAAAAATAAGACCCTGGGCGTTGATTTCGTCCAATTCCGAGAATATTTCCTTTGTAGGATTTCTGAAACCAAAAACAGCAGAAAACAGGAACTGACGCTTCGGCATCTTGTCAATAGGTTAGTGCCGGAAAATGCATATAAATGATGTAAAGTGTGTATAAAACATGTGAGTATTGTCATAAAAGTAGCATGGAACATAAGAAATTATAGATACATTTGAGACGTATCATAATGCACCTCTTGCTACTCAGTATTGAGATATATATTTTATAGTTAATCAGCAGATGAAATCTATTGCTGATATTTCGGATGGGCAGCAACTAAAAATGTGATTTCAGGAGAACCTTTACACCACATATGATGGATATGTGGTTTGAAATTGTTGAGATTGCTAAGACTATTAGCTTTTCTAATGAAGAGGATTATTTGGAAGTGTGTGGGGTGATCCTTACATATCTAAGGTCCCGGCAAGTGCCTTTCAAATCCCTGGCATGTGATTAGATGGAGAAGTACAAAGCTGGCCTCATAAGAAAGCTGAAGAGCCTATCATCACTAATGCCGGACTGAGATGCACATCTTTCGACTAGCTCTCATCTTGGAAGGCTACTTCACCCTCCCCATATGGTGGCCGTGCCTCCGGATCTTTCCTGACGGAGCACCCTGAATAAACGGACAATACGCACATTGTGACAAACTGAAGCAGCTCCAAGAAAGGAGAAGATCGTTGCAGGGCGCTCCTGGAGAGTTTTTGGGATATATAGCTGTGTGGGTTGTTGATCCTTTTTTTTAGTTCAGCTACTAGTTTGTCTATTGTTTCCTGATATCATCAGTTTGTGATGAGCTTGTTGGGTAGTAGTAAGGGTCTCAAGGATTTTTGTTTGGCGGTTGGTTTAGGTGAGTAGTGTGGCTTTCCCCGCTCTCTCTTTCCGTTTCTGTTTGAACTTCCTGCAAAATCTGATACCTTCGTTTTCAATAAGAATGAAGCTGGTGAGCGCTCCGTGTTGATTTTAAAAAAAACAGTATCCAAACTTTTTCATTTTAGTTCTCAAAAAAAAAAAATTCTTTTTTGATGGCCCAAGAGAGCACGGAAGCAAAAAAAGGCCTCGTGGAATCCGAGTCATCGCCATGGGGCCCGCGAATGAACCACAGTCCACCACCAACCCACACACGGGTGCGCTCAGGCTCATCACATCACCCGCTCCACTCCACTCCACTCGCGACGGGCCTTCCTCCGCCGTCGCCGTCCCCTCCTCCCTCTCCCAAGTCCCAGTCCGAAAACCCCGCGGCCTCACTCCACGCCAACACGCCTTGCGCGAGATGCTCCCCGCAGGCCGCCATCTCTCCCTGCTCGCGCTTGCGCTCGTGCCGCTCGCTTCCCTCGTAGGCGCGGCGGCCGCCGGCGCCGGTGAGGGGTTCTGCTCGGCGGAACCGTCCAGCGATTGCTCCCAGGGGCCTCCGCTCTACTGGAAGGTCACCAACCCCACCCTCGCGCCCGTGCACCTGCAAGGTATGCCTACCTCTCTACACGGTCGCGCTAGGACGCGCCGTCTCATCTCATCTCCTGCGTGGGTTGGCTTGCTGATTTTAGGATGTCCGTGGCCGTCAGAAATGCTCTTGTTATTTTCTACAAACCATATGTAAACGGCCACTGATGGAATTAGCGCGAAAGCTAAACTAACGAGCTAGGGGGACATGGCACGCTCCAATTTAAACTGATGAACAGCAACGATACTGATGACCCATATTCGACGCATGGGCCACACTAAAAAAGGTTACGAAAAAAAGCATACTGACTAGGTAGTATATACCCAAGGAAATTAGAAGCATGTTTGGTTCTTAGCAATATCAAGGACTGTATGATGTCGTCCGGTGATGCTGTAGGAACCAATATTTTCCTACATTTTTAGACCATGCAGGCTTTTCCAGTGGATGCTGGAACGGGATTGCAGTTTAGTGTTGGTTTTATGACTTTGTTAGTCCCGTGGATGTAATTGTAGATCAAATGGTGGGGGAGAGTGTAGCATGGGTGCATAATTGAGGAAAACCAGGACACCTTTGGAATATTCCTGATGTTACAGAGATCCTGTTCTTCGTAGAGGGAGTTTTGGTGTGAATGAGACTTGAGCTGTGTATGAGGTACTGATTGTGCTCGATTGCTCACGAAATATTGGTTTTCGTCATCCACTCACATGGGACAGGACTTGAGTGATATCATCTGCAAGCTCTCTAGTTTGTCTCTTTTTACTTAAAGTGGATTGGATTGGCCTCGAGATTATGAATTTAGATAGTTCTGTGACACTCTTGCTAAGAATTATATACCAATTTATGCTTATGTCTGTATGCATAGTCTTAACAGCTTTGAGAGTTTCTTTATCATTTGCTATTAAGCTATGATTCTATTTTAATAGGGATGGATGCTTTTATATTGTCCAGTTCGTGCTAATTTTTTTATTTATGGATCTCCAGATTTACCTGGCTTCACACGTAGTGTCTACAAAAAGGATCATGCTTTAATAACACCAGAAAGCCATGTATTCAGTCCTTTGCCTGATTGGTACGGCTCTGCCTTTCCCACATACTTTCTAATTTTTATGGATGTTATGCAGCTATATTAAATTATTAATTGTTCATCCACTCTCTTTAGGACCAACACGTTAGGAGCATATTTGATTAGTCCAGCCCTTGGGGCACACTTCACTATGTACTTGGCAAACATGCAAGGTATGCTATTTCTCCTGTTTAGTGTCATATGGTTACAAGGAAGGGTATAGTCATATGTGAGTCATAGTTTAAAATAGCCGGCTATTGGAAATAGCGGCAGCATTTCTGGAAGCTATGAAAGGCTATAGCTGAGCTATAGCGGCTAAATCATCCATTTAGCGGTTTTGCTAATTCATGGGAAAAAATCAAAATTTATATATATCTCTATCAACAATTCACAAATTTGATAATTTATTGGCATTAGGCATAACATATTAACACGGTTACATAAAAAGCTATGAATAAGACACAGTTCGGTCCACATATTACAACATTATAAGTAGCAATAATTTCCAGTTTTCCTTTTTTCCTTTTCTTTCCCACTATATTTACAGCATTATAGCCTTAGCGGCTATTTTTTTACTGTTTTGGGGCTAATAGCGGGTTTTCGAGGCTAATAGCGGATTATCCCGTCTTAGCCTTTGAAGGGCATAGCCGTAGCGGCAGGTCCCTCCGGCCAGCTATAGCCGGCTATAGCCAGGCTATAGCCGGCTATTTTAAACTTAATGTGACTGCATATATCAACTCATATGAGAAAATACTAGTTACTGTAGTTGTAAAATGATCAAGATGGATGACAATGTTAAGCTTCATGCACTAGCCACTTGAACCAAAAGTCCGAACTGATGGAAAGGGCTAGGCAATCCACATATACATTTCACAACAGACAAGATGTTTATTCATTGTATTTAGTATTTTTTTTAGCATGGGCAACTTTTGTGCATCTGGATCTGTACTATCACATGGTTGGGCCAAAATGCTAAGCTAAGTAGCTCTAAGTTAAAACTCTCTTTTTTTGTTCTACATCATTACATATTCATGTCATATTTACTTCTGCTGAGACTTACTAATTTGTTGGCAAAAGACCTAAATAAGTTATTTGTTGTGTTATGCAGATGGATCAAAATCAGCCCTACCACCGAAAGATGTTGAAAGGTTCAATGCTTAATCCACAAGTTAAATGCTCATGCATTCTTGGCATTATAACCATTTTCGGAGACTGTAAGAAATGGATATACCTAATGTTAGGTGAAAAATTGTGCATCTTAATGCGAATCTAGTTACATATGTTATTTATCCCGTTTACTGCCAATGCTCTTTCATTGATCTTTACATGGCCACATGTATTTCAGCAGATGAATTTCTAATGTTTGACAAACAATATAGATGTTTTGTGGCAAAAATGGATATCTTTTGATTCTTTTTTGAATGTACTACCCTATGTTCATGTTTTTGTTGTTATGAACATGTTATAAAAAAATTAAGAGGTAGAGCTCAATATCGGCGAAGTCATACTGTGCCCATAGATGGATGAAGTAATGCAATTGTCAACTCCCTTTTCTTGGCCTGACTTGGAATTAGCACCACTCCCTTAACTGAGATTTCTAGTGCTCCCACTTTATTTCCAGGCTTATTTTTGTACTTCAAGGCAGCATTGCACTGTCTCTGGAGAGCGAAAAATCCCACTCTCTGTTGGTAAGATTTCATGAAATTGGTGCTTGTTTTTTTGTCAATGTTTAACAAGATTAATCGTGTATTTATTTATAAGCATTAGGTTACTTTAAAAACCACTGCTTCCAACTTGATGTATTCATAAGGAATTTCTTTTGGGTTCAGTTATGCATTCCTACATCAGTCTGTTCAAAGGCAGACTAAAACCCAGGCCTTTGAAATTCATTCTACTTGTTACTAAGATTTATATTTGGCCTCATCATTTGCAGATATACAATCATTGCAGATTGTGATCTTGTAAGACAATGCTACTCCAGTGGAGATCATATTTGTGATCTATCTAGTATTCTAGTCTTGGTTTTGTCGTTATTATTGCCATAGCATGTTTTTCATGAAGTTGCAAAAAAATGAAATAAATCTTAAAAAGGCTGAGGTCCGATGCTGATTTTATACGAAGTTCATGAAAGATAATAACGGACAAATTTGTAAAACAGAAACTGTCTTCGATATGCTAAAAATTGTAGATTCAATATTGTCTTCTGTATTTGAAATAACTGAGTTAACCGAACTGGCACTTATCAGTTATGATTCGTCGGCAGTAAACAATACCGATCCATTTGGCTCCTTTATTTTCTCCGTGGTGCTCACTGTGGCAAAATGGTCTTTGCAAAGGCCCACTATGGTTTTACTCATGGAATGTAGTCAATAGGGACAAAACATGTAAGGTGTGTAAGGTGTTAAACGTGACAGGACATAAGGAAACATTTAGTACACACTGCACTGCGGATCATGGTTCTTTGGAACTATCCAATGGCATATAAGTTTCTCCTGAAAGAATGGAGTTTTTTTTTCCATAATCATGTTTTTTTTTTACTGTTGTCCTTGTTTACCAACTTTTGAGAAGTAAATCTTAACCAGGATAGTTTGGTTTGATAAATGTTTTGATGAGATTGCAGGTAGACTCTTATGCCTATCTTCCTGCAAACATGAAGCACTCTATGACTTCAGATGAACTAAGCACCCTGGTCATCTTTGAGAGGAGGTACAGCAGTTATCTGCCACTGCTTTACAAATTTGATGTGTATTTACCATTTATTTTAGACCTAGCTATATTGATCTTGTTGGTCTTCATCTGTTAGTTACGTATGTTTTAAATCTCTATGATTGAATTAAGTTCCATGGTAGAAATGGATCGAACTTTAATCATTATTATGATCATTATTATCCTTTTTTCCTTTTTATTCTGAAAATTATGTGCTTAACTCAGGTACAACTGTACGCACGTTTTTCAAGCTAATGCTTTTTTTTTCTTGTTACTTTTAATACCAAGCTCTATTTCAATAATGTCCCTTTAGGTACACAGCCATTGGGGATTACCATCCTGATCTAATTGTTGGTTCAACAGATAAGCAGCCCCTTCTTGAAACCCCAGGAGAGGTATAATGTTGCTGTGCTTTTTTTCTTTGGATCATCTTTCCTACAATCTCTAGGCACCTAAGTAACTTGGATTGCCTGCCATTTATCAGACATTTTTACATATACTATGTGAAAGGAAGCACTAATCAGCAAACTTAATTGTATTTGGAACCAGGATACATACTGACATCTGGCTTGCTTTCCCTCGCAATTTGTTTCTTTCCTGATCATCTTTGCCATATAGTGTAGACTCCTTCCCAGCTTTGAACGTCCATACAACCATTTGTTGCTTTTTTTTTTCCCTGTTAAGACTTCCTGTTTTCTGTGCTGACATGAAATCCTCTGCCTCTTGTCCTTTCACCAGGTATTTGAACTGAGGAAGCTGCTACCCACTTCTCTACCTTATGACTTTAATATCCATGTAAGTTTGATTATCTTGTGCTAATTAAATTGCTTATTGCGTAACATATTGTTCGTCCCACCATTGAGTTTCAGCCAACCAAGCATTGTATTTAAAAGTTTTTCTTAGCCACTTCGAGTTAATCATCTGTTGGATTATTAGGCAATTTCCGTATGAGATTAATTACCGAAAACAACATTAGA
>NC_061514.1:237926490-238063001 GCF_022539505.1 Lolium rigidum
TTAGGCAATTTCCGTATGAGATTAATTACCGAAAACAACATTAGAGATGCACAAGCATACTTAACCATACACATCGACTAAGCACATGCATCGATCCGAACATGGAACAAGTAGCAAGGCAAGGTAGGAGAGGAAAAGCACGTACATCGCGACCGGGAAGGACGCACCAAGCAAGAAGAAAGCACCACCACCATGGGTATTGTTGATGTCGCCCATGGTGTAGCTCGGATCCGTCGATGAAGCAACCGGGTCGTCGAAGAAGAAGACGAACAAGAGCGAGCGGGCCGCGCCGAGACGCTCCCCAAAACCTTATCGCCCGTCTCCCGTGCAGATCTCAACGGACGGAGTTTCGGAGGCCTCGCTCTCCCGGACGGCCGTGCACGCAGCCGCCGGGATGGGGAAGACTAGAGAGTAGCGCAAGCAAAAGGAACTTCGCGAGAGAGAAGTTGTGAGAACCGTATATTTCTCTATATCCGATCCGTCTCCTTGTATATCCTGGGAAGCCGACCCGACCCGACCGCGTTGACACGCGTAGGAAGCCAGGGACACGCGGCGAACATGCACATGCAGGTCGACACGTACCCAACACAATTGGTGCACCAAGCAAAAATTTAGGCTTCCTTGAGTGTGTCTAACTCGAGTCACGAAACGCGACGTGCGTGCGTACGTGACGTGACGTGCCGTGCCGAGCCGAGGCGGGGCGGGCGGAGGAGGAGGAGTGCGCGAGGGCTCCTTCTATTCTCACTCACTTGGAATGACTAGAACAGCAGCCCTTATATACCACTCCAACTCTCTCCCAACTAGCAATGTGGGACTAAACTTTGTCCCCCAAGGTCGTCCCAAGCTGCCATCGTGATGTGCCTTGAGATTTCGTGAATTGTAGACTATATGGGCTGCCTTATCGGGCTGCAGCCCATCTACATTCAACAATCCCCCACCGTATCTCATATGCACATCGATGACACATTAGTTCCATTCACTCGTTTGATATACCCGCACTTCGGTGGAGACCGTTAAGTTGAACTTCCACTTAGGCAAGGTGCTACGCTTGACTACAACTCGAACAATGGACTATGCCTTGAATTGCCGGCCTTTGTGCAAGCAAGTTTCGCTCAATGCCGCACGCGTACTAGGCTGCCATAGCCTTCCCTCGGTGGAGCTTATAAGTCATACTCCTCGGCCTTTCATGAGCTTACTAGAGATTCACCCAAATCTCCCACACTATGACCAAGTAGTGTCACTCATATAGGTGTGTTCTTCAAAGATCGCCCCGTAGGACAGCCGTCTTCGCTCATTAAGAGCCGCTCGTAACACATTAAGACATCGTCAACCCGCCTTACAAGAACTATGAGAGAATTGCATCCGCAACGGAGTGGGAGTATTATATTTTCTCTCAACTCGCTTACTCCGGCTTGTTTTCCCGGTCCTAGTTCACGGAATTTCCGATTACATAGGTTGGGTTACCCCTCAGCAACTCAAGTGGGTCTCAAACCCATCTCCCTCGATGCTAGGTCTATCATATTTCTTGATAGTCCTTTTGTGAAAGGATCTCGCCGATTTTTAGCACTTTGGACATAATCCAATGCTATCACTCCGGAGTTCTTCGGCTTTCGACGTACTTCAATCTCCTCTTGATATGTTTGGAACTTTTCATATTATCCTTAGAACTTTTCACTTTGACAATCACAGCTTGATTATCACAGCTCATGAGGATAGCCGGTATTGGTTTTTCAACCATAGGCAAGTCCATCAAGAGCTCACGAAGCCATTCCGCTTCGACAGTGAGCCGTATCTAATGCCGTGAGTTCTCGCTTCCATAGTTGACCTCGTTAAGATGGTCTCGCTTGCAAGACTTCCAGAAACAGCTGCCACCACCAAGAGTGAAAACATATCCACTTGTGGCTTTCATTTTAGCATCGTAAATCCAATTGGAATCACTATACCCTTCAAGTCCTCTTGGATACCCTAGTATAATGAATTCCATAACTCATGGTTCCCTTTAGATAGCGCATCACTCTCTCAAGAGCATGCCAATGATCATCTCCCGGTTGGCCACAAACCGGCTAAGTTTGCATACAGCGAACGAGATATCAGGCCTCGTAGCGCAAGCTAAATACATGAGTGAACCAATGATTTGAGAGTATCTTAATTGATCTTTAGTTGCCTTTTCATTCTTTCGAAGCAAGACACTAGGATCATAAGGTGTGAGAGAAGATTTGCAATCAAGCATAGCCAAATCTGCTCAACACCTTCTCAACATAATGGGATTGCACAAGAGTAATCCCATTATTCCCATCTCTCAATAACTTGATGTTCAATATAACATCGCCTTCTCCAAGATCTTTCATCTCGAAACACCGAGATAAGAAGGTTTTTACCTCCTCAATCACTTTGAGACTTGTCCCAAAAATTAGTATGTCATCCACATACAAGCATAGGACAATTCCCTCACCCCCACCATGGCGGTAGTACACACATTTGTCTGGCTTCATTAACAACAAAGCCCATAGATGTCAAAGTTCTTTCGAACTTCTCATGCCATTGTTTGGGTGCTTGTTTGAGACCATACAAAGATTTCTTTAATTTACACACCTTTCTTTCTTGACCTTGCAATGACGAAACCATCGAGTTGTTCCATGTAAATTTCCTCGTCCAACTCTCCATTTAGGAAAGCCGTCTTAACGTCCATTTGATGAACGAGAAGACCGTGTGAGGCAGCCAATGACAGTAGTACTCGAATGGTGGTCAATCTCGCCACATGTGAGTAGGTATCGAAGAAATCTTCGCCTTCCTTTTGGGTATAGCCTTTGGCTACAAGCCGAGCCTTGTACTTCTCAATAGTACCATCAGCTCGAAGCTTCTTCTTAAATACCCATTTACATCCTACAGGTTTGCACCCATAAGGACGCTCTGATAACTCCCACGTTCCATTAGCTAAGATGGAATCCATCTCGCTTTGAACCGCTTCCTTCCAGTAGTCTGCATCAGGAGATGCGAGGGCTTCTGAAATGGTAGTGGGAGTATCATCCACAAGATACACAATGAAATCATTACCAAAAGACTTTGCAGTCCTTTGTCTCTTACTCCTTGTGGGAGCTTCATTGTTATCTTCATCAAATCTGAACTCTCATCATCGTATTCGTCATCGGACTCCATAGGAGTTTCGTGTATTGGATCGTATTCCCAACTAGACATGCCATGCATATCTCTCATAGGAAATATATCCTCAAAGAATGTAGCATCTGTTGATTCAAAGATGGTGCCAACATTCATGTCATCCACTCCAGATTTCACCACAAGAAATCTATAGGCAATGCTATGGGCAAGCATAGCCAAGAAAGACACAATCCACGGTTTTTGGTCCAAGCTTTCGCTTCTTGGTGATTGGCAAATTCACTTTCGCCAAACAACCCCAAGTTCGTAGGTAGGAGAGTGTTGGTCTTTTCTTTTCCCATTCCTCATAAGGGGTAATCTCTTTATTCTTGGTTGGAACACGATTTAGGACATGACACGAAGTCAATATAGCCTCCCCCACCATTCCTTGGATAAACCCGAAACATCTAACATGGCGTTAACCAAATCGTTAGAGTACGGTTTTTCCTTTCCGCAATCCCATTGGATTGTGGGGAATTGGGAGGCGTCCTCTCATGGATTATACCATGTTCCGTACAGAATAAATTGAACTCATTAGAAAAGTACTCTCCACCACGATCGGACCGAACCCTTTTTATCTTTCTTTCAAGTTGGTTCTCAACTTCAGCCTTATAGATTTTAAAGAAATCAAGAGCCTCATCTTTAGTTTTCGGGAGATACACATAACAA
Source organism: Lolium rigidum (assembly GCF_022539505.1). Taxonomy (NCBI): domain Eukaryota; kingdom Viridiplantae; phylum Streptophyta; class Magnoliopsida; order Poales; family Poaceae; genus Lolium; species Lolium rigidum. Next base: position 237,930,313 of record NC_061514.1, read on the forward strand.
GTACCTAGTGGAATCATCAATCAAAGTCATGAAATATTTCTTTCCACCTTTTGTCAACTCACCATTCATCTCACATAGATCCGAATGTATGAGCTCTAGTGGTGCCAAGTTTCTTTCCTTCACAGGCTTATGAGGCTTGCGAGGCCGCTTTGCTTGCACACAAGCATGGCACTTAGAGCCTTTGACAAAGGTGAATTTCGGAATTAAACTCATATCAGCAAGCCGCGTCATACAACCGAAATTAACATGACAAAGTCGTGAATGCCAAACATTAGTTTCATTAACACTAGTGCTTACATGATTCACAACATTATCACAGAAGTCTTCTAGAGAGAAGCGCAACATTCCCTCACATTCATATCCCTTTCCAACAAAAGTTCCATACTTAGACAAGTACAACTTTATTGGACTCAAACACCAACTTAAACCCATCTTTCATAAGACGGGAGCCACTAACGAGATTCTTCTTGATAGAAGGGACATGCAAAGACGTTCTTCAGCTTGCACGATCTTTCCCGAAGTAAACTTCGGATCTACCGTGCCAACACCACGAACAAGTAGCATGTAACCCATTCCCCATCATTACCGAGGAACCTCGGGCCCGATAAGAGGTAAACATGGAGATGTCAGCACACACATGAACATTAGCACTCGTATCAACCCACCATTCCGTGGGCTGAAACACCGAAAGAACAAGAGGGTAACATATTACCATACCCCGTAGTTCCTTCCTCTCGTGTTGCCAATGACCATGCCGACGCAATTTGAGTTCCGTCCAGCTCCGACATTTCTTTCCTTTGCGTTGTGGACAACGATTAGCCCAATGGCCAGCCTCGCCACACACCCAAAGAAGGATCTTTCTTCTCCGTTTTCCCCTTCTTCTTGAAGTTGGTAGTCCGGGAGACTCCCTTGTTCTTTCCCTTGGACTTGTGGGCATTTTTCCGCACCATATTGGCAGCAGAACGTCCCTCGGTTCCTCCAAAGTGTGTTTGTCTTTTGCCCTCGCCTTCTCCTCAACATCCGAGAGCCCATGATATTCTCAACGTAAAACTCATGCCTCCGATGTTTCAGTGAAGTGGCAAAGTTCCTCCATGAAGGGGGAAGCTTAGCGACAATGCATCCCGCGACAAACTTGTCCGTAGCACACACTTGAGGAGCTCGAGTTCCTTTGCCATGATCTCGTATCTCATGAGCTCTGTTCTACTACAGATCGGTTCTCAACCATTCTCGTAGTCATTGAACCGCTCCATAGCATACAGCTCACCTCCGCAGACGGCATCACCAAACTTAGCGTCCAAAGGCATCCCACAGCTTCCTTCCCATTTCGGATGTGCGGATAAGCATCAACCAACTTGTCTCCAAGCACACTTAGGATGGCACCCACAAAGATTACGGTGGCATCCCCGAACGCTTTATCCTCTTCAGGAGTAAGCGGACCTCTGGGAATACCTTCCGCAACTCGGTGCACACCCATAGAAGTGAGCCACAAGAGGGTCTTACTCTGCCATCTCTTGAAATGAGAACCCGTAAATGGGCTCGGTTTGAGCGCAACGAAGAAAACCGTATGGTGAAAATTGCCTAAGCAAATAAGGTTTTTGGATTGTTGGATTATTAGGCAATTTCCGTATGAGATTAATTGCCGAAAACAACATTAGAGATGCACAAGCATACTTAACCATACACATCAGACTAAGCACATGCATCAGATCTGAACATGGAACAAGTAGCAGTGCAAGGTAGGAGAGGAAAAGCACGTACATCGCGACCGGGAAGGACGCACCAAGCAGCAGCAAGCACCACCACCATGGGTATTGTTGATGTCGCCCATGGTGTAGTCGGATCCGTCGATGAAGCAACCGGGTCGTCGAAGAAGAAGACGAACAAGTAGCGAGCGGCCGCGCCGAGACGCTCCCCAAAAACCTTATCGCCTGTCTCCCGGTGCAGGATCTCAACGGACGGAGTTTCGGAGGCCTGCTCTCCCGGACGGCTGTGCACGCAGTCGCCGGGATGGGGAAGACTAGAGAGTAGCGCAGCAAAAGGAACTTCGCGAGAGAGAGTTCTGAGAACTGTATATTTCTCTAGATCTGATCTGTCTCCTTGTATATCCTGGGAAGCCGACCCGACCCGACCGCGTTGACACGCGTAGGAAGCCAGGGACACGCGGCGAACATGCACATGCAGGTCGACACGTACCCAACACAATTGGTGCACCAAGCAAAAAATTTAGGCTTCCTTGAGTGTGTCTTGAACTCGAACTCGAGTCACGAAACGCGACGTGCGTGCGTGACGTGCCGAGCCGAGGCGGGGCGGGCGGAGGAGGAGGAGTGCGCGAGGGCTCCTTCTATTCTCACTCACTTGGAATGACTAGAACAGCAGCCCTTATATACCACTCCAACTCTCTCCCAACTAGCAATGTGGGACTAAACTTTGTCCCCCAAGGCTGTCCCAAGCTGCCATCGTGATGGGCCTTGAGATTTCAGGAATTGTAGACTATATGGGCTGCCTTACTGGGCTGCAGCCCATCTACATTCAACATCATCAACATCCCTCACAGAAAAGGAGAGCCATTCGAGTTTTAGCCAATGATTTTAGCGGAACAAAGAAATATGGTGTGCATTCGAGCATTTGGTATTGGAAGGTTTTGTGCTGTGTGAATCTTATTATAGGACACAAGTAACAAACTTGCAAATTAAACCATACAACTCAGAGTTTGTTATATTGATGGCATGTTTCTAGGTAAGGTTGTGTGGGCCCAAGAACATAATATACAGTCCAGAGCTGTTCATTTGGATTATAAGTGTCTCTTTAGGAATGTTGATTGAAGAGTACTTTTTTTATATCCTTCTCCCTCTCTTGCAGATAATGGACTTTCAGCCAGGCGAGTATCTCAATGTGAAGGTCTGTACATTTTTGTGTGTATCTTATGGTATTTTTCATAATGAATACTATCACGGGCGAACTTTGATCATATTCCATTTTATAAATCTAAAACTTCTCACCAGAGGATATGTGATGCTATTTTTTATGCATACATTCATGGCAGTAGACGCCAATCCTATTCTGAAGCTCTGTCTTCTTTTTCGATTTTATTCTGCTAGGAGGTTCATTACAATCAACATGGTCTGCTGCTTTTAGAGGGACAGGGAATATATCGATTGGGAGACAGCTGGTAAGGACGCAATCTATAACATTTTGTTTCTTTTAGGTCTGGAGATCGAGTTTGTTTCATGAAAGAGGTCATATCTTGGGTGTGATTTATTAGGTGTGTGATGCAATAGAGTTATTACCACTTACTCCACCTTACTGGCAGAACTTTTAATCTATTGCAAATTTTTATATGCATAATCTACCATGTATTACTATGCTTCATTTTGTGCTTCTTCCATCTACTGTCCTTCACAATTTGACATATGTTTGACTAACAATGCGACACTATTCTGAAGCATGTATTCATTTTTTTTAATCTGAAAGTGTAACTTCACCTGTTATTTGCTAGTGGCATATATACTCCATAATGTTCCATGTCCCACTATAGACTATTTTGCATTGATGAAACAGGTATCCGGTGCAAGCAGGTGATACTATTTGGATGGCGCCGTTTGTGCCTCAGTGGTTAGTGTCTGCGGACTTTGTTTTTATCATTGAGGGACTTGGATTGTGTAGGCAGCTCATGGCTGTTGCCTTGCTGTTCCAGGTATGCTGCCCTTGGTAAAACCAAGTCTAGGTACTTGCTGTACAAAGATGTCAATAGGAATCCACTGATATGAGCAAGGCAAAATCACTCTTCATGGATAGCCATAACTCACCATAGAGAGCTGTCACAGCTATGAAGAGTTCCTCTAGAAGGCACTGCCCCAATTGCTTGCTGGCGCAGGCGCATTGCTCAGACTCCAGAGTGAATCAATGTAAAAAAATGAAGCCAAATTGGAACTTGAAATTGTAATGTTCATGGCTGCCCATTTGTGGCTAGAGGACGATATGACCTGTAATCTCAACTGGTTAAACCCTCAAATAATTTAAATGCGTGCGTGGTTACGTTTTCCTTCTTCATGCCACAGGCATTGGTGATCGCAAAACAGAAGTTAAATTATTGTGCACTCCGGTGGGACAGTGATGCACGAACTCCCTTATGCTGGGTTCAAATCCTCAAGTTTCACACTCGATTTGGGTTCCGATTTATTTTTATTATCCTTAGTGAGACATGTATGTCATTTTGCATATTGCTTCAGAAATTAAACTGGTAGATAAGTTTTTCTGTAAATAGTTTTAATGAGGTATTCATGATACTTATAGAGTATAAGGAGTTATAATTTATAAAGCAGGCTCATGATTGTTAATGTACCCTGAACTACAAAAAAAAAAGGAAATGCAAGTTGGAGGAGAATATATGTTTGTGCTTGTCTACGTTGCCTTCTTCCTTTTTAGAAAAGGTAATAATGCAAAAGAACGAACCTTTACCAAAAAAGGAAATGATAGTACTTGGATAACCAAATGCAATTGATCATGTTACTTCATTACTAGGCTACCTTATCATGGCAAATTAGCATCAGAACTGATTTGCGTGGGGATTCATCAGAGAGCTATTGTTGTTGTTGCGGCCCACTATTATGAAAGGGCGATCATTCATTTAAAAAATTAAATTATTTGCCCTAGATGATTTCAAGTTGGCATGGACAGGTGGATGTTTTATGTAGATGCTACAGTAATTTTGAGTACTACAGTAAAATGTAAAAGAAAAACTTGGAGCTAAAAAAGATGATCTGTCAAAGGCTAGTTTTGGTCCTTGAATTATAGTAAAAGTTCACTTTTGTTTCTAAAACTTTTCTTTGGTTTAAAATGAACCTTTAACTTTCAGAATCATTCGCTTTTAGTTCTTATCCTGCTTGAGCCAAGCAAATATCTGCCACGGGTGGCAAACAACTTAAGGTAACGGCACAAGGGTAGAGAGGCAATACGATGTTCATAAGCAAAGTAAGCAAGCCTTTGTAGCGTGATGCTTCAAGTGAATTGGTAGAGGGAGAAGTCGAGAGGATAGAGAGAAGGCACACGGATTTTAAATTTTAGTATTAAGATGTTGGGTTCAACATCTAAACTAGCTTGGACTTGGTCTGGATCAAAACCAATCCGGACTGTTTTTTCAAAGATTTTTTCAACTCAACTGAGAGAAGGGATGAAAGTTCAAGAGTTTATCTAAAAGTACTTCCTCTATCTCAGTTTACTAGGTACCTAGGTCATCAATTTAATCTATATAATATTAATTATATAATATAAAAATTATATCATTAGAAAGTATAAAATCTAAAGTTTTTAATGATATATTTTTTGTAATATATATCTTATATTAAGTTGGTTAAATTAACGATCTAGAGATACATGTAGAACTATATAGTAAACCGAAACTGGAAGGAGTATTTGTTAGGACGAAAAGTAAACTTCCCAATAACTTGAGAACAAAGCTGTCCAAAGCTAAACCAAATCAATGCCGGGCGGTGACAGCCGAAAATATCTGTACGACATTCCGATAGGCTCTGTAGTCCTAGTTGTCTGAGCCTGTCACTGTTCGTTCAGGTCGCGTCCTGCACTTTTGCACTCCCGTCCCTCCCTTCCCTCGGAATTCGCGCCACCTCCCTCCCGTGCTCCTCCCATCGCCCCTCCCCTTCCCCGTCCGAACCCTAACCCGCGCGCGCGCCTCTCCAATGGCGCTTCCCGCGTGAAGAGGGCGGCCGGCGCGGCAGCCGAAGGAGCAGCGTTGCGTGGTTCGTCGTCGTCGTCGGTGGCGGGAGATGTATAAGCAGCAGGGGGCGGCGGGAGGGGCGGGGCTGGACCGGAAGCGCATCAGCGACGTGCTCGACAAGCACCTGGACAAGGCCGTCGCCGCGTCGCCCTCCACGTCCAGGGGATCGGCGGGTGCCCGAGGCGACCACAACCGCCTCGTCGTGCCCTCCTCCCTCCCCAAGGGCCGCTGCTCCGAAGGTAACGCGATCTCCCCCCCTCTCTCTAGTCTCCCCCACCTGACGACGTGCCGTCCTGGCGAATCCGTGGTGCTCTGATCCGTTCGTGTGGTCATAGAGTTACGTTGCTGGATTGTAACTTGTAAGGGTGGGAGAAATTGGGTCATGGATTGAAGTTCCATCCCCATTGGTCTGCTGTCGCGCTATTGCTATTTAGATTTGAGCGCATCAGGCAAGGAGGTTTTCTTTACCTTGGTGGGCCAGAATTTTGTGTTACTTTCACTACACATATTCTTGGGTTTGTGACTTAGGCTAGTCATAGTGGGGAGTAACTTAGAGTAGTAACATGACATATGTTACTAGTCTAAGTTACTACCTCCATAGTGGGTAGTAACTTATATGTGGTGTCATGCATTGTGTCATTTACTATGGTGTAGACTCAACTTGTCTTGGGGTGTGTGATGTTATGGTAACATAGCTAGTTACCACCTCACTCTCTTTCTTCATTCATTGACATGCCATGTCACCAAAATGTTTTGGGTTGTGTGATGTTACTAGCTAAGTTACTCCCACTATGAGCATTCTTAGTGTATTGTTTGCTTCGAAATAGAATGCTACAGCGTGATTTGTAAAATCCACACTTATATATGTCTTTGGAATTGTCCTTAGATGTACATGTTTTTGTATGGGGCTGTGCTAGTTTACGGGCGAATCGTCCCCCCATCGGAATCCACCGAGCCACAGTAGTTGTCGAATAGGGATAAGAGGAGAGGGAGATGCCCCCCCCCCCATCCCAGGAGCCATCCCCTGCCGCCGCCACACGCGGCCGGCAGCGCTCCCGCTCCGACTTGCCAATGGCTACAGATCATACCTACATTTCTGTTGATTGCTATGGTGTAGTCCAGATCTATTGAGTAGTCCAGAAATTGGTGTAGTCCAGATCCAATTTCTGCTTTCTGTAGCAGTTTGTGTTGTTAGTTAGATAAAGATTATTGCTCGGTATCTTGTATTTTAGTTGCTCCAAGGTAAATTGAATCTTTGTGCACGTTTAGTTTGCGCCATATATGTTAGCTTAGGGGTTTGCTGCTACCTTTTCTGTTTTGTTTCTAGCTTAGTTTGTGCAGGTTTCTTTTTTTTCCACTGTTTTTGTTCTTGGTCGGAGGCCACCTTTCGTGGTGTGAACTCTGTCTGCATTTGGTGTTTTCTTCTAATGCACAAACGATCTGCGTCTAGGTTCATGGTCGAGAAAAATAGTATTTTATAAACAAATGCATTGATGCTTCCATGCTCTTCACATTGTAGGCGAGTCTGAATCTGACAGTGAAGCATCAGATGTTAGTGGTTCTGATGGAGAAGACACCTCATGGATTTCGTGGTATTGCAACCTAAGAGGGAATGAGTTCTTCTGTGAAGTCGATGAGGATTACATACAAGATGACTTCAATCTTTGTGGGCTTAGCAGTCAAGTTCCATATTATGATTATGCTCTTGATCTCATTTTGGATATCGAGTCCTCTCATGGTAAATGTTTCTCAATATTTAATTGTTCAAATAAAACCACATGTTTGATGCATTTCTGCACTTGATCTGGTGCAGTTGTGTTTTCCCTGTAGAGTTACTTGGCTTCTTTTGCGTACTAGTTTAGGTTCTCAAAGGCTTTTTCATAGTGATGGCAGCACTTACTGCTTGCTTGGGCTCTATTTATAAATACACATTAGGTGCTACAGGCAAAAATATTTCTCAATGGCCTTGAATTTTGTTCTTTGTTGTGAACATCAATTAGCTTTTCTGCCATAGTAAAAGTTTGCATCGTAATTATTCTAAAGCATAAACGGAAAGTCATGTTTAATTTTGTATGCAATAGTAAATAACATGAGTCATTTACACGGGCTTTGGTTGGTGGCTTAATATATTGCTCTAACTTGTCCTGGATAAGGTATTCTGCATGCTCCCTTTTACAATGCCTGCTGCTTTTGCTGATGCTCCTTGATTATTTGAATATTTAGGTGATATTTTCACGGAAGAACAAAATGAGTTAGTTGAATCAGCTGCAGAGATGTTGTATGGGCTGATTCATGCACGATACATTCTGACAAGTAAAGGATTGGCTGCTATGGTACCTGTTATGCTAACCTTTCTTTGCTAATACTTAACCCTATTTGTTTCCAAAAAATTGTAATTCTCCCATATTGGTGAAATTTGTTTATGGCAACTCTTGTCCCCTTTTTTTGGCAGCTGGAGAAGTATAAGAACTATGACTTCGGACGATGTCCACGAGTTTATTGCTGTGGCCAACCATGTCTACCTGTTGGACAATCAGATATTCACCGGTCTAGCACCGTGAAGATATTCTGCCCTAAGTGTGAAGACATCTACTATCCACGGTCTAAATACCAAGGCAGTATCCTAACCACTCTCTTATTATACCGTCTCCTTGTGAAAAAAAAAGAGTTCCTTTTGAATTTTTACCACTGTCATATCTGTTTTAGAGCCTTGTTACTGACCTGACACTTGGTACATTTATCTGGAATCATAGAAACATCATCGTCTACTAAGCAATATTTACCTCTCAGACATTACTATATCATGGTCAAAGAAAGTTGCCATTTTGTCGTTATATTTTGCTTTTTCTTTGACCATGTCCAGATATCGACGGAGCCTACTTTGGGACAACATTTCCTCACATGTTTCTGATGACATACGATCACCTCAAACCTCAGAAGCCCTCACAGCGCTACATTCCTCGCGTATTCGGCTTCAAGCTCCACAAGCCATGACAAGGAGGTGACCTGGGATGACATCGAATGAAAAGTCGGCAGACCTCTTTTTTGGGGGATCTAGAGGCCCAGGAAGTCTACTGTAAGAGTGTAATTGCCAGCTGGAAATCTGGATCATGCGATTCTCAATGTGTGCCCTGGCTGGTCTGTTCAACATTAGAAATGTAGCTATAAAAGAAGACACGAGTCAATGTTGTAACATAATTCCAACTCTATTGGTTAGTTAAGTGTGGACCTCTGGTTCAAAACCAGCAGCTGCTACTTATCAGCGCTGATCCACATTAAAATTTATGCTTTGAAATATCATCTGTATCCAGCAGCAGCTATTTGCCAGCACTGATCCTCCTTTTAAGTACTGTAAAATTTATGCTTGAAATTATCAACTCTTGTCGAACACTGAGGAAGAATTGATCCTGAACTCTGATCAAAAGATAACCGTTGTTTTGATATTTCTTTAGCACACAATCTGTTTATGATGATAGTGAAACGAAGGCAAGTTGTAAGCCTATTTAATTACTCCCACTGGTCTTGTTTAATCGACACAGCCATAGTGCGTAGATAAGCTACTTAGGGTGTGTTTGGTAGCCCGGGTCAACTGAGAATATATATCTCTCATCATACATGCTCACAGGTCAGACTCATCACATGTTTGGCAGTCCCGGATGTGTTGAGCTAGGCTCATATGGGATGGTGTTTGGTGCAATTTGTGCTGAGGTGAGCAGGTCTCATAGCAGTTTTACAGAATGGTCTATTTTTTTTGCAAAAAGGTCCTAAAACAAAGAGAGAGAAAAGCAATCAGGCCCTCAAGATTCATCTCACGCCATGGACCTGCTGGGCGGCGCGGTGGCCGGAGCTGGGCAGCCTTGGGCGGAGGCGGGCGGCCTTGGACGACGACGGGCGGTGGCGGGCGGCGCTGGACGGCGGCGGGTGGCGGCAGGCGTCGCTGGACGGCGGCGGGTGGCACTGGACGGCGGCGAGCGGCCCTGGGCGAGTTTGGGCGGCGCTGGCCGAGCTTGGGCAGCGCTGGGCGACGGGGCGAGCGGTTTCCAGGGGAGGGGCGACGGCGGCCAGGGGAGGGGGCAACGGCGGGCGGCGAGCGGAGTCCAGGGGAGGAGGCGACGGCGGCCAGGGAAGGGGGCGACGGCGGCCAGCAGAGGTCCAGTAAGCGAGCAGTTTCGTTCGAGGGAGAATGAGGGGTTCGGGAGAGTGTCTGGGGGTGCGTTGGTGGGCCCCCGAGAGCTTCACAACCGGGCTAGGCTGAGGGACGTTTTTTGTATGAGGTGAGCATAGCCCATCTCTAGTGACCCAGTCTAACAAACACAGTTTTCTCTGGAAATCTCGTTTGAGATGAGATATTCTGAGTAGACACGGGCTACCAAACACACCCTTACTGTTCACACTCCATGTCAATTTTACCAATCCAGAGGGAGTAGAAACTAAAAGACTCGTTAAATTTGATGTTATATGATTTGTGGGACCCTCCTCTAGAAGAGGAGAAACCCTTCAAAAATAAGCGTATGCTGCTTATTGTGACGTGCACACGGTATTCTTTAGTAAAAGGCGAAAGAATAGTTCGCTTTGTGCTCACCACGCAGCTGCGTGCCTTTCACAGTGGAGCCTGGGTTCTTCTTTATAGGGATGGCTAATGAGCACTACAACCAAGCTGAGCAGTATGGGACTAAACCCGGTGTCCACTGTCCAGCACTGCGCACGCGGGGGAGTTCACGACAGGCAGGCCCATGGACGCTTTACGCCCCACCAGAACGCTGAGCAAACCAGGCCCAGCCCACGAATGCATGTGGTGACACCAGAATAGTATCGAGCGTAACAACCTAAGATCGGGTTGACTTCTTCAAAAATCAATCCAGCCTTACTCGAGAAACAAAAATGATTACTGTGGTTCCTTTAAAAGATGATTACCGTAGTACAGTATTGATATTGACTGCACTTCCTGAAAACCGGATGAAGATGCAAAATACACCCTCCACTAACGAATATAAGAGGTTTTCACAAAATGTTTTATAGCTTGACAAAACATCTTATACCGTGGGACAAAGGGAGTATTTCAAATCCAATGAGTGCTTGTTCAAAAAAAAAATCCATTGAGTGAACACAGACAGAGATAACGTAATTGCACAATATTGTTTCCTGGAACTCTGGAAGTACCGCCAATTTGAAGGGTCAAACTTACCGGCAACCACAGCATCACAGACAAGAAACAAGGGAAAAACATGATTATGTTCAACAATTTGACACAAAATATGAAAAGGAAAAATCAAACAATTCGATCTGATACAACTATCAACTCAGAAATGAAAACTGAATGCAGCACTGGATTTTTTAGCACAGAGAAAAATATTCACCATTACAAAAATCCTCGCAGGATTCGAGTCGAAAGAAGAAACACAAGTCTTTCTCTGAGATGGAGTATAATTTATTTAAGATCATTCCCTCCATCCTCATTGATGAGTTTGAGGACTTCAACTCACATTCTACAAATGTGGATGCAAAAGGACATAAAAATGTAAGATGTCGTCATCAACCGGTCAATGCAGCATTGAGCGCACTGTGAACATCCACACCAATCTGAGCCTCAGCCTTCTCTAGGTCAGTTGAGGCTGATCCGAGCTTGGCAGTGAATTCAGCAAGACCCTTCTGGACCAAGTTTGGGTCAATCTGCTCCAGGGGTACAGCCTCAACAGCCACAACATCAGTAATGGAGTTTGCATGGATGAATGCAAAGCCACTGCTGACGAAGTACTTGGTCACGTCATTTCCCTCGTGTACAGAGAGAACACCAGGCTTGAGCTCTGCGATTGTGGAAACATGGCCTGGCAGAACACCCATCAGGCCAGTTGTAGCTGGTACCATTACCATGTCAACCTGAAAATAACCAGATAATACGAGATGAGCAATGAAGAAAATACAAGACTATGCCAATGAAGGGGGAACATTTCTAAATTATACATGATCAATGTAAGCATGCAAAAGAAAACAATGTACATAATTTGAAGACCGCTCGCTGATTCTCCCACAAAAATGCAGGATCACAAGTATAATTGCTACACACAGAAAAATTGCTACCACAGACAAACGGGAACAACAAACTTGGTAGCTAATAACATATTTTGAAACCTCAAAAGTAATTCCAAAGACTTGACAATGCACATATGTAAACCAGAAAAAAATACAGATACCCAAACACATAAACATACCAAGTAACTTAAAGTAGATACTACTCACTAGCAAATATTATTGACTTTGAGCTTAAGAATGTACTGGAGCCAACAAGTGAGCTAACTAAAACAGCAAGAAAAACTAAGAAATACATAGCAAAATTCAGAGTTATATTAGAGGCACTATTGTTACCACAACATGTCAAGAACAGATATCCTACACAAGGCTATAATTGCTCCAGACACACAAAAAAATACAACTGTCCATGCAACACAACAAATATAAGTGAGTGGCTAATATGCAGTTTCATTGTACGGAAGCCAGATTGAAGATTTATCTCAATCAAGAAAACCGACACCAGATATAATGGGTTAATGTCAGGGAGTGCAAATGTAGTCAAACCATAGCAGCAACACTGCACCATATCCGGTCAACTAAACTCGTACAAATGTAGGCCTGTTTTTCTCAATTACACTAATAAGGCTTAGAATTGCAGCTAAAAAATGAGAAAAATTGCACAATATTCGCAAGAAATGAACAAATCAGATAGTAAACAGATCAGATAAATGCCAAATAAGAAAGAAAAAACTTTCAATCAGGCTAACCCTTAACCTTGACACAGCGTTAACAGTAACAGGCTTGGCTGAATTAAAAACACCACGACGATATGCATTTGAAAGGCCTGAAGATGCTAGCAGACACCTATAGTGATTTACATCTAACACGCTCACAACCCCAAAAGAGAACTAGTACATTTACTTATGAGCAGCAATAGATAACAATTAGAAGGATGCATGATTTATTCAGTAGAGTCAACTAACATTTAGCCAGCCAGCGTATGATGTCCCATTATGCCAAGAACATCAGGTACGGCATGGCCAGGCTTACCGACCAGACAACGGGATACCTGGTATCAGTATTATCTAACAATCTCACCCAAAGTACAAAACTCCAGCCAATGCATTCCCAGGATCGAGCGCAGCAATTGACCAGAGGGCAATCATTCGACATGAACAATGACATGATCAAAACCATCACAGGTCAACACCTTACAAGGAACATTCACGACCCCAAACAAAATTGCATCTAGGGTTCCAACTATCCCGCGGGATGAACCGGATCGCGGAGGCCCCTCTTCCCCTCCCTCGCTAATCTAGCACAACAATAACCCAACCGCTAGATCGCGCGAACACCCCGAAACCCTGGTCGCACACGCGCAGATCTGGGATCGGAAGGGGACGTGGTCGGGGCTATAGAATATACCTCCTTGTTGGTGATCTCGGACTTGTAGGGGAGGACGAAGTTGACGGTGAGCTTGGAGGGGATGGAGGCCGGCGTGGGCGGGCGGGGCTTCATGGCCGACATGGGCGTCTGGGGCGGATCGATGATGTTGGTCACCTTCTTCCACGCCTCCACGAAGGCGGGGTCCTCGCCCGCCTCCGCGGGTGCCGGCGCCGTGGCGAGGGCCCTGCGGCTGATGGAGCCGGCGGCGGCGCGGGAGGCCAGGCGGTGGGCGGCGTGGCGCAGCATTTTTTTTTTCCCTTTTCCTCGGGTCTGAGCTCGGGGATGGGTGCGTGCGGCCTGTGGATGTGTGGGTGCTGAATGAATTGGGGTTTCCTGCGATTTGGAGGAGGCGACGCTGGAGGAGTGGGGTGGGGTGGGTGGAGAATGGAGGCGCTGCTGCCTTCTTGGGCTGGGCTGTTTCAGCTGGAATCGATCCAGCAGCGCCTCTGCAATTGGGCTACGTCTACGTATCATGGTCATATTGATCTGTTCCGTTCCTAAAAAAAAAAGTTGAGAACCATAAAATTTGGCAAACGAGCCATCAGCTGCCTACAGCCAGTTATGCAAATATAGTAGTAAAAAAATTCTCGAATGTAATTTTTTCATATGTAGCACTTTAAAAAATGTAATATCGTTCTGCAACATTTCTGTGCGATACATTCAACATTCTTGCCCAACTTATCCAACACCATCGATAGCTTATAGCAGCGCCGACGACACCTTGTAGGGACGGTTTGCGGGCGGGATTCTAAGGGGGAGCGGCAGCGGGTGCTAGGACACAGGCATGCGGTGGTAGCCATAGGAGCTCGTCAACGGATCCCACCGCATGCGATAGCGGTGGCGCGAGCTCTGCTCAGGAGATGGTGAAGGGGCTCGTAGTTTATGGCTAGATGTCGCAGGGAGCATGGCTGGGTTAGCATCAATACATGGAACAAGATGTTGAGGGCCTCGCATATCCTCCATCGAGCGGATCCGCGGGCGGCAGCTCATGATCCACCACGCCGAGCGATGGAACCGATAGTACCGGTAGGGAGAGGAGCTCCATGGTACCGGTAGGTACCACAGGGCACCGACACAGGGAAGGGGGTACAGAGCAAGGGAGGTGGTAGGGAGCGGCCTTGGCTATGTGGTGGGGAGAAATATCTCATGGAGGAGAAGGATTGGGAAGGAGATAAGACCAACATAGGAGGTTGGGCACCTGGGAGGAAGGGGCACGCGTTGCGTGATCCCCAACTTAAACGAAGTGTTTTCCTTCGGTTTTGCTAGTTCTCGGTCGAGTTTCGATTTGCATCGTTATTCGTGTGTTATATTCGGCCTTGCATGAACGGATGTGAGCACGGTCCTTAGGGGTCACCGCCAAATGGATCATATGTAGAGCGGTGTGGTTGAGTTGGTCTTCAATCACCTTCCTTCGCATGAGATTGTCGGGGTTGTACGTCTTGAAGCCCTCCTTGATTATCCACCAAGGTTCCATTGAAGAGCAGCAAATATGTGATTGCATCAAATTGCCAATTTGCAAAACTAGATGAATCAAGAGCGGATGTTAGTCCTTGTGAAGCAATATGAGGCATATGAATTGTAGGATTAGGAATATAGTTATTTATTGGTGGAACCATATGAATATCACCCGAATCCTTCTTGTCATTAGGATCTTCATTTCCCTTACGAATGGATGAGCCGGTGTGTAATATCCCAGGATTTCAGACGTTTGCGGGGCAGAATTAGAAAAGGGATGTGCATTGCATCACAAAACAAGGGAAAATTTCGCGCTTAATTGCATAAAAACCTAAGAGGAAACAAGTTTCTCTCTCGACACCAGCCAGGATTAGGGTTTCGAGAGTGCGATAAACTTGGACATTATCTCTTTTGAATTAGGGTTTTGAAAGAGGGGAAACATTTGAATTCAACACATATAATTGAGTGAATGCATTTGAAATAAGTTTGAATTGAATTCCAAACTTAAACATTACATAAAATAAAAGACAAGTAATAATCCAACAAATAATATTATATTTGGATAATTTAAACAATAAAAGAATAGGTATAAATAACAAGAAGCTCAATAGAGAAACTTTGAGCTTTATTGATCATCACACAAGATACAATGTCATTATAATATCCAAATATAAATATTACATAATCATTTCAGAAATTGATAAAGGAAAAAGAAAAAAAGAAAAATTACAATGAAATGATGAACTAAACTACACCTAAGCTACTGCCTTGATCTTCTTGATCATCCAGTAGAGGTGAACTTCTTGATCTTCTTTGATCCCTGCATAAGAATATAACAAAGGAAATGCACATTGTTGCCAAGTGGCAATGCCACTTGGAAGGTTAACAAAGAAATGAAATAGGAGGATAAGACCAGAATCAGCCGAGTTGATCCACCAGTCCCAAGTTCCAACATGGAACACACACACACAGCTGACCAGGCTATGTGCATGCAACCGAGCACACAAGTCAGGGTTAGTCACCAATTCCACAAAACCTTGCTGTCGACCAGGGAAGCAAGGAAAGGGTGGTATAAAACCTTTTGACAGCCAAACCCTAGCCATTCATCTACTGAACCAGCCAGAGCCACTAGAACACCAAGAACACCAAGAACAACAGCGTTCCAGTTCTTCTTCCACAAAGAACAAGCACTGGTGAACAAGCAAATGGTGAAGTAGCTTGCACAGCCAGTGAGGATGAGCAGGACAAGCAAAGCCCAACAGCATAGAAGAAATCCTCTACATCAGCAAAACCTAGGAGCTGGAGTGAGGTATACACATCATCATGAACAAATCAGATGGTTTTGTTCATAATTTGCACAGTCATGTACACACAGGCACACAAATGGTGGAGTACCCCTGTTTTGATCATCATTTGGTCATAGACCAAGTGTAACCTGGTGGAAATGGCAAAGATCAGGGATGAATCAAAGCCTATGACCATGGTTATGCCAACCAGACAAGTTGTAGCATCTTCCAAATGGAAATGGGAAGGAAAACTGTCCCACATACTTACCCAAACCTACCCAGAATACGCTAGCCCTTTTAAAACCATCAGATATGCAGAAATATATGAATTCTGCAAGTATTTTTCAACATGACAAGCTACTGGCAATCACATATGATCAACCAGCAAGCATGTACCCATTCACATCAAGCCAATATAGGTGGGAGCTACCAAAACATCAGTTTATTACTGCTAAGGTCACCTCAACCACACGATCATCTAAACCACCAAGCCATCCAAACTTATCATCACCCAAATGGGTTCAAAATGGATCTAGGGTCCCCAACAGTAGTTGGCATCCCTCTAGCTCAAGTAATTTTAGCAAAAGAGTCATCACTGCATAAGTAGTTCATCCTAAATAATTAACAGGACATGATAAAGCTTCATAGATAATTGAATCAAGCAACATCAAGTATACATGGATGCTATACAAGCATCACACACATAGCTGAATCCACCATTAAGCTTTTACAAGCTTGAGCACACACCAGCACATGGTGAGGAGCTCTGCAACCCAACATTAATACAGGATATCAAGTAACAAGCATAGATATAGCAGCCAGTAAGTAATTGTCAAGCAACTGGTGATCACATGATCAACCAGAGCATGCAAACATAAGCCACGTCATCAGTAACTTATCATAGTTACTGAGCATCTATAGAACAGTCAACCATTGCTTCACAAAGCATCACAAAATTATTTTATAGTTGTATCCAGAAGCACATCATCAAGGAAATGATGCACATGAGTAGTAGGCAAGCGAAGTAGGGCCTAGGATTATCTAGAGCCTATTCATAAGTCACGGAGACATGCCTGGCACTTGCTAATGCACGAGCTGCCAACAGCAGTAAGCCAGAGGAACAATTACAGTGACAATAATGGAGGAGTAGAGCATTTACAGTAGCTAGAGCAGGCCAAGTAAGCAACGAATTGACCAATTGCATAGAAATAGCAAGCAGCAAGCACAGCAAGCAGCTAGCACAACAGCAGCAACAACACAGCCATTAGGGCAGCAGTGAGCATAGCAGCGGCAGGACAAGCACTGCAACCACAGGGCCAACACAACAGCAGCAATGGCAGACATGGCCAGTACCCAAAACTGGGTAATCCTGGCCGGTAGATAGGATGGAGAAGAAGAGGAGGGAAGAGAGGAGAGCAGGAGTCACGTACGTGGAACAGAAGCACCACGGGCGCCACCGTGGCGGCACGGCGGCATAGTCTGGCCACGGCAGCGCCAAGCCGCGGTCAAGCCTGGGTTCCACCGGGCACAGGAGCTCCAGCGCAACACCGGCGAGGTGCACAACATCACCACGACGTCGAGTAACACCGGCGTGAGGCGAATCTCCGCGAGCACTGATACGTCCCAAACGTATCTATAATTTCTTATGTTCCATGCTACTTTTATGATGATACTCACATGTTTTATACACATTATATGTCATTATTATGCATTTTCCGGCACTAACCTATTGACGAGATGCCGAAGAGCCGATTCTTGTTTTCTCGCTGTTTTTGGTTTCGTAAATCCTAGTAAGGAAATATTCTCGGAATTGGACGAAATCAACGCCCGGGGTCCTATTTTTGCACGAAGCTTCCGAAGTCCGAGGAGAGACGAAGTGGGGCCACGAGGCACCGCCACAACAGGGCGGCACGGCCAGCAAGGGGCCCGCGCGGCCCTGTTGTGTGGGGCCCCCGTGGCGCCTCCTGACCTGCCCTTCCGCCTACTTAAAGCCTTCGTCGCGAAACCCCCCGTACCGAGAGCCACGATACGGAAAACCTTCCAGAGACGCCGCTGCCGCCAATCCCATCTCGGGGGATTCAGGAGATCGCCTCCGGCACCCTGCCGGAGAGGGGAATCATCTCCCGGAGGTCTCTTCATCGCCATGATCTCCTCCGGATCGATGTGTGAGTAGTTCACCCCTGGACTATGGGTCCATAGTAGTAGCTAGATGGCCGTCTTCTCCTCATTGTGCTATCATGTTAGATCTTGTGAGCTGCCTATCATGATCAAGATCAACTATTTGTAATCCTTCATGTTGTGTTTGTTGGGATCCGATGAATATTGAATACTATGTCAAGTTGATTAGCAATCTATCATATATGTTATTTATGTTCTTGCATGCTCTCCGTTGCTAGTAGAGGCTCGGCCAAGTTGATACTTGTGACTCCAAGAGGGAGTATTTATGCTCGATAGTGGGTTCATGCCTCCATTAAATCCGGGACGAGTGACAGAAAGTTCTAAGGTTGTGGATGTGCTTGTTGCCACTAGGGATAAAACATCGATGCTTTGTCTAAGGATATTTGTGTTGATTACATTACGCACCATACTTAATGCAATTGTCCGTTGTTTACAACTTAATACTGGAAGGGGTTCGGATGATAACCTCGAAAGTGGACTTTTTA
Organism: Lolium rigidum; assembly: GCF_022539505.1. Classification (NCBI taxonomy): domain Eukaryota; kingdom Viridiplantae; phylum Streptophyta; class Magnoliopsida; order Poales; family Poaceae; genus Lolium; species Lolium rigidum. Next base: position 237,948,906 of record NC_061514.1, read on the forward strand.
GGCATAGATGCATGCTTGGATAGCGGTCTATGTACTTTGTCGTAATGCCCCGATTAAATCTCATAGTACTCATCATGATATATGTATGTGCATTGTTATGCCTTCTTTATTTGTCAATTGCCCAACTGTAATTTGTTCACCCAACATCTGCTATCTTATGGGAGAGACACCACTAGTGAACTGTGGACCCCGGTCCTATTCTTTACATCCGAAATACAATCTGCTGCAATTGTTCTTTACTTGTTCTTCGCAAACAACCATCATCATCCACACTATACATCTAATCCTTTGTTTACGAGCAAGCCGGTGAGATTGACAACCTCACTCGTTACGTTGGGGTAAAGTTCCGTGATTGTGTTGTGCGGAGTTCCACGTTGGCGCCGAAATCCCCGGTGTTGCGCCGCACTACACTCCGCCACCAACAACCTTCAACGTGCTTCTTGGCTCCTACTGGTTCGATAACCTTGGTTTCTTACTGAGGGAAAACTTGCTGCTGTGCGCATCACACCTTCCTCTTGGGGTTCCCAACGGACGTGTCATCTACGCGCATCAAGCACCGCAAACCCTAGCTTGCAGTAGGGTTGGAGGCGAGCGAAGGAGGCCGCTATTTCCAGATCGACGTGGACCAAAAGGTGCGCCATCGAGAGGTGGAGTGGATGCGACCAACCACGTCGCCTGAGACCGCCGGAGATGGCCGGAGGAGGCCGACGACGGGGCAGGAGATTTCGGCGTCGTGAGAGAGACAGAGAGATTAGGGTTAGGTCGAGAGGGTGAGGACGCGAGAAAATGGCCGGGTTGGGCCGAGCCCAACGGGCTGGTCCAACCAAACCACCGGTCGGTCTGACCAGTGGGCCCGAGGGGCAAAATGGTCATTTGACCATGGAAATATTTCCAAAAATTGGAAATAAATCTAGAAACCCTAGAAAAATTCTAAATAATGTATAAAATATGTAGACCACTTAAAATTTTGTGATCTATTTAAAACAAATACTTTCATCATAAATTGACCAAATATTAAAAATGAGTATGATGAATTATTACCAATAAAATTGGATAGAGAAATTTCAAGTCTTTAAATAATTAAAGGAAGAATAATAAGTCATACTTTATTCTAAAATTGAAATCCAAGAAAATAAATATTTTCTTGGAATAAACTCCTTAATACAAATAACAAAGAATTATTTAATAACTCTTAAGGAGTATTTATAAATTATGCTTATTCGCCACCTTTGACATTAAATAATTAAGCATCGGGGAGGGGGAACAACCCTAAAAATCTAAAGCATGCATATTTGAATCTTTAACCATTGCATTTATCGGACAATGATGCTATCTTTCAGAAACAGAGGACCAGGGTCAGTCCAGAAAATCCAACTACACTACCTTGCAGTCATCAAGCAAGTTCATCGCTTGCTCATGTCACTTTGAGTATTTTTACCAAATTACTTGCAAAGTACTATACTTATCACTCTTGCATGAAAAGCAAAAATACTACTTTCATAACTATGAATATGACTATGTGGTGGGCAATGGAACCATGGTATGAGTATGGTGGAGGTTCCATTGCAATGGGTTTATATCCATCTAGGATTAACAACAAGGGATTTCTATTTTCGTGCCCTCGGGTCCTTAGTTGTACTCAGTTTTCCCCAGCTCCTTAGTTTTTCCTCGGTAGTTTTCCCCAAGTCCTCGTTTGAAACCCTCAGAAGGAGCTTGGACGGGAGGAATCCTGTTCACTTGACCGTTCCGTGCTGACGAGTGGGGCCGCGTCGTGTGGGGCCGTGTCATGTGGGGCTGGTAGAAGGGACCGCGTGGGATAGGATGAGACCGTGTTTGGTCATATGAGCGGAGCAGGGGCCGTAGCGTGTGGGGCAGTAGCGTGTGGATCCGTGTGGGTCCGGGATGTGGGCACGAGTGGTTTATGTCTCTTTCACCCAGATTAGCAGTTTTCAATGCACCTTTTTCCTCTCTGTCGCTCGATCTCATTCATTCTTGATTGCCCAAATTGGTAGCAAATCTAGAGCAGCTTCTCCTTCTGTTTTTTAAAGCCATTTATTTCTTTATGCCTTCGTTTTTACCCAATCAGGTAGGAAATCTAGGGTACAAATCCAGAGAAAATATAGGATAAGCTGCATACAGCAGCCAACATAGCATAGATATATGGTCCGTAGATATATTCACGACAGATCCAACAGTACTACCGATAGATCCAACATAAGCTACATTTTACATGAATTTAAGCTGCTCTACAGAAAGAGCAGTCACATACAGAGAGTGCAGTAAGCAGTTCAACGCCTCCAGGTAGCGCATGTGACTCGCTTGGAGGTTGTGCAGGTGAATCCCAAGTGCTTTGTGTTGGGCCATGAACGCATGCACATTCACGGTCGTTCCAACTCTAGCGCCGCATCTGCCAATGGATTCAGCATGGTTCAGCAGACAGTTGAAGTCGGTGGCGCGGAGCTTCCTGTTGCAGAAGGGGCACCTATAAACGCCTCGAGCAAAGTGGTCATCATAATGGCCGGACTGCAGCCTCATGAGGACGTGACGAGTCTTGGTGTGGAAGGAATCATCGTCGCTGCTCTGCACCTGTCACGTAGCACCAAAGATCGTGCAAAAAACACGAAATCAATTGCAACAATGATGGAACAGAGAGTGAACAAAAGATCATGCATGATAATATGGGCACGAAAAAAAGAGGTAGCCTCAGTTACATTGGACACACTTATATCCAGGATTTGAGTCAGTGAACCAAAGATCATGCACAACAAGTTTGTACACACCAATTGTTCACTAACCAAACCCTGAATCAATTTATGCCCAAATATTCATCATCATCGGCACAAATTAACCGGATGGGATTGATTACTCCATAAGTTAACCGAATCTTAAACAAAAGAAAATCACAAACACTAATAACGCAAGATCTAGAACTAGGAACAGACGAACCCTAATAACGCAAGATCTAACACAAAAGGATTGAACTAGGAAGAGACGAACCCTAATAACGCAAGATCTAACACAAAAGGATTGAACTAGGAACAGACGAACCCTAATAAGGCTAGATCTAACACAAAAGGATTGAAATGGGATAAGAACAAGGGAACAAAGGGTTACCTCCGGCTCATCGTCGACGATGCTGGTGTCATAGGGGTTCTCCGGCGTGACGTACGACACTGGTTCGTACGGGTCCCAAGCGACCGGGGCCTGGACGGGGGCGGCGGCCGATGCGTCGGTGGCTAATACGCCGGCGGTTACGTTGGAAGCAGCGATGGGGGCCTGGACGGGGGGCGGCGGCCGATGCGCCGGCAGCTACGTTGGAAGCAGTGACGGGGGCATGGATGGGGGCGGGGGCCGATGCACTGGCGGCTACGTTCGAAGCAGCGATGGGGGCCTGGACGGGGACGGCGGCCGATGCACCAGTGGCTACGTCGGAAGCGCTGACAATGGGCATCTCATTCTTCTCCATCGCCGGTGGTTTTCTTCGGGGTTTTTTCTTCAGTTGTGGAGAAGATGATGAGACAGGAGAGGCGGTTGCGTCGAGGGAGAGAAAGAGGGGCTTTATAAAGACGAAGGTGGCGTGTACCGCAACACGTGTTCGCTATTCACGGCTACAGCATACACCGCGACACGAGGCTAACCCTGGGACGTTTAGTGTACTCAATTATAACCTCGGGCCTTATACAGAAATTTTATCTGTATCAGTTTTCCCCTCGGGGACTTAGACTAGCAAGTGCAATATACTCAGTTTTACCCTCAAGTAGCTAGTCAATAGAGAGTCAACAAATGAGACTAACATAGCTAATTGAGTCATTTCATGCGCAAAAAATCCAAAAAAAAACATAGTGGCACCTACTCATGGAGGCTTCCTACGCAACATGCCACCTAGGAAACCTTAACAAACATAGATAAATCAAGTTTTACCACAAATTGCCACTTCTCAGAATCACAAGTAGCTATGAAGATGCATGGTTTTCCACTCAAACCCCTTTTCAAAACATCTTCCCCAAAACATAGTTTGTTTAAATGAGGCCTGATACGTCTCAAACGTATCTATAATTTCTTATGTTCCATGCTAGTTTTATGACAATACCTACATGTTTTATTCATACTTTATATCATTTTGATGCATTTTCCGGAACTAACCTATTAACAAGATGCCGAAGCGTCAGTTCCTGTTTCTGCTGTTTTTGGTTTTAGAAATCCTACACAGGAAATCTTCTCGGAATTGGACGAAACAAAAGGCCACGTTCTTATTTTTCCAGGGGCTTCACGGAGTCCGAAGGAGAGACGAAGGGGGGCCACGAGGATCCCACACCCAGGGGGCGCGGGCCACCCCTTGGCCGCGCCACCAGGTGGGGACCCCACCTCGGGACTCCACCGACTCCGCCCTTTCGCCTATATATTCTGTCCGTCGCGAAAACCCTAAAAGAATCGACGATATTCCACGAAGAGTTCCGTAGCCGCCGCCATCGCGAAGAAAAGTTTCGGGGGACAGAAGTCTCTGTTCCGGCACGCCGTCGGGACGGGGAATTGCCCCCGGAGTCACCTCCATCGACACCACCGCCATCTTCATCGCCGTTGCTGTCTCCCATGATGAGGAGGGAGTAGTTCTCCCCGAGGGCTGAGGGCTCTACCGGTAGCTATGTGGTTCATCTCTCTCTCCCATGGTGTGATCTTTACGTGATCATGAGCTTTGTATCACTACTAATCTATGTGCTACTCTAGTGATGTTATTAAAGTAGTCTATTCCTCCTCCATGATGTAAAGTTGACAGTGTGTGCATCATGTAGTACTTGGCATAGGTTATGATTGTAATCTCTTGTGGATTATGAAGTTAACTATTACTATGATAGTATTGATGTGATCTATTCCCCCATTCATAGCTATTGTTGACAGTGTGTATGCTATGTTAGTACTCGGTCTAAATTGCAATGGTATTGTCTTGGATTATGATTTGATGAGGATATCCCTATGAGTTGTGTTTGTCAAGTACTTGATGAACTTTGAGCGGAGCTTTTGTAGCCACTACATGATTAGTGATTCCAATAGGAGAGTAATTTAGAGTAGCACAAGTGAAGAGAAGTTATCTAATTATGTGATCATTGTTGAGAGTGTCCACTAGTGAAAGTATGATCCCTAGGCCTTGTTTCTAAGCATTGAAACACCGTTTCCAACAAGTTCCGCTACATGTTCGCTTGCTGCCATTTTTATTTCAGATTGCAATTACTACTTACAATCATCCATATTACTTGTATTTCACTATCTCTTCGCCGAACTAGTGCACCTATACATCTGACAAGTGTATTAGGTGTGTTGGGGACACAAGAGAGTTCTTGTATCTTAATTGCAGGGTTGCTTGAGAGGGATATCTTTGACCTCTACCTCCCTGAGTCCGATAAACCTTGGGTGATTCACTTAAGGGAAACTTGCTGCTGTTCTACAAACCTCTGCTCTTGGAGGCCCAACACTGTCTACAGGAATAGAAGCGTGCGTAGACATCAAGCTATTTTCTGGCGCCGTTGTTTGGGAGGTAAGGTAAAAGGTATTCACATCCTCCGACTACTAAGCTATTTCCTAGCACTGTTGCTGGTGTGTGAGTGCTCGAAGCTATTTCCTTTAGATCCTGCAATTGCATCTTTTTGTTTCTTGTTTTTATTTTCACTAGTTAGGCTTAATGGAAAATAACAAAAATATTAGAGATCTTTATAGTATTTATCTTGAGTTAGGACATGATGTGTTTGAAGAGAGAATTAAAAAACCCATGGAACTTTGTTTGCAAAATAGTTGTAGCAATGTTATTAGCATGAACTCTTTGAACACTATTATTGCTAATGCTATGGAAGAATTTAAGCTTGGGGAAGCTGGTTGTGACATTTTTAGTCCCCCAAGTTTTGAGGAGAAAATTTTCTTTGATGATACTTTGCCTCCCATTTATGATGATTATAATGATAGTGGTATTTTGGTGCCACCTACTATGGAGGATAAAGTTTATTATGATTATACCATGCCTGCAATTTATGATGATTACAATGATGGTTGTGATAGTTTTACTCCCACTATTACTAATAAAATTGATTATGCTTATGTGGAGAGTAATGATACTTTTATGCATGTGAATAAGAATGCTTTATGTGATAGTTATATTGTTGAGTTTGTTCATGATGCTACTGAAAGTTATTATGAGAGAGGGAAACATGGTTATATGCATCTTAATAATATTAAGTTTCCCCTCTTTATGTTGAGAATCTTGAAGTTGCGCTTGTATTGCCTTTCTATGCTTGTTGCTTTGTGCTTACATGACTTGTTTATTTACAAGATTCCTTTTCATAGGAAGTGGGTTAGACTTAAAAGTGTTTCTTATTTGCTTTTGATGCTCTCTTTTGTTTCAACTCTTATTTCTTGCGAGAGCATCATTAAAATTACTGAGCCCATCTTAATGGCTATAAAGAAAGCACTTCTTAGGAGATAACCCATGTTTTTATTTTGCTACTGTTTTGTTGTGTCTTGGAAGTTGTTACTACTGTAGCAACCTCTCCTTATCTTTACTTTATTGCATTGTTGTGCCAAGTAAAGTCTTTGGTAGTAAAGTTGATACTAGATTTGGATTTCTGCGCAGAAACAGATTTTTAGCTGTCACGAATTTGAGTTGATCTCTCTATAGGAGAGTCTAAAAATATGCAAAAATTCATGAGTAATCCTCAGATATGTACGCAACTTTCATTCAATTTGAGCTTCTTCATCTGAGCATGTTAAGTGCCTCGAAAAAATTCGTCTTTATGGACTGTTCTGTTTTGACAGATTCTGCCTTTTATTTCGCATTGCCTCTTTAATTTACTATGTTTGAGTGGATTTCTTTGCTCCATTAAACTTCAGTAACCTTGGGTAATGTCCAGAAGTGTTGGGAATGATTGTGTCCTCTCTGAACATGTGAATTTTTTATTATGCACTAACCCTCTAATGAGATTGTTTTGAGTTTGGTGTGAAGGAAGTTTTCAAGGGTCAAGAGAGGAGGGTGATATAATATGATCAAGAAGAGTGAAAAGTCTAAGCTTGGGGATGCCCCCATGGTTCATCCCTGCATATTTCAAGAAGACTCAAGCATCTAAGCTTGGGGATGCCCAAGGCATCCCCTTCTTCATCAACAACTTATCAGGTCACCTCTAGTGAAACTATATTTTTATTCCGTCACATCTTATGTGCTTTACTTGGAGCGTCTGTGTGCTTTTATTTTCGTTTTGTTATTTTCATCCTCTGAATAAATACGGATCCTAGCAATCCTTGTGTGGGAGAGAGACACGCTCCGCTTTTTCATTTGAACACTTGTGTTCTTCGTTTTGCTTTAATATTCATGGCAAAAGTTGAAAGCTGTTGCATTTATTGCTATTTGGTTGGAAACATAAAATGCTTCATGTGGTAATTGGTATATTGTCTCGAATAATTTGATACTTGGCAATTGTTTTGAGATCTCAAGTAGATCATGTTTAAGCTCTTGCATCATGTAGTCTAAATCTATTAGTGGAGAACTACCGTAGAGCTTGTTGAAATTTGGTTTGCATGATTGGTCTCTCTAAAGTCTAGATATATTCTGGTAAAAGTGTTTGAACAACAAGGAAGACAGTGTAGAGTCTTATAATGCTTGCAATATGTTCTTATGTAAGTTTTGCTGTACCGGTTCATACTTGTGTTTGCTTCAAACAACCTTGCTAGGCAAAGCCTTGTACTGAGAGGGAATGCTTCTCGTGCATCCAAAACCTTGAGCCAAAACTTATGCCATTTGTGTCCACCATAACTACCTATCATGTGGTATTTTTATGCCATTCCAAAGTAAATTTCTTGCGTGCTACCTTTAAAAATTCCATTCCTTGTCTTTGCAATACATAGCTCATGGGAAAGTAGCCTAAAAAACTATTGTAGTAAGAATATGTCGCTTATGTATCTTATTTCTTATAAGTTGCTTGTTGAGCGGTAACCATGTTTCTGGGGACGCCATCAACCTGTCACACCTTTGTTGAATATCATGTGAGTTGCTATGCATGTTCGTCTTGTCTGAAGTAAGGGAGATTTGCCATGAGTTGAATGGTTTGAGTATGCATATTGTTAGAGAAGAACATTGGGCCGCCAACCAAAGCCATGTATCAAGGTGGAAGTTTCAGCTTGGACATTAATCCTCAAATCTCTTATGAGAATATTATCTGTTGTTGAATGCTTTAAGCATAAAAGAGGAGTCCATTATCTGTTTTCTATGTTGTCCCGGTATGGATGTCCTCAAGTTGAGATCTATCAAAATCGAGAAATCAAATGCGATTTATCTCCTTGGACCTTTGTACAGGTGGCATAGAGGTACCCCTTTGTGACACTTGGTTGAAACATATGTAATGCAATGATAATCCATGGAAATCCGAGCTAATTAGGACAAGGTGCGAGCACTATTGGTATTCGATGCATGAGGCTTGCAACTTATAGGAGGTTTTATGCATAACACATATGAATTATTACTACCGTTGACAAAATTGTTTCCATGTTTTCAAAATAAAAAGCTCTAGCACATGAGTAATCCCTGCTTCCCTGTGCGAAGGGTCTTTCTTTTACTTTATGTTGAGTCAGTTTACCTACTTCTTTCCATCTTAGAAGCAAACACTTGCGTCAACAGTGTGCATTGATTCTTACATACTTGCTTATTTGCACTCATCATATTACTTTGTGTTGACATTATCCATGAGATATACATGTTGAAAGTTGAAAGCAACTGCTGAAACTTAAATCTTCCTTTGTGTTTCTTCAAAACCTTCTATTAAGAATCTATTGCTTTATGAGTTAACTCTTATGAAAGACCTGTTGATGCTTGTCTTGAAAGTACTATTCATGAAAAGTCTTTGATATATGATTCAGTTGTTTAGTCATTATCTTTACCATTGCTTTGAATCACTTCATTCATCTCATATGCTTACAATAGTATTGATCAAGATTATGATAGTAGCATGTCACTTCAAAAATTATCCTTGTTATCGTTTACCTACTCGAGGGCGAGTAGGAACTAAGCTTGGGGATGCTTGATATGTCTCAAACGTATCTATAATTTCTTATATTCCATGCTAGTTTTATGACAATACCTACATGTATTATTCATAATTTATATCATTTTGATGCATTTTCCGGAACTAACCTATTAACAAGATGCCGAAGCGCCAGTTCCTGTTTTCTGCTGTTTTTGGTTTCAGAAATCCTACACAGGAAATATTCTCGGAATTGGACGAAACAAAAGGCCACGTTCTTATTTTTCCAGGGGCTTCACGGAGTCCGAAGGAGAGACGAAGGGGGGCCACGAGGGGCTGATACGTCTCCGACGTATCGATAATTTCTTATGTTCTATGCCATATTATTGATGATATCTACATGTTTTATGCACACTTTATGTCATATTCGTGCATTTTCTGGAACTAACCTATTAACAAGATGCCGAAGTGCCGGTTCTCGTTTTCTCGCTGTTTTTGGTTTCGAAATCCTAGTAACGAAATATTCTCGGAATTGGACGAAACGAAGACCCGGGGGCCTATTTTTCCACGGAGCTTCCGGAAGACCGAAGAACATACGAAGTGGGGCCACGAGGTGGCGACACCACAAGGCGGCGCGGCCAAGGGGGCCCGCGCCGCCCTATGGTGTGGGCCCCTCGTCGGGCCCCCGACTCGCCCTTCCGCCTACTTAAAGCCTCCGTCGCGAAACCCCCGATGCGAAAAAACCACGATACGGAAAACCTTACCGAGACGCCGCCGCCGCCGATCCCATCTCGGGGGATTCCGGAGATCTCCTCCGGCACCCTGCCGGAGAGGGGATTCATCTCCCGGAGGACTCTACACCGCCATGGTCGCCTCCGGAGTGATGAGTGAGTAGTTCACCCCTGGACTATGGGTCCATAGCAGTAGCTAGATGGTTGTCTTCTCCTCATTGTGCTTCATTGTTGGATCTTGTGAGCTGCCTAACATGATCAAGATCATCTATCCGTAATACTCTATGTTGTGTTTGTCGGGATCCGATGGATAGAGAATACCATGTCATGTTAATTATCAAGTTATTACATATGTGTTGTTTATGATCTTGCATGCTCTCCGTTACTAGTAGAGACTCTGGCCAAGTTTTTGCTTTTAACTCCAAGAGGGAGTATTTATGCTCGATAGTGGGTTCATGCCGCATTGACACCGGGACGAGTGATGAGAAAGTTCTAAGGTTGTGTTGTGCTTGTTGCCACTAGGGATAAAACATTGGCGCTATGTCCGAGGATGTAGTTGTTGATTACATTACGCACCATACTTAATGCAATTGTCCGTTGCTTTGCAACTTAATAATGGAAGGGGTTCGGATGATAACTCGAAGATGGACTTTTTAGGCATAGATGCGGTTGGATGGCGGTCTATGTACTTTGTCGTAATGCCCAATTAAATCTCACTATACTTATCATGTCATGTATGTGCATTGTTATGCCCTCTCTATTTGTCAATTGCCCGACTGTAATTTGTTCACCCAACATGCTTTTATCTTATGGGAGAGACACCTCTAGTGAACTGTGGACCCCGGTCCATTCTTTTAATACTTGAAATACAAATCTGCTGCAATACTTGTTTTTACTATTTTCTCTCGCAAACAATCATCTTCCACACAATACGGTTAATCCTTTGTTACGAGCAAGCCGGTGAGATTGACAACCTCACTCTGTTTCGTTGGGGCAAAGTACTTTGGTTGTGTTGTGCGGGTTCCACGTTGGCGCCGGAATCTCCGGTGTTGCGCCGCACTACATCCCGCCGCCATCAACCTTCAACGTGCTTCTTGGCTCCTCCTGGTTCGATAAACCTTGGTTTCTTTCCGAGGGAAAACTTGCTGCTGTGCGCATCATACCTTCCTCTTGGGGTTGCCCAACGAACGTGTGAAATACACGCCATCAAGCATATTTTCACGGCGCCGTTGCCGGGGAGATCAAGACACGCTGCAAGGGGAGTCTCCACTTCTCAATCTCTTTACTTTGTTTTTGTCTTGCTTTATTTTATTTACTACTTTGTTTGCTATATCAAAACACAAAAAAATTAGTTGCTAGCTTTACTTTATTTACTGTCTTGTTTGCTATATCAAAAACACAAAAAAAAAATTAGTTACTTGCATTTGCTTTACTTATTTCATCATGTTTCCTTTTAATTTTACCACAAAGAACATACCGGTAGGACGCGGGTCTATCATTGGGAGAAACAATATAGAAGAATTTTTCACCCATGTTAGTACCGTTGAAGATTTTGAAGATAGACACTTGGTAGAACTTGCTCCTACTTATGAAATTGCTGCTGCTGCTTTAGTTCGCCTGTTGGAAACTAAATTTGTCTTAATCCTATAATCCAACACATGTTTCTTACACTTGGTGATTTGGAAGAGGGGGAAAAGAAAGATTTTGTTTTAGAAACCCTTCTTAGAGAATTTGGTGGTCTAGCAAGAGAGGCTAGAAAGGTCTTCGCTAAATTTAATATGCTTGGTTCTCATACTAATTTTGTTAGTCTCCTTGAAAAAATGGACATGGATAGGATAAGGTATACTAATAATGCTAATGATGGTGGGGAGATCAAAGCACCAATACCATGCAAACTCCTAGCTATGAATGATGCACTAGAAAATAACTATGCTTGGCTTGTTCCTGAAAATTTGTTCGATGAGAGTAGCAAGCCCAAGACTAATGAAAATGGAGACTCTGAAACTTATGTATCCAATATACTATGCATGGTTGAGAAAACGCCAAACCCCGCTGTAGGTGCACCACCCTTCGATGTCACTTGAGATACACTTTCTGCGCCTAGCTGAAAGGCGTTAAAGAAAAGCGCTTATGGGAGACAACCCATGTTTTTACTCCAGTATTTTTGTTTTATATTTGTGTCTTGAAAGTTGTTTACTACTGTAGCAACCTCTCCTTATCTTAGTTTTATGTTTTGTTGTGCCAAGTAAAGTCTTTGATAGAAAAGTAAGTACTAGATTTGGATTACTGCGCAGTTCCAGATTTCTTTGCTGTCACGAATCTGGGTCTATCTCCCTGTAGGTAGCTCAGAAAATTAAGCCAATTTACGAGCATGATCCTCAGATATGTACGCAACTTTCATTCAATTTGAGCATTTTCGTTTGAGCAAGTCTGGTGGCCTAATAAAATCCATCTTTACGGATCTGTTCTGTTTTGACAGATTCTGTCTTTTATTTCGCATTGCCTCTTTTGCTATGTTGGATGAATTTCTTTGATCCACCAATGTCCAGTAGCTTTATGCAATGTCCAGAAGTGTTAAGAATGATTGTGTCACCTCTGAACATGTGAATTTTTATTATGCACTAACCCTCTAATGAGTTGTTTCGAGTTTGGTGTGGAGGAAGTTTTCAAGGATCAAGAGAGGAGTATGATGCAATATGATCAAGGAGAGTGAAAGCTCTAAGCTTGGGGATGCCCCGGTGGTTCACCCCTGCATATTCTAAGAAGACTCAAGCGTCTAAGCTTGGGGATGCCCAAGGCATCCCCTTCTTCATCGACAACATTATCGGGTTCCTCCCCGAAACTATATTTTTATTCCGTCACATCTTATGCACTTTGCTTGGAGCGTCGGTTTGTTTTTGTTTTTTGTTTTGTTTGAATAAAATGGATCCTAGCATTCACTTTATGGGAGAGAGACACGCTCCGCTGTAGCATATGGACAAATATGTCCTTAGGCTCTACTCATAGTATTCATGGCGAAGTTTCTTCTTCGTTAAATTGTTATTTGGTTGGAATTGGAAAATGCTACATGTAGTAACTCTAAAATGTCTTGGATAATTTGATACTTGGCAATTGTTGTGCTCATGTTTAAGATCTTGCATCATATACTTTGCACCCATTAATGAAGAAATACTTAGAGCTTGCTAATTTGGTTTGCATATTTGGTTTCTCTAGAGTCTAGATAACATCTAGTATTGAGTTTTGAACAACAAGGAAGACGGTATGGAGTCTTATAATGTTTACCATATGTCTTTTATGTGAGTTTTGCTGTACCGTTCATCCTTGTGTTTGTTTCAAATAACCTTGCTAGCCTAAACCTTGTATCGAGAGGGAATACTTCTCATGCATCCAAAATACTTGAGCCAACCACTATGCCATTTGTGTCCACCATACCTACCTACTACATGGTATTTATCCGCCATTCCAAAGTAAATTGCTTGAGTGCTACCTTTAAAATTCCATCATTCACCTTTGCAATATATAGCTCATGGGACAAATAGCTTAAAAACTATTGTGGTATTGAATATGTACTTATGCACTTTATCTCTTATTAAGTTGCTTGTTGTGCGATAACCATGCTTCGGGGACGCCATCAACTATTCTTTGTTGAATATCATGTGAGTTGCTATGCATGTCCGTCTTGTCCGAAGTAAGAGAGATCTACCACCTTTATGGTTGGAGCATGCATATTGTTAGAGAAGAACATTGGGCCGCTAACTAAAGCCATGATTCATGGTGGAAGTTTCAGTCTTGGACATATATCCTCAATCTCATATGAGAATAATAATTGTTGCCACATGCTTATGCATTAAAGAGGAGTCCATTATCTGTTGTCCATGTTGTCCCGGTATGGATGTCTAAGTTGAGAATAATCAAAAGCGAGAAATCCAAAATGCGAGCTTTCTCCTTAGACCTTTGTACAGGCGGCATGGAGGTACCCCATTGTGACACTTGGTTAAAACATGTGCATTGCAAAGATCCGGTAGTCCAAGCTAATTAGGACAAGGTGCGGGCACTATTAGTATACTATGCATGAGACTTGCAACTTGTAAGATATAATGTACATAACTCATATGCTTTATTACTACCATTGACAAAATTGTTTCATGTTTTCAAAATAAAAGCTCTAGCACAAATATAGCAATCGATGCTTTCCTCTTTGAAGGACCATTCTCTTTACTTTTATGTTGAGTCAGTTCACCTATCTCTCTCCACCTCAAGAAGCAAACACTTGTGTGAACTGTGCATTGATTCCTACATACTTGGATATTGTACTTGTTATATTACTCTATGTTGACTATTATCCATGAGATATACATGTTACAAGTTGAAAGCAACCGCTGAAACTTAATCTTCCTTTGTGTTGCTTCAATACCTTTACTTTGATTTATTGCTTTATGAGTTAACTCTTATGCAAGACTTATTAATACTTGTCTTGAAGTACTATTCATGAAAAGTCTTTGCTTTATGATTCACTTGTTTACTCATGTCATTACCATTGTTTTGATCGCTGCATTCACTACATATGTTTACAAATAGTATGATCAAGGTTATGATGGCATATCACTTCAGAAATTATCTTTGTTATCGTTTTACTCGCTCGGGACGAGCAGAACTAAGCTTGGGTATGCTTGATACGTCTCCGACATATCGATAATTTCTTATGTTCTATGCCATATTATTGATGATATCTACATGTTTTATGCACACTTTATGTCATATTCGTGCATTTTCTGGAACTAACCTATTAACAAGATGCCGAAGTGCCGCTCTCGTTTTCTGCTGTTTTTGGTTTCGAAATCCTAGTAACGAAATATTCTCGGAATTGGACGAAACGAAGACCCGAGGGCCTATTTTTCCACGGAGCTTCCGGAAGACCGAAGAACATACGAAGTGGGGCCACGAGGTGGCGACACCACAAGGCGGCGCGGCCAAGGGGGGCCCGCGCCGCCCTATGGTGTGGGCCCCTCGTCGGGCCCCGACTCGCCCTTCCGCCTACTTAAAGCCTCCGTCGCGAAACCCCCGATGCGAAAAAACCACGATACGGAAAACCTTCCGGAGACGCCGCCGCCGCCGATCCCATCTCGGGGGATTCCGGAGATCTCCTCCGGCACCCTGCCGGAGAGGGGATTCATCTCCCGGAGGACTCTACACCGCCATGGTCGCCTCCGGAGTGATGAGTGAGTAGTTCACCCCTAGACTATGGGTCCATAGCAGTAGCTAGATGGTTGTCTTCTCCTCATTGTGCTTCATTGTTGGATCTTGTGAGCTGCCTAACATGATCAAGATCATCTATCCGTAATACTCTATGTTGTGTTTGTCGGGATCCGATGGATAGAGAATACCATGTCATGTTAATTATCAAGTTATTACATATGTGTTGTTTATGATCTTGCATGCTCTCCGTTACTAGTAGAGGCTCTGGCCAAGTTTTTGCTTTTAACTCCAAGAGGGAGTACTTATGCTCGATAGTGGGTTCATGCCTGCATTGACACCTGGGACAGTGACGGAAAGTTCTAAGGTTGTGTTGTGCTGTTGCCACTAGGGATAAAACATTGGCGCTATGTCCGAGGATGTAGTTGTTGATTACATTACGCACCATACTTAATGCAATTGTCTCGTTGCTTTGCAACTTAATACTGGAAGGGGTTCGGATGATAACCTCGAAGGTGGACTTTTTAGGCATAGATGCAGTTGGATGGCGGTCTATGTACTTTGTCGTAATGCCCAATTAAATCTCACTATACTTATCATGTCATGTATGTGCATTGTTATGCCCTCTCTATTTGTCAATTGCCCGACTGTAATTTGTTCACCCAACATGCTTTTATCTTATGGGAGAGACACCTCTAGTGAACTGTGGACCCCGGTCCATTCTTTTAATACTGAAATACAAATCTGCTGCAATACTTGTTTTTACTATTTTCTCTCGCAAACAATCATCTTCCACACAATACGGTTAATCCTTTGTTACAGCAAGCCGGTGAGATTGACAACCTCACCGTTTCGTTGGGGCAAAGTACTTTGGTTGTGTTGTGCAGGTTCCACGTTGGCGCCGGAATCTCCGGTGTTGCGCCGCACTACATCCCGCCGCCATCAACCTTCAACGTGCTTCTTGGCTCCTCCTGGTTCGATAAACCTTGGTTTCTTTCTGAGGGAAAACTTGCTGCTGTGCGCATCATACCTTCCTCTTGGGGTTGCCCAACGAACGTGTGAAATACACGCCATCAGGGCCCACACCCTAGGGGGGCGCGGATCACCCCTTAGCCGCGCCACCAGGTGGGGACCCCACCTCGGGACTCCACCGACTCCGCCCTTTCGCCTATATATTCTGTCCGTCGCGAAAACCCTAAAAGAATCGACGATATTCCACGAAGAGTTCTGTAGCCGCCGCCATCGCGAAGACAAGTTTCGGGGGACAGAAGTCTCTGTTCCGGCACGCCACCGGGACGGGGAATTGCCCCCGGAGTCATCTCCATCGACACCACCACCATCTTCATCACCGTTGCTGTCTCCCATGATGAGGAGGGAGTAGTTCTCCCCCGAGGCTGAGGGCTCTACCGGTAGCTATGTGGTTCATCTCTCTCTCCCATGGTGTGATCTTTATGTGATCATGAACTTTGTATCACTATTAATCTATGTGCTACTCTAGTGATGTTATTAAAGTAGTATATTCCTCCTCCATGATGTAAAGTTGACAGTGTGTGCATCATGTAGTACTTGGCATAGGTTATGATTGTAATCTCTTGTGGATTATGAAGTTAACTATTACTATGATAGTATTGATGTGATCTATTCCCCCTTTCATAGCTATTGTTGACAGTGTGTATGCTATGTTAGTACTCGGTCTAAATTGCAACGGTATTGTCTTGGATTATGATTTGATGAGGATATCCCTATGAGTGGTGTTTGTCAAGTACTTGATGAACTTTGAGCGGAGCTTTTGTAGCCACTACATGATTAGTGATTCCAATAGGAGAGTAATTCAGAGTAGCACAAGTGAAGAGAAGTTATCTAATTATGTGATCATTGTTGAGAGTGTCCACTAGTGAAAGTATGATCCCTAGGCCTTGCTTCTAAGCATTGAAACACCGTTTCCAACAAGTTCTGCTACATGTTCGCTTGCTGCCATTTTTATTTCAGATTGCAATTACTACTTACAATCATCCATATTACTTGTATTTCACTATCTCTTCGCCGAACTAGTGCACCTATACATCTGACAAGTGTATTAGGTGTGTTGGGGACACAAGAGACTTCTTGTATCTTAATTGCAGGGTTGCTTGAGATGGATATCTTTGACCTCTACCTCCCTGAGTCGATAAACCTTGGGTGATTCACTTAAGGGAAACTTGCTGCTGTTCTACAAACCTCTGCTCTTGGAGGCCCAACACTGTCTACATGAATAGAAGCGTGCGTAGACATCAAGGCCATAATTGTCACACTCATGTATATTTGAATTTCAAATAATTTGATGTAGCCCAATATGAATTATATTGTACAAAACACGCATTTTTTATTTTGTTATTCTTTTGTTTGAATCCCTTAGTCTATTTACTATTTACGTGTCCTTGGTTTCTTAGTACTACTCAGTTTTGCCCTCAAGTACTGTAACAAATGCTCACAGAAGCCCAAACTGATCCTGATTGGTTTTGAGCCGTTGTCACACGGATCGACTCCACCAACCATTGATCCACTAATCTAAAGGGCAGTATACCCCTCTCCGTCTCTTCGTGGCCACCTCTCTCTCTCTCTCTCTTCGTGGCCACCCCTCTCTCTCTCTCTCTCTCTCTCTCTCTCTCTCTCTCTCTCTCTCTCTCTCTGTCGGTGGACAGTGCCACCCCTCTATTTATGTGCAATAATGAGTTTGCGGATTTCGGTGAATGCATTATTTCTCACCCCTCTAACAATTATCAAATCTCTTTAGCATTCCTTTTCTTTTAGGGAATATAGTTTGAGATATAGTTTTGGTAATTTGAAACAGCCCAAAAGTGCTATAATTTTGGTATAAACACGAGGCATACATATTTGAGGGATTTTGGTATCAACTATCTTTAGCATTCCTTTTTCTTTTAGGGAATATAGTTTTGGTAATTTGAAACGGCCCAAAAATTGATAAACCATCACCGATTTCTTGTAGCCATTACTTTTCACGCAAAAAATGATAAACCATCGCCGATTTGTTGTAGCCATTACTTTTCACGCAAAAATTGATAAACCATCACCGATTTCTTGTAGCCATTACTTTTCACGCAAAAAATGATAAACCATCACCGATTTGTTGTAGCCATTACTTTTCACGCAAAAAAGTTCAAAAAAATGTAAAAATGAAACAATCTACCTATATTTGTATAGAAGATCATATGTATGATTTTTGAGCTCATTTAGAGAAGGTCGAAAAAACCTAAGTTGTTACAAAAGCTGGTTTCACTGAGACCAAATGACATGCGCTTAAGCAAAGTGATTTTTCGAACATCTCCAAATGATCCCAATTTTGGCAAATATGATGCCACACTGATACGCGTACAGCACGCGTCCGTTGGGAACCCCAAGAGGAAGGTGTGATGCGTACAGCGGCAAGTTTTCCCTCAGAAAGAAACCAAGGTTTATCGAACCAGGAGGAGCCAAGAAGCACGTTGAAGGTTGATGGCAGCGGGATGTAGTGCGGCGCAACACCAGGGATTCCGGCGCCAACGTGGAACCCGCACAACACAACCAAAGTACTTTGCCCCAACGAAACAGGTGAGGTTGTCAATCTCACCGGCTTGCCGTAACGAGAGGATTAGATGTATAGTGTGGATGATGATTGTTTGCAGAAAACAGTAGAACAAGTATTGCAGTAGATTGTATTCGATGTAAAAGAATTGACCGGGGTCCACAGTTCAGTAGAGGTGTCTCTCCCATAAGATAAATAGCATGTTGGGTGAATAAATTACAGTCGTGCAATTGACAAATAGAGAGGGCATGACCATGCACATACATGATATGATGAGTATTGTGAGATTTAATTGGGCATTACGACAAAGTACATAGACCGCTATCCAGCATGCATCTATGCCTAAAAAGTCCACCTTCGAGGTTATCATCCGAACCCCTTCCGATATTAAGTTGCAAAACAACAGAAAATTGCATTAAGTATGGTGCGTAATGTAATCAATAACTACATCCTCGGACATAGCATCAATGTTTTATCCCTAGTGGCAACAAGCACATCCACAACCTTAGAACTTTCCGTCACCGTCCCGCATTTAATGGAGGCATGAACCCACTATCGAGCATAAATACTCCCTCTTGGAGTTAAGAGCAAAAACTTGGCCGGAGCCTCTACTAATAACGGAGAGCATGCAAGATCATAAACAACACATAGGTAATAGATTGATAATCAACATAACATAGTATTCTCTATCCATCGGATCCCGACAAACACAACATATAGAATTACAGATAGATGATCTTGATCATGTTAGGCAGCTCACAAGATCCGACAATGAAGCACATGAGGAGAATACAACCATCTAGCTACCGCTATGGACCCATAGTCCAGGGGTGAACTACTCACTCATCACTCCGGAGGCGACCATGGCGGTGAAGAGTCCTCCGGGAGATGATTCCCCTCTCCGGCAGGGTGCCGGAGGTGATCTCCAGAATCCCCCGAGATGGGATTGGCGGCGGCGGCGTCTCAGTAAGGTTTTCCGTATAGTGGCTCTCGGTACTGGGGTTTTCGCGACGAAAACTATTTGTAGGCGGAAGGGCAGGTAAAGGGGCGTCACGAGGGGCCCACATAGCAGGCCGGCGCGGCCCAGGCCCAGGCCGCGCCGCCCTGGTGTGTCGCCACCTCGTGGCCCCACTTCGACTCTCCCTCGGACTTCTGGAAGCTTCGTGGCAAAATAGGACCCTGGGCGTTGATTTCGTCCAATTCCGAGAATATTTCCTTTGTAGGATTTCTGAAACCAAAAACAGGAGAAAACAGCAACTGGCTCTTCGGCATCTCGTTAATAGGTTAGTGCCGGAAAATGCATAAATACAACATATAATGTGTATAAAACATGTAGATATCATCAATAATGTGGCATGGAACATAAGAAAATATCGATACGTCGGAGACGTATCACATACCTGTAACAACAAGGAATATCTAAAAAGTTTCAACAAATTTGAAATTTATGGTCAAAATGATGCCATACATGATGCTGTTTTTCGAGGTTTTGACCTGAAAATCAACTGGGTATTATAAAGGGACCCCAAATTTGCCATACATTTTACCTAACCTTCAACAGGAAACTTGTTTCAAATTCATTTTGGCGTACAAGAAACAAATCCCACCTTGATTCGAGCACCACCGCCTCCAAACAATACCGATGCCGATATCGGCATGGTCAGAACGGCTATGCTCGCCGCCACTGCTAGGTCACCATCGGGATGCACCCTCAATACCGTCCCCTCATTCGATCACTGACACACAAGAGATACCGCTGAGGCCAATGTCAAACGTACATGCTAATGCCAATGCCGAACATGCACGCCATTGTGGGCACGGCCACGCTGCCCCGCTATGCTGAATGCCACAGACCACCACGAGGTCTTTCCCTTCGCCACCACACTCCCCTAGCACCCATCTATACATGCCAGAAAGGAGAGACACTAGTTTTCTCTACATTGCTCGTGTTCATGTCCGACACCGTCAATCAAAGTGTTGAGGTAGTCGTCGATGTCCTCGACCATTTCTTCTCTTCTTTGCATGGTTAAACGCATCTAGGTCATATCTATCTAATGCGTCTGGTCTTGCCTCATGCAGTTCTTTGTGGACGTCGATCTCATCTCAGCACCCCGCAGGCTACCTCCTCCGTGCCATCGTTGTAGAGCTCCGTTTAAAAATCTAATCCTACCCGTGTATTGCCCCTTGTATCAGCGTCATGGCCCCACTTGTCATTCAATATACCGAAGCCCCACTCGTCCGTGTTTTGGTCAGGGATACAACGATGCTTACGGTCAAACAAAGATGGATGGTCTGACATGTCTTTGCGGGCTCTACGTGGCCCCACTAGTCAGCAGATAACGGTCGAAGTTGTTGACCCGTCGGGCAATCGGCCGTTCCAGCACTTGTGAGGATTTCAGACAAGGGCGTGGGCAAAACTGAGGAAAAACTAAGCGGCTGGGGAAAACTGAGCACAACTAAGGACCCGGGGGCACGAAAATAGAAATCCGTAACAACAAATGTCATCTAGTGATTCTTGTCCCGTAAGACCCATGTTAACCATAAGATCTGGAGTGGGACGGAGTAGTCAGTTGTATTTCTTCCTCTCATACATCAATGGTTGTGCTTACCGTAGCAGTTGTATCTCGAGGGAACAACCGGTGGATCCCTTCTAATTCCCCACGTTAATGTGGTCTATGATGGGTTGCAGAAGGTCGGCGAAGGTATCGAGGTCGGATGATACCCAATGGGGTATGCTGACCGGCGGGGATATTAGTCGAGGTCGGATGATATCCAATGGATATGCTGACCGGCGAGGACCCAAGGTCGGAACTGCAACAAAGGGTGGGTGTGCAGGGTCGCGGAGAAATGCAATGATTGGCTAGGACCTTATATCGGGCCTCACACCGTGGAAGTGTGGACGGGAAAGCTGCCCGGTTGGCACCAAGGTTAAGATCTCTTATGGGTAAAGCAACACACCTCTGTAGAGTGTAACGTGGCCGGAAAGGAACTCCATGAAGTTCTAAAAACCCGGTGAAGGCTGACGGACATAGCTCTTCGGAATAAAAACAACCTTTTGAAGAAATGCTTACAAAAACCTCCATTGGCCTATGACTTTCTGATCTAGTGCCGTAGCTAGTGCATAAAACACCTCTTTTCAAAAATGAACTTGTTGAGTACGTGATAACCCACAAGTATAGGGGATCGCAACAGTCTTCGAGGGAAGAAAAACCCAAATTTATTGATTCGACACAAGGGGAGGTAAAGAATACTTATAAGCCTTAACAACTGAGTCGTCAATTCAGCTGCACCTGGAAAAGCACTAGTAACAGGGGTGATGTGAAAGTAGCAGTGATATGAGAGCAATAGTAACAGTAACACAGCAGCAGTAACAGTAACACAGAGGCAATGGCACCAGAAAATAGTTGATACTACTTCCAATGACATATAGAACGAGTATATGATGATGAGAGATGGACCGGGGTTCCCAGCTATCTACACTAGTGGTAACTCTCCAATAACAAGTGTTGGGTGAACAAATTACAGCTGGGGCAATTGATAGGATTGAAATAGCATTAAGACAGAACATCAAGATCATTAATCATGTAGGCATGTTTTCCATATATAGTCATACGTGCTCGCAATGAGAAACTTGTACAACATCTTTTGTCCTACCAGCCGGTGGCAGCCGGGCCTCTAGGGAATCTATCGGAAATTAAGGTACTCCTTTTAATAGAGCACCGGAGCAAAGCATTAACACTCCGTGAAAACATGTGATCCTCATATCTAAGACTTCCCCTCCAGCTTGTCCCAATTTCGTCACTTTGGGGCCTTTGGTTCCGGACATAGACATGTGCATACAACTTGTAGATACAATCTAAGCAATAAGTATAGAGCTTAAATCTAAGATCATGCCACTCGGGCCCTAGTGACAAGCATTAAGCATAACAAGATTGCAGCAACAATAACTTCACAAACTTTATAGATAGACTAATCGTAATGTAACAATCCATCGGATCCCGACAAACACAACACCGATTACATCAGATGAATCTCAATCATGTAAGGCAGCTCATGAGATCATTTATTGAAGTACATGGGGGAGAGAATACCAACTAGCTATAGCTAGAACCCGTAGTCCATGGGGGAACTACTCACGGAGCATGATGGAGGCGGTGGCGTTGATGGAGATGGCTTCCGGGGGCACTTCCCCGTCCCGGCAGTGTGCCGGAACAGAGACTTCTGTCCCCCGAAACGGAGTTTCGCGATGGTGGCGGCGCCCCTGGAGTCTTTCTGGAGTTTCGTCAATTCGTATCGCGTTTTTAGGTCTCCAGGGCTTAAATAGGCGAAGAGTCGGAGTCGGAGGGGCCACGGGGCCACCTCACACTAGGGCGGCGCCCCCCTCCTGGGCCGCGCCGGCCACACGTGTGGGGCCCCCAGGGCACCCCTCTGGCCCCCCTCTGACTTTCTGGAAGGTTCCGGGAAAAATAAGATGTTGGGTCTTCGTTTCATCGAATTTCGAGAATATTGCCCGAACAGCCTTTCTGGAACCAAAAACAACAGAAAACAACGAACCGGCCCTTCGGCATCTCGTTAATAGGTTAGTTCCGGAAAACGCATAAAAACATTATAAAGTGCAAGCAAAACATGTAAGTATTTTCATAAAACAAGCATGGAACATCAGAAATTATAGGTACGTTGGAGACGTATCAGCATCCCCAAGCTTAGTTCCTGCTCGCCCTCGAGTAGGTAAACGATAAAAAGAGTAATTTCTGTAGTGACATGCTACTTACATAACCTTGATCATACTATTATAAAGCATATGAGATGAATGCAGTGACTCAATGCAATGATCTATAGTTGCTAACAAATAGATAACATATAGCAAAACTTTTCATGAATAGTACTTTCAAGACAAGCATCAAAAATCTCGCATAAGAGTTAACTCATAAAGCAATAAATTCAAAGTAAAGGCATTGAAGCAACACAGAGGAAGATTAAGTTTCAGCGGTTGCTTTCAACTTTCAACATGTATGTCTCATGGATAATGGTCAACACAAAGTAATATAATGAATGCGAATAAGCAAGTATGTAAGAATCAATGCACAGTTGACACAAGTGTTTGCTTCTAAGATGGAAGGAAGTAGGTAAACTGACTCAACATAAAGTAAAAGAAAGGCCCTTCGCAGAGGGAAGCAGGGATTAAATCATGTGCTAGAGCTTTTTAAGTTTTGAAATCATATAGAGAGTATAAAAGTAAAGTTTTGAGAGGTGTTTGTTGTTGTCAACGAATGGTAGTGGGCACTCTAACCACCTCATCAAACAGACTTTCAAAGAGCGGCTCCCATGAAGGACGTTATCTCTACCAGCAAGGTAGATCATCCCTCTCTTTTGTTTACACATGTATTTTAGTTTTTATTTATGGGTGACACTCCTCCCAACCTTTTGCTTACACAAGCCATGGCTAACCGAATCCTCGGGTGCCTTCCAACATTCACATACCATGAAGGAGTGTCTATTTGCAAAATTAAGTTGCTTACTGATGAATCAGGGCAAAACATGTGAAGAGAATTATTAATGAAAGTTAATTAATTGGGGCTGGGAACCCCGCTGCCAGCTCTTTTTGCAAAATTATTGGATAAGCGGATGAAGCCACTAGTCCATTGGTGAAAGCTGCCCAACAAGATTGAAAGATAAAACACCACATACTTCCTCATGAGCTATAAAACATTGACACAAATAAGAGATAAAGTTTTGAATTGTTTAAAGGTAGCACATGAAGTATTTACTTGGAACGGCAGAAAATACCACGTAGTAGGTAGGTATGGTGGACACACATGGCATAGGTTTTGGCTCAAGGTTTTGGATGCACGAGAAGCATTTCCTCTCAGTACAAGGCTTTGGCTAGCAAGGTTGTTTGAAGCAAACACAAGTATGAACCGGATACAGACAAAACTTACATAAGAACATATTGCAAGCATTATAAGACTCTACAATGTCTTCCTTGTTGCTCAAACACTTTTACCAGAAAATATCTAGACCTTAGAGAGACCAATCATGCAAACCAATTTCAACAAGCTCTACGGTATTTCTCCACTAATAGGTTTAAGCTACATGATGCAAGAGCTTAATCATGATCTACTTGAGTGCTCAAAACAATTGCCAAGTATCAAATTATCCAAGACAATATGAGGCATTTTCTGTTTCCAACCAAATATCAATAAGTGCAGTAGCTTCCAACTTTTGTCATTGAACATTAAAAGTAAAACGAAGAACACAAGTGTTCATATGAAAAAGCGGAGCGTGTATCTCTCCCACACAAGGATTGCTAGGATCCAAATTTATTCAAACATAAACAAAAATTAAAAACACACAGACGCTCCAAGTAAAGCACATAAGATGTGACCGAATAAAAATATAGTTTTAATAGAAGAAACCTGATAAGTTGATGAAGAAGGGGATGCCTTGGGCATCCCCAATCTTAGACGCTTGAGTCTTCTTGAAATATGCAGGGATGAACCACGGGGGCATCCCCAAGCTTAGACCTTTCACTCTTCTTGATCATATATCATCCTCCTCTCTTGACCCTTGAAAACTTCCTTCACACAAAACTTCTCATAAACTTCATTAGAGGGGTTAGTACTCAAAAAACTTTAATCCACCTTGGCCCTGTAGTGACACATTGCAAGAACTCAATAAAACATTAGCTACAGCTCTCCACGTCTAGAAAGCCTCACTTAAAGTCCACAAGAGACAATGCAAAAAACGAGACAGAATCTGTCAAAACAGAACAGCCGAGTAAACACGAATTTTTAAGAGGTACTTCCGTTGCTCAAATCAGAAAACTCAAAACTAATGAAAGTTGCGTACATATCTGAGGAACACTCACGTAAATTGGCAGATTTTTCTGAGTTACCTACAGAGAATCATACCCAGATTCGTGACAGCAAGAAATCTGTTTCTGCGCAGTAATCCAAATCTAGTATCAACCTTCTATTAGAGACTTCACTTGGCACAACATTGCAATAAAATAAAGATAAGCAGAGGTTGCTACAGTAGTAACAACTTCCAAAACACAATAAAACAGTAGCAAAATAAACACATGGGTTATCTCCCAAGAAGTGCTTTCTTTATAGCCATTAAGATGGGCTCAGCAGTTTTAATGATGCACTCGCAAGAAATAAGAGTTGAAGCAAAGAGAGCATCGAAAAGCAAATTCAAAACACATTTAAGTCTAACCCACTTCCTATGCATAGGAATCTTGTACACAAATAAATTCATGAAGAACAAAGTGACAAGCATAAGAAGATAAAACAAGAGTAACTTCAAAAGTTTCAGCATATAGAGAGGTGTTTTAGTACCATGCAAATTTCTATAACCATATTTTCCTCTCTCATAATAATTCTCAGTAGCTTCATGAACAAACTCAACAATATAACTATCACATAAAGCATGTCTTTCATGATCCATAAACACATAATTTTTATCAAGCTCAGAAATAATAGGATTAAAACTTTCAAACCCACTTTTATCAACAATATAACAACATGATTGATCAATCTCAAAAGATATGGGACTCATAGATAAAGTCAAGAACTCTCCAATCCCATTTTCATTAGTAGTACAATTAATAGTATCAAGTAACATAGGACCATCATCTAGAGATTTATCATAAACATTTGCCAAGCAAAACTCTTTAGTACCATGCATTTCGACATCAGGAACAAACAAAGCATTATCATAAAATTTATCAAAGTAGCATGGATTATCATAAATAACAGTAGCATAATTATTCTCACAAGTTTTACTCATAGGGAATATTTCAAGAGAATCCACAGGAACATAACATTCAACCTCCTTTGGTAAGCATGGAGGACAATCAAATAGTGTAAGAGATAAAGAGTTACTCTCATTAGAAGGTTGGCATGGGTAGCTAATCCATTCTTCCTCCTTTTGTTCATCACTCTCCTCTTCTTTTTCATCCAATGAGCTTTCGGTTCATCAATTTCCTCCTCTTTTTCATCCAATGAGCTTTCGGGTTTATCAATTTCTTCTTCCACTCGGTTCCTGCAAATTGTGAGTGCATTCTTGTGCATTAATGAGTCTCTCTTTATAATCAATGATATAAGGATTATCACCGTAGCTTTCTATGCAAAAATTAAGGATAGAAGAGACATAATCTTTAAGGTCCTTACAAACAACACAAGTTTCATAATTTTTAGCTATGAAGGATTCTATCTCAGAGGCTCCCATAAATAAGACAAATTGTTCTACCTCTTCGAACCCAAAATGAATATAGCTATTCCAATTATAGTTCTTAATTAAAACTTCCTCACTAAAGCCACATTGAAATTTAAGATGTTTAGTATCCTGTTTAGAGCAACAGTTTATATCATGGCGTTTAAGCAAGATTTTAGCAATTGTATT
Organism: Lolium rigidum; assembly: GCF_022539505.1. Lineage (NCBI taxonomy): Eukaryota > Viridiplantae > Streptophyta > Magnoliopsida > Poales > Poaceae > Lolium > Lolium rigidum. The sequence continues at coordinate 237,975,791 of NC_061514.1, forward strand.
CAATTTTTCTATCACAGCACTCATAACTTTTCCCGTTCTTGATTCTCAATAATTATTATACAATTCAATAAATAGGTAGGTTCTCCCATAGCAACAGTTTTTAATTTTTCGGTTTTTCAAATTTTTATGGATTTTTGGGTATATGAGGAAAATAAAACAAGACAAAAACAAACTAGACAAAAGTAAACTAAGCAAAATAATACTAGACAGAAATAAACTAAGCACAAATAAACTAGACAAAAGTAAACTAAGCAAAACAAAATAATATAAAACAAAAACAGAGAGAGAGGTAGAGTGTACTCCCTAGGTGAACTTATGAGTAGAGCTATGCCTCCCCGGCAACGGCGCCAGAAAATAGTCTTGATAACCCACAAGTATAGGGGATCGCAACAGTCTTCGAGGGAAGTAAAACCCAAATTTATCGATTCGACATAAGGGGAGGTAAAGAATACTTATAAGCCTTAACAACTGAGTTGTCAATTCAGCTGCACCTGGAAAATCACTAGTAACAGGGGTGATGTGAAAGCAGCAGTAATATGAGAGCAATAGTAACAATAACACAGCAGCGATGAATAAGTAACACGGAGGCAATGGCACCGGAAAATAGTTGATACTACTTCCAATGACATGTAGAACGAGTATATGATGATGAGAGATGGACCGGGGTTCCCAGCTATCTACACTAGTGGTAACTCTCCAATAACAAGTGTTGGGTGAACAAATTACAGTTGGGCAATTGATAGGATTGAAATAGCATTAAGACAGAACATCAAGATCATTAATCATGTAGGCATGTTTTCCGTATATAGTCATACGTGCTCGCAATGAGAAACTTGTACAACATCTTTTGTCCTACCAGCCGGTGGCAGCCGGGCCTCTAGGGAATCTACTGGAAATTAAGGTACTCCTTTTAATAGAGCACCGGAGCAAAGCATTAACACTCCGTGAAAACATGTGATCCTCATATCTAAGCCTTCCCCTCCAGTTGTCCCAATTTCTGTCACTTTGGGGCCTTTGGTTCCGGACATAGACATGTGCATACAACTTGTAGATACAATCTAAGCAATAAGTATAGAGCTTAAATCTAAGATCATGCCACTCGGGCCCTAGTGACAAGCATTAAGCATAACAAGATTGCAAGCAACAATAACTTCACAAACTTTATAGATAGACTAATCATAATGTAACAATCCATCGGATCCCGACAAACACAACACCGATTACATCAGATGAATCTCAATCATGTAAGGCAGCTCATGAGATCATTGTATTGAAGTACATGGGGGAGAGAATACCAACTAGCTACAGCTAGAACCCGTAGTCCATGGGGGAACTACTCACGGAGCATGATGGAGGCGGTGGCGTTGATGGAGATGGCTTCCGGAGGCACTTCCCCGTCCCGGCAGGGTGCTGGAACAGAGACTTCTGTCCCCCGAAACAGAGTTTCGCGATGGTGGCGGCGCCCCTGGAGTCTTTCTGGAGTTTCATCAATTCGTATCGCGTTTTTAGGTCTCCAGGGCTTAAATAGGTGAAGAGTCGGAGTCGGAGGGGCCACGGGGCCACCTCACACTAGGGCGGCGCGCTCCCCTCCTGGGCCGTGCCGGCCACACGTGTGGGACCCCCAGGGCACCCCTTTGGCCCCCCTCTGACTTTCTGGAAGGTTCCGGGAAAAATAAGATGTTGGGTCTTCGTTTCGTCGAATTCCGAGAATATTGCCCGAACAGCCTTTCTGGAACCAAAAACAACAGAAAACAGCAACTGGCCCTTCGACATCTCGTTAATAGGTTAGTTCCGGAAAACGCATAAAAACAATATAAAGTGCAAGCAAAACATGTAAGTATTGTCATAAAACAAGCATGGAACATCAGAAATTATAGGTACGTTGGAGACGTATCAGTACGCTCGTACTCATACCTCTTATAATCCCATGCTTAGATTGTCTGAACCACCTGGAGGAAGCAAATGATGGACCAGAAGGAGCAGATGGGATCTGCTATGAAGAACCAGATCTCTCCGGAGGGGTAGAGGGGTGGATTACTTGATAGTCTACAGAACCGGGGAGGTTCCATAAGAGAACACCTCTTAAGTCACACCAGTAGAAGTAGTTAAGCAGCACCGAACTCTATAGTATTTAGCTGCTCGAGTAGAAATGGTACTTATCCTGCTACGACCTATATTGTATAAGTTAAGTAGGGTTCACCTAGAACCAGTGAGTTATCCTCTATGGACCTAGGAGGAGCTCCAGTATGATGTATATATATGGCTTGTAATATTAAGTGAGTGAAATAAAGACCAGCTATGTTTCTGTTGTACTACTCTGAGGGATGTAATATTTGCGGATTGGTACTTCACACATGTTATGTCAACGACTGGCATACTACAACATAAAGTGGTATGCAGGGTCACCACACGGTGTCTCCCATTGTTTCCTCCTCAAGAGGCTTGCCCTTTGCGGGGACTAACTCAATGCGTGGATTGAGCGCGAAAGGTTTTGAGGCAGAGGCCCCATTACTAGGAATGGGATTTTCTCTAGGGGCAAGGAACCCGCAAGCATGGATTAGATTTGAGCCACGATGGATGATTTCAATTGGTTGAGGTCATCCAATGTGGCTGCATGCTAAGCGTAGGCGGCAGATCCACTTGCTCCGCGGGTGTTTCACTACCCTTTTTACCCACCTCATCACCCATTCTCTTAGGCGTTTAAGCTCGAATAAGAGCCGAGGCTCTGATACCAATTGAACGAGTATGTATTGGAGTTTCCTTCTTTGAGCTTTACTTGATTATTAATGCGTCAGGCTTCTTGGCTTCGACTGCCTGTTGTACTATGTGCTTCATGGGACTTCGACTAAACCGCACCCTGTAGAGCAATAATAGGCACCCGATATGGCATACCCATGTCAGTAGCCCTGCGTAGGACTCAAGCATTACGAATATCACCTCTGAGTGTCTTGATCAGTCGAAGAATGTCAAATCTGTACTTAATGCTGATGCATGTAAAATGCATACATGAACTTTGTCCTTTATCATATGGAATTCCCACATATTTGCAACACATCTGATGATAATACCATGTTTTACATTGATTTATGGGTATTTACCAATTGTCGTCGTGGTGAACGGACAGATGCCATAGGATGGCTTAAGTTGGGGCCGAATGGACGCAAGAGGATTCGGGGGAGGGTTTGTGATTAGATGGGACGAACTTCCGGATGGTTTCCTCAAGAACTTAGCCAAGGCTAGAGGTTGAAGAAGAAAGACATAAGGAAGAACTCGCTCTAGATCATCATCTTTATTGATCTCAACAGGCTACAAGTTTCTCAGTACAAGTTCTTCTGTGTTCATGCGCGTGTATCTAAGAAGGGCTGCCCCCCCTCCTTATATAGGGGAGAGGGTGGCTTACAGGGCAAGAAACCCTAATGGCATCTTTGACTAGACAAACTACTTTACAAAGCTACTTTAATCATAGAAGACACCGAAGTCCTCTTTAATCAGGGACGCTGACGTCCTCCGGCTTCTTTGACCGTCATCCTTCTCTTTATCGTCAGCCCTTCGTCTAAAGTTACTTTGCTTAGCTCATCTTTGTCTTCTAGCCCTGGAGAGAATCTTTGACCAGTCCTGCCGACCTGCTCGTCCTTCCGGAGGTCCGGTATCTTCTTACCTAATTCCGGTATACCCCTCTTGGGGATACCGGCTTAGCTCCACTTAGCTAAGTTCTTACCTTTAAGTTCCGGTACGAACATTAAACCGGTATCTTGATGGCTCAAACCATCCGGTTTGGCATGCCTTTGGCATACCGGGGGTCATCCCCCCAACATTAGTCCCCGAAGCTGGTATAGTCTGGCGGATCCTATCCAACAGACCATGCCAGGTTCTTTCTTTTTAGGATACCGGTTTAATCTATCCGGCCTTAGGCTTGGATCCGGCATCTTTACCCAGATCATCGCTATCTCTTCTTCTTAAGGCATTATCCGGTGTCTTATCCTCCGGCATCTTAGTCATTAAACACTTCCTCGGCGATGTCGAGAATATTTTGGGCCCCGCGCCTGTCAGTGACATGCGCACTGTAACTGACATGCCAGTGTCAGGGGTCACTTCGCTTCGACTCCCGCGCGTCCATTTAATGCACCGCTGCGGATCCCACTAGCCGTTTTTGATCCCGTGTGCGCCTCCGTGTGGCCTCCTCTTTTCGCGTGTATCTCTTTGCCACGTGGCGGCCCGTGGCGTGAACCGTCGCGGGCCGCGAGGCGAACCGCCGCGGCCCAGCGGTTTCCAGCCCACCTTCTCTCTCCTTTATAAGCACAACTGCCCCTTCTTCTTCCTCTTCTCCGCATTCCCCGACCTTCGCGCATAGTGCTCCTCGCCTCTGCGCCTTCGCCGCTCTTCGTCCGCCGTTGCTCGCTTGAGCTCCGCCGCCCGGCGAACTTACGCCGCGCTTCCTCCGGACCTCGTCGTGCGGGAATCTCCTGCAGCACTTTCTTTGAGCGCACTGCATTCTTGCTTCTTCGTGACCTTCTCCGCCTCGCCGTCGACGGGGCTCGTCGGCGACCGCAGGTCCCTTCCTCCGCCGGCGCAAGTCTTCCTCAGCGACTGCGACGCTCAAGGTTAGTTCCAATCTTACTTCGCTCGCCATCTGCTTGCTTTTCAGATCTTGGGTCTACGGTGTTCTTATTTTCTCTTTTTCTTTGGTTTTCTTCTTACTCGTAGATCTTCACGCGGGGTCCAAGTGTGGGATTTCTGTTTTTTCACCTACCCATCCAATGTCCGACGAGGAATCTTCCTCCGCACCTTCTTCTTCTTTTCCCGTTAAGCGCCGTAGACAATCTCCCGGCGAACCCACTGCTTCAGATCCGATGGAGACCGACTCCGGCAACCAGCAGGGATCCGGTAGCCACCAAGAGTCCGGTGGCCATTTAGAGTCCGGTAGCTTTAGCCAAGCATCCGGTAGCCACCTTGAAGCGAGTAGCTCTGGCGAAGCATCCAGTAGCTCCAGCCAATCATCCGGCGCAGAACCTTCCCCAATCACCCGCGGAGCCTGGATGGGCTCCAGTGTCACCGAATTCGAGATTGACTGGTTATACCGGTCCCGAAGGATTCCGGAAGGAGTCTCTTGCCGGATTCCTGACGACGAAATCGAACCGGACCCTGAGCCCGATGAATATGTTGTTTTTCTTGCTCACTTTGAGCGTGGCTTCGGCCTTCCTGCCTCCCCTTTTTTCCGGGAGTTTTTAGATTTCTACGAACTCCAACCTCACCATCTCCCTGGCAACGCCATCTTCTACCTTTCTTGCTATGCCACCTTCATGGAGGCCTATATCGGCATTCGTCCCACTCGTGAGACGTTTGCCCGTTTCTTTGCTTGCGGATCAACTCCGTTCAGGGCAAGGAGATCCCTAAGCCCAAGCCGCCCGTGGAGTGCGGATCTTGTATCGTTGGCTCTCGCCAGGGGAGCCCTTTCCTTAAATTTGCCGGCCTCGAATCCTGCCGCGTCTGGCAAGGAACTTTTTTCTACGTGAAGAACAGCGGCCGTGCCGATCTTATTGATCTTCCTCCTTATCAAGCGGGGCCTCCCAGCAAAACCAACTGGAGCTACAACCCGAAGACGGATCATGCCGAAACCAACCGGGTGGTACGCTTCTTGGCCTCTTTGAAGAAGGAGACCAACATCTGCTCGGATGATATCATCCGCACCTTTATTTCACGCCGGGTGCTTCCTCTAAAGCGCCGCGCTCATAGGATGAGCGAGATGTATGGCCCAGGCGATCCTACCAAGATCACAGGCCGTCCGCTTAGCAAGAAGGACGTTGTTCGCAAGGCTAAGCAGATTTGCCAAACTGCTATGCCATTTGACTGGGAATGGGGCCTCCTCCCCCTCAGCGCTAATAACCCTCCGACCCAAGAAGTAAGGGATTATGCGACTGGGGTTGTTTTTTGGCCGGTAACTTTCTGCTCTTGCTAATCTTACTTTTTTCATGTTTCAGGCCAAGGACCGCTTCCCCCTCATTGAAGCAGAGCGGCGCGGACCTTGCCAGAAGCGCGCCCTTGACTCCTTCGACCCTGATCCCTACATTTTTTGGAAGGATCTGAAGATGGGCAAGACCCCGGCTGCGCATCTTGGCCGGAATCCGCCGGAGCCAACCGGGTCCTCTGATGACTTGACCACGCTTGAGGTATTTTCTTTCCCGGTTTCTTTTACCTTTCCGTTATCGCTTTCCTGCGAATTGCTTCTTAGCCATACTCAATTCATAGATCCATGAGCGCGTGCCGCCCCTGCGCGCCGAGGCCGGCCATGAGTTTGTGGACAAACTCATGGCCCAGGGCCAAAAGAATAAGCAGCCGTCATCTGATGCCGGTGCCAGCCATGCCCCTCCCTCCAAGCGCTTCCGGACCGAGCCCGTGGGGGAGAAGCAAGTGGGCATGCGTCGCTACGGGCGCAAGGCGATGCCAACTTCCTCCGGGTAAGTTTTTCATTTTCCGGCTTGCCTCTTTTTTGCCAAGTTCTTTTTTCCGGTTGCTCTTTTCCAACTGTCTTTCTTTCTTTTTCTCAGCCCTGCGCTCAAGCTTGGCCCAAGGCCATCGGGCTCTGAAGATTCCGCAAGGACTTCAACCCCTCCTCCTCGCTCAAGCCCGGCACCACCTGGAGCCGGCAACACTTCTGCCTCCCTTTCGGGGGGCACAACAAATTCGGGGCGTGCGGCCCCTTCATCATCAGATCACCGCACGGAGGAGGATCCTTCCCTCTTCTCAGAGAACCTGGATACCGGCGCCAGCAACATCGGCGCCGGAGAAGAAAAAGCTGCCGGGCGGGCGGAGCCTTCGGCTCCTCCCGTCCTTGAAAAGATGACAACTTCCGCGCCGGAACCTTCCGCGCCGGGAAGTTTCAAACCGGGTGACGCGCCCAGCGCTCCCCATTCTCCACGAACCATCCTCATGCCGCCGCCAGGTGCTCCTCGGGCCAAGCCTCTCGGGGCTGCTCCTACCGCGCCGCCGCCCAAGACTTCCAAGCTCATTAAGGGGAAGACGACGGCCTCCAGCGCCCCTTCCGCCGGCCAGCAGCCTCTGGTGCTGCACGTCTCCAAGGCCGCCAGGGATACCGCCACGAAGGCCACCGGTCTTCTTGGCCGTATTACTGAGTTCCAACGCCAAGGCCGGGACCTGGGGCACCTCCTGCCCTACGCCCAAAAGTGGAACGCCGCGGACATGACTCCGGCGACCCGCGGCCTGGGCAAGGACAGGCTGCCGGCACCTGATCCTGTTGGGGACCGGTCTTCCGAGGAGCACTTCATGCGGCTTCGCAGCGCCGTGAAGGAGCTCGACAGCGCGTGGTACGATGCCACGAACAATTTGATGGTACGTCCTACTAACTTTTTTTAATCTTTACCGGTTTCTTCGTTTCCGGCTTTGTTTTATCTTTTCTTTAGTTTCATGCCGGTTTCTATCTTGTCTATCTTCCCAGTCCCCGAGTTTTGTGGTGAGAGCGCAGCTCTTAGCGCAAAACTTAACTTAAAAACTTAGCGCAAAACCGGCACTGCCAGTCCCCGAGTTTCGGGTTAAGAACTTTGTTCTTAGCGCAAAACTTAACTTAAAAACTTAGCGCAAAACCGGCACTGCCAGTCCCCGAGTTTCGGGTTAAGAACTTTGTTCTTAGCGCAAAACTTATCTTAGAAACGCGCAAAACCGGCATTGCCAGTCCCCGAGTTTCGGGTTAAGAACTTTGTTCTTAGCGCAAAACTTATCTTAGAAACGCGCAAAACCGGCATTGCCAGTCCCCGAGTTTCGGGTTAAGAACTTTGTTCTTAGCGCAAAACTTATCTTAGAAACGCGCAAAACCGGCATTGCCAGTCCCCGAGTTTCGGGTTAAGAACTTTGTTCTTAGCGCTAAACTTATCTTAGAAACGCGCAAAACCGGCATTGCCAGTCCCCGAGTTTCGGGTTAAGAACTTTGTTCTTAGCGCAAAACTTAACTTAAAAACTTAGCGCAAAACCGGCACTGCCAGTCCCCGAGTTTTGGGTTAAGAACTTTGTTCTTAGCGCAAAACTTATCTTAGAAACGCGCAAAACCGGCATTGCCAGTCCCCGAGTTTCGGGTTAAGAACTTTGTTCTTAGCGCAAAACTTATCTTAGAAACGCGCAAAACCGGCATTGCCGATCCCCGAGTTTCGGGTTAAGAACTTTGTTCTTAGCGCAAAACTTATCTTAGAAACGCACAAAACCGGCATTGCCAGTCCCCGAGTTTCGGGTTAAGAACTTTGTTCTTAGCGCTAAACTTATCTTAGAAACGCGCAAAACCGGCATTGCCAGTCCCCGAGTTTCGGGTTAAGAACTTTGTTCTTAGCGCAAAACTTAACTCATTTCTTCTTTCTGACTAGATCACGGTTGACGCTCGGAAGGCCCTCTTTGAGGAGCTCTTATGGGAGCATCGGGAGCTCGCTGAGGCACACGATAAGTGCCAAGGTAAATTTTTGTTCTGCCGGCATATTTCTTACCGGAAACCTTTTTTCCTCATAACACTCACAGTTTCTGCTTAACAGTGATCCCGGAAGCTTCCATTAACGCTCTCAAGGAGCAGCTCGCCACCGCCCAACGTATAACTTTTCTCCTTTCCCCTGTTACCTCAGTTTCCTTTTCATATTTATTAGCATAATCTTGTTAATATTTCCTTTTCCGCGTTGCAGAGGAGAAGGACCAGCTCATCCGGCAGCATCGGGAGGAGCTGAGCGCCCACAAGACCAGCTACCAGGAGCTCAAGTCCCAGCTCATTCAGCTGGGGCTCGACCATGCCAAGGCCCTCGAAGCCGCTGAAGCTGATGCAGCGGCCAAGATGGACGAGGCTCTGGAGGACGCCGGTAATGCCAACGTGGTGCTGCTGGCTGAGCTGGAGGAGCTGGCCAAGGCCCGGAAGGGTGCTGAGGAGAAAGCCGCGCGGCTGGAGGAGGAGCACAAGGAATGCAACCAGTTGATCCTGCAAACTGACGCGCTTGCCTACCGTGAGTCCTTTTCCTTCGTGTACTTTGACTATTGCCTACGAGGCTTTTTTCCTCCAACCATATTTTCTTTTCTTTATCTTTCCTTCCGGTCTCTTTTTCTTCCGGATTCTTTTCCTTAGCCTTCTTCTTTCTTCGCACAGGCCTCTTTCCGGACTCACAGAAGTACGCTGTCAAGAAGGTTGACGCGCGCCGCAAGGACCAAGGCCGAGCGGATCTTACCGTGGCATGGACGCCCAACGACCATCTGGTCGCGCTCAACGCGCGGGTGTCTCACATGCGCGCCATAGATCGCAATCTTTCTGACATTCCTGATGTAGCTACCCAGCTCTTCGAGACCCCGTGGCCTGGCGAAGAGGTGCCGGATACCTTTTCCCTTATCGGCGACCGTCTCAAGGGCGCCGGCAAGAGGATCCGCGAGTGGCGGTGCTCGCTGCCCGCGCTGGAGCAGATTCTGCCCTCCGCGTCGCTTGTTCCTGGTACCCGGAGCTCGACCTGGGTGCCCTCACCGGAGTGCGCGAAGGCGCGGAAACCGATTTGGATCCGATTCTCACCGCTAAGCGGCAGGATCGTGCGTACCATATCGCGGAGTACGCCGACATGCGCACCTTCATCCCTCCCCTCCCGACGTTCAAGATTATCTTGATGAGGAAGAGGATGAAGCCGAGGAGGAGCCTCTAGACGATGCCGATGCCGGCGACGCTCCTCCGGAAGCCCCTGCTGCCTGATTACCTGCTTTAAGATTTATCTTGCCGTACTATCTGGCCCTGCGTGCCTTAAAACAATGTTCTGTTAAATTCTACCCCGGTATGCCGGGGTTCATGATGTAAAACTCTAAATCTGCTTTTGGTTGTGGCACAACAGTTTATGCCGGTATGTTATACCGGTACCAATTATCTTATGTTCGCTTTAGCACATTTGCTCATGGTTTTGCTTTTATCCTGTACTGCAAAGATTTCTAGATCGTTTCTGCATCCAATTTAATGCATACTTGGTTCTTTTGCCTTGGCTCTGCCTGCCTTCTCTGGGCGTTCTTTGGCGTATGAGCACAAGGTTCTTTCACCAAAACAAGCATCTCCTTGAACTTAGAACTAACTCGAAATTTTGCAAAAAACCGGTATAACCGGGGTTAGTTAAACTTTTCCGGATTGTTCTTTCCCGCTCGTCCTCTTCGCCGTTCATGTGCTTATCCCCTACCGGTTTATCTTGCTTGCCATGAAGCCGGTTTGCGGACAGCAGCAGAGTCGAAGACTCCGGTAGGGTTTAGCACACTACTAAACCGGAAAGAAAAAACGTTCAATAGGCAACCGGTAAACTGAAAAAATAGACAAGTTACATGCAACTTTAGTGGGGTAGTCCCCGAGATTCATTCGAGGTTCCGACATCTTTTATTCATAGCATATAAGGTACAAAAAGGAACTTCTTACTCCACAACTTCAAGAGTAGAAAGGACGCAACAAAGCTACATTCCATGGACGCTTGGTCTCCTCTCCGGACCTGTCCGCCTTTCCTTTCTTCCATTCCCGTGCATCAATTAGGTAGTAGGCATCATTGTGGAGAGCCTTGCTCACAATGAAAGGCCCCTCCCACGGCGGGGAAAGCTTGTGCTCGCCTTCGGTGCGCCGCACCGTGCGCAGCACCGAGTCCCCTTCCCGGAACACTCTTGGGTTAACCTTCCGGCCGTGATAGCGTCCGAGGTTCTGCTCGGTAAATGGCTGTTCTTGCCAAGGCCAGCTCTCTTGCTTCTTCTAGCAAGTCCACATCGTTCTCTCGAGCTTCCTTTACCTCTTCTTCGTTATAGAGTTGCACCCTTGGTGAATCATGGAGAATGTCGGTTGGTATGACCGCTTCTGCTCCATAAACCATGAAGAATGGAGTGTACCCGGTAGACCGGTTTGGGGTAGTTCTTATGCTCCACAGCACTGATGGCAGCTCATCGAGCCAACACCCCGGCGATTTTTCCACCGCATCGATGAGTCTCGGTTTGATACCGGAGAGCACCAAAGCGTTTGTTCTTTCCACCTGGCCATTGCCTTGTGGGTGTGCGACTGAGCACAAATCCAACCGGATATTCTTGTCCTCACAAAACCTTTTGAACTCACCTTGAGCAAAATTTGTGCCATTGTCAGTGATGATGCTATGTGGGTATCCATACCGCAAAATTACATCTTTCAAGAATTTAACCGCTGTGCGCCCATCACACTTTGCGATGGGTTTGACTTCTAGCCACTTGGTGAATTTGTCCACCATAACCAAGATATGGGTCATGTTTCCCCTTGCTGTTTTGAATGGGCCAACCATGTCTAGGCACCAAACTGCAAACGGCCAAGTCAATGGTATTGTTTTCAAGCCGGAGGCTGGGGTATGATTTTGCTTGGTGTACCTCTGGCACCCATTGCATTTTCTTACCATATCCTCCGCATTTTCCAAAGCTGTTGGCCAATAGAATCCATGCCGGAACACCTTTGCTACCAGCGCCCTTGAGGAAGCGTGATGTCCGCACTCTCCTCGGTGAATCTCCTCGAGCATCTCCTTTCCTTCTTCCGGTTCCACACATCTTTGGAGGACACCGGTAACACTTCTCTTGTACATCTCGCCATTGATGATGGTGTAAGCCTTGGACCTCCTTTGGATCCTCCTTGATTCATCTTCGTCAACCGGCAAGGTGCCGTTGACCAGGAATTCCTTGATAGGTTTAACCCAGGACGGAGTCTCCCGAACCAGGAATACCGGTACGTCTATGTCCATGCTATCCACCAGCATTGTTTCTTCTGGCACCGGCGCGGCAGCGGTCGATCTTACCGGAACAGTCCCCGAGCTTACCGGAACAGTCCCCGGGTTTCCTTTGTCAATATCCATTGGTACAATGTGTGACTCCAGTACAAAAATTGATTCCGACTCTGGACTTGGCTTGATTGATGGTACTCTCAAGTGTGCCAAGGCTATTCCGGGAGGAATTTCTTGTCGGGATGAGCCTAGCTTAGACAAAGCATCCGCAGCTTCATTTTCTGCACGCGGTACATGGTGAAATTCACAGCCTTCGAAGAAGCCGGCAATCTTTTGCACGTGAAACCGGTACGAGGCCATGTTGGCATCTTTCGCGTCCCAATCCCCGGAACACTGCTGCACCACAAGGTCTGAATCTCCATAGCAAATGATCCGGTGTGCACCGATTTCTTTTGCGACCTTAAGCCCATGGATCAAGGCCTCATATTCAGCGACATTGTTTGATGCCGTGAAATGCACTTGTAAAACATATCGGAGATGATCTCCCTTTGGTGAGGTTAGCACCACACCGGCACCTAGACCCTCTTTGAGCTTGGATCCATCAAAGTGCATCTTCCAGTATTCCAGCCTCTGATCCGGGGGCTTGTATTGCATTTCCGCCCAATCGACCAAAAAATCAGCTAAAGCTTGCGACTTGATGGCGTCTCTTCTTTCGTACACCGGAACATACGGTGATATCTGTATTGCCCATTTCGCAATCCTGCCGCTAGCGTCCTTGTTGCACATGATATCGGAGATGGGCGCTTCACTCACCACTTTCATAGGATGTTCTTCAAAGTAGTGCTTGAGCTTGGTGGCGGCCATAAACACGCCATAGGTCATTTTCTGGAAGTGCGGGTAGTTTTGCTTTGAGAGGGAGAGCACCTCGCTCAGGTAGTATACCGGCCTCTGGACGGTTTTTCCTTCCTCTTCTCTCTCCACTACCACAACAACACTCACAACCCGGTTGGTTGCTGCTATGTATAGCAACATTGGTTCTCTTTCCAACGGCGAAGCCAGTATTGGCGCGGTAGCTAACATCGTTTTTAGTTCCTTAAACGCTGCGTCTGCCTGAGGGGTCCAGACGAACTTATCGGATTTTCTCATTAAAGCATACAACGGCAAGGCTTTTTCTCCTAACCTGCTTATGAACCGACTCAGCGATGCTAAACTTCCGGTAAACTTTTGTATGTCCTTCAGATCCTGCGGTATTGTCATTCTCTCAATTGCCCGGATCTTTACCGGATTGACCTCAATGCCTCGGCTTGAGACGAGGAAACCCAGCAGCTTGCCGGCAGGGACACCGAAAGTACATTTTGCCGGATTGAGTTTCATCCGGAACCTTCTTAGGTTGTCAAACGTTTGCCGGATATCATTGATTAGGGTATCTTTTACCTTAGTTTTTATCACGATATCATCCACATACACCTGCACATTCTTTCCGATTTGATCAAACAAGCATTTTTGCATACAGCGCTGGTACGTTGCACCAGCGTTGCGCAAACCAAAAGGCATAGTGATATAGCAGTAAGCCCCGTGCGGGGTAATGAACGTTGTTTTCATTTGATCTTCCTTTTTCAAGGGGATTTGGTGGAAACCGGAGTACGCATCCAGGAAAGACAACAACTCACACCCAAGCAGTGGAATCAATCACTTGATCGATCCGCGGTAAAGGAAAAGGGTCTCTTGGGCAAGCCTTGTTGAGGTTGGTGTAGTCGATGCACATGCGCCACACCTTCGGAGCCTTTGCCTCCAGGTTCTCGTCCTTCTTCTTTTCAACCATCACCGGATTGGCTAGCCACTCAGTATGCGTGACTTCCACAATGAAACCGGCAACCAGCATCTTCGTCACCTCTTCTCCAATGATCTTCCTCCTATCTTCAGCGAACCGGCGCAATGGTTGTCGCACCGGCTTGGCATCCTTCCGAACATTTAGAGAGTGCTCAGCCAGCTCCCTCGGAACACCTACCAAGTCATCATAGACCAGGCAAAGATATTCCGATTCTCACGGAGGAAGCTGACGAGCGCGCTTTCCTATGCCTCGCTGAGACCGGCACCGATACGAACGGTACGCTCAGGGAAAGCCGGGTCCAGCACGATGTCCTTTGTTTCTTTTGTTGGTTTGAACGCCGGAGCGCTCAGACTTGCACTCATTGCAGCTAAGCTCAACTGTGAGGACTGAGCCAGCGCAACTGCGGTTTGCATCCTTCTTTTTTCTTCTGCGATCACCAGCGATTCCGCTAGGTTCGATCCGGCAGATGCTGTTTCCAGTGAGATCTTGTAGTTTCCCACCACAGTCAGAGGTCCACGAGGTGCCGGCATCTTCATCTTGAGATACGCCGTGTGGGTCGAGGCCATGAAGGCCGCCAGTGCCGGTCTCCCCAGCAAAGCATGGTACGGACTATCTAAGTCCACCACCTCAAACTCAAGGTTTTCAACCCGGCAATTGTCACGTCCCCCAAACGACACATCCACCCGGACTTTTCCAACCGGTGCGCAGGACAACCCCAGAACAATTCCATGGAACGTTGTGTGCGTTGGCTGAAGCATGTTTTCTGTTATGCCCAGCGTTTGCATGGTGTGCTTGTACATTATGTTTATGCTGCTCCCATTGTCTATCAGCACCTTGCTGAACTTGACGCGAGTCGTGGGCCCCTTCATGATTGGGTCCACCACGAGAGCGTAGCCACCCGGGTTCGGCATGATTTTAGGGTGATCCCGGTATGACCATGAGAGTTCCTGCTCTGACCACGGCATGTATTTTGGCACCGCCGGCATCACTGCGTTCACCTCCATGGAACGACGGCGCAGGCTTTGCTTGTCTGTCGGCTCGGTTACGAACACGACACAGCACACATCCGGGTCCTTATAAACGTTCCGGCCCAAGGGTGTCGGTGGAGGTGGTTGGCTGTAGCCTTCTCCCACCTGATTGACTTGCTGATACTGCTGCCGGTTTTGCTGAGGGTGTACCGGTAAGGCGTTTGCCCCGGTAAGCGGTGGTGGTGGTGGTAGCTGCTCGCCGACGCGGCATGTCCGGTGGTGGCATCATTGCATTGCCTCCTTGCCCTTGGGTGTCTTTTACTGCCCCTTTTGCATCAAGTACTTGGTCCAGGTACAATCTTTTGTCAAGTGGTTCGACGGGTGAGCCGGATTCGGCGTGTGCCACCGGCAAGGTTGATCCATGGCCGCTTCCATGGTGTATTTCGCGGGTTCTTGCCAGTTCTTTTTCTGGCCCCAGGGTTTCTTTTCGACCCACTGCTTCTTAGGACCAGCCCATGGCTGCGATCCGGTTCTTTGTCTCTGGCTGCCGCTGGCATCAGAGTTTTCCTGCACAGCAGCAACTTGCTGCGAACCATACCTTCGATCCGGGAAATCTTCCCTCCTTTTGTTGTTCCGGTTGTCCCGGCATCGCTGTTGAGGCGGGTTTGACTGTTCCGGCTCAGCTTGTATCGCCGGTTGCATTGGGTCTCCCAACGCATAGTTTTCCGCCACACGCATCATCTCTGCCAACGTTGTTGGCATGTTCCTCTGTAGCCTTTGCCACAAAGGTGAACCTCGTCGGCATCCTTGGCTAAACCAAGCAATGGCCTGCGCCTCTATCACTCCTTCACAAGAGTTTCTGGTGGAATTCCACCGGGTCAGGTAATCCCGGTCTGTTTCTTGCGAGCGCTGCACGCATAAAGCGAGCTGTTGAGGCCTGTTTGGCCTTCTGTAGGTGCTGCTGAAGTTACTCACAAAAGCTTCCTCAAAGTCCAACCAGCCATTTATGCTTCCTTCCGGCAAGTTGTTCAGCCGGATTCTTGCCGGTCCTACTAGGAACGTCGGCACAATTCTCACGGCCCAACGCCGGTTTCCTCCTCCAGCCTATGACTCCTCCGCCACCAGCAACGTATACCGCGGTCACGTAATCCGCGAGCCAGTCTTCCGGCTTAGTGGTGCCATCGTATGTTTTGGTGTCACGGGGCAACTGAAAGTTGCAAACCGGTGGTGGTTCTTTCATGATCCTTGGGCCAAAGCATTTTGGACCCGGCGGACCCTCTGCCTCGATCATTTCAGACAAGTATACTCTGTCCAGACGGTGCCTCGCATCCCGTTCCGGCAAGTTTCTTTCTCCCAACCGCTCTCCCAAAGGTTTGCGGTAAGCGGTGAGTCTTGTTGAATCAGCCTCATCGTAACGTTCTGGTGTCGCGGCCCTTGCCTGCCGGTACCTTGGTGGAGGCATCTCTTCCTCATCATACGCTGCCCTTGCAGCCGGATAGTTTTGCCCGGTTTCGTGTCTACCGGCATGATTGTTTCCGGCATAGCCTTCCTTGGCGTGGCCTCGCTCTGCCCCTTGGCTTTTTCTACCGGCATCGTGTTGCCCGGCTTGTTGTTTACCGGCAAGGACCGGATCGTACACGGTCATCTGCTGTGCGTTCACTTCTTTTTCTCTTCTTCTGTCCGGATGGGGGGACGAGGCCTGCCCATGGGACTTGCTTCCGGCATTCTTTGTTGAACGCGCGGATTTCGAGGCTATAGCCTTGTTCAGCTTAGCCAGCTGCTCAGCGTTCTGCTGCTCTACAGTATCTAGCAGCTCTCTGACACGCTCTTGTTGCTTTGCCAGAGCCTCTCCGGTAAGCGAGTCACACAGATCTACAACAGCCTTAGCAGCTTTTATGGTTTTATCCGGGCTACTGTACTTAGGTTTCTCTACAATGCTAACAGATGCAGAGGTACTCTTGCCGCTAAGAACTTCCTTACGCAAATCCTGATCTAGATTGCGAGCTTTAAGCCGGTTTTCCGGTATCCTAGCAGCATGAGCGCTAACAGAAGCAAAGCCATGAGCAGCGTTATACTCACGTACGGTTAGGTTCAGCTCGCGCTGCGCCCTGACGACGTCCTTGCCGCTCTCGAGTATCTTCTGGCGCTGCACCTCCAGCTCCGCCTGAGCCGTTGCCGGGTCGATGTTCTGCGCGATGGGCGTCGCCAGCACGTTCATCGCCGCTTGGAGAGGTGTTGCCGGTGGTGCGGAAGACGCTCCCGGCGCGCCGGTGTCGCGCTCCAGCGGTGGCTTGGCCGCACGGGTCGCAGCCGCACGACCAGCAACTTCGTCCGCAGCCTCCTTGCCCGCGCCGGCTACGCCAGCCATCATCACCTCGACGCTGCCGGCGGCGCGGCCTGCACAGAGCCACCTTGGTGGGTCCGGTGCCACCAGCACCGGCGAGAGGCGCTGGCGCACGGGGATGGTGCCGAAGTAGACGCGGTGGCTGCCGAACTCGATGATGCGGCCGTTCTTGGGGAAGATGCCGCCGTTGGCGAAGCAGCCCGCGTTGTCGTTGATGAAGTCGATGGAGTAGAAGCTCTGGACGAGCGCAGACACTGTCCGCTCGCCGGCGAACTCGAGGATGCCCGCCCGAATATGTATTCCAAGCATGCGCCACTTCATGCCCCACGGTGGGCGCCAACCGTCGTCGTGGTGAACGGACGGATGCCATAGGATGGCTTAAGTTGGGGCCGAATGGACGCAAGAGGATTCGGGGAGGGTTTGTGATTAGATGGGACGAACTTCCGGATGGTTTCCTCAAGAACTTAGCCAAGGCTAGAGGTTGAAGAAGAAAGACATAAGGAAGAACTCGCTCTAGATCATCATCTTTATTGATCTCAACAGGCTACAAGTTTCTCAGTACAAGTTCTTCTGTGTTCATGCGCGTGTATCTAAGAAGGGCTGCCCCCCTCCTTATATAGGGGAGAGGGTGGCTTACAGGGCAAGAAACCCTAATGGCATCTTTGACTAGACAAACTACTTTACAAAGCTACTTTAATCATAGAAGACACCGGAGTCCTCTTTAATCAGGGACGCTGACGTCCTCCGGCTTCTTTGACCGTCATCCTTCTCTTTATCGTCAGCCCTTCGTCTAAAGTTACTTTGCTTAGCTCATCTTTGTCTTCTAGCCCTGGAGAGAATCTTTGACCAGTCCTGCCGACCTGCTCGTCCTTCCGGAGGTCCGGTATCTTCTTACCTAATTCCGGTATACCCCTCTTGGGGATACCGGCTTAGCTCCACTTAGCTAAGTTCTTACCTTTAAGTTCCGGTACGAACATTAAACCGGTATCTTGATGGCTCAAACCATCCGGTTTGGCATGCCTTTGGCATACCCGGGGTCATCCCCCCAACACCAATGATCCCCTTTATTTGGTTTATAACGCCGCAGAACAGAAAAACCTTGTTTTGTATATTTTTCACTTTTAGAGACCTATACGGAGTCAAACTGACCTGGGATTTTTGGAGAATCACTTTTTCATCGGGAGGAACAGCATGGGCCCTGGAAGCTCACCTGGAGAGGCCCGAGGGTCAAAAGAGACCAGGTGGTGTGGCCAAGAAGTTTGGTCGTGCCACCCATGCTCTTTCAGCCGTCGATCGCCCGTTTGCCCTAATTCTTTTGCGAACCGACGTATTTTTCCCTAAAAATGACTATATATATGACCCCGAAGATTTCTCGGGATGATAGCACCGCAGAAAGATAGAAACACCAAAACAGAGGCTCATGCAGAGAAGATTGGAGGGGGAAACTCACTGCCGGAGGGATCTCCACCTTCTCCAACATCTTCATCATCATCACCATGACTAAGAGGGAGTAGTCCACCTCTGTACTACGGGTTTGTGGTAGTAGCTTAATCTATTTCTCTCATGTTCTTCATAGTTCTTAGTGCCATATGAGCTACCTATCATGATTATGGTCATATTTGTAATACATATGTGGTGGATCCTTATTCTATGATATTGTTTTATGAGATCTGATCTTATTATATGGTGAGATGTATTGATAGATGCATATTATGTACCTTGTTCATAAGTTTATGTTCTGATCCAACATCTATGCAAGAGTGTGTGTGGGGTGATGTGTGTGTTAGATGGAGTAGCATGGTTTTAGTGATTGGATAGTGAAAATATGTTCAAGATCTATTATGGCTTTCCTTTCTTTTTCTACCTCACTAGGGACAAAGTGAATGCTTGTGCTTTGTTCATCATGTGACAACAATGATGATCTTGTTTGTTCAAGGTAGCATATATTATATTCAAACTTCATGTCAAAGTACTTATTGCCATGCTCTTTTTAATTCTTAATACAAGAATGATGAAGTTTCTTTATTGTGGAGTATAAGAAAGGTGTGTTGCATCATCTCTATGTTAGGACGTGATGCCCATATTAATTCTGATCTTACATATAATATTATCTGCACCTTCATATCTCATTGATGAATTGCTTTTTTGTCCACCACAACTTTAAGAGAGAATATATAGTCAAGTGAACCCATGAATCCCGGTCCACTTTTTATCATAAGAAACACCTTTATATTGTTTTTACATTGTTTCTATTTTCTGCACTATTTTAATCCGAAAATATAAAAAATATTAACTTTTCTTATTTGAATCCAAAACACCAAAAACAATCAACCTCTTTACAGTTTTTACTTAGTTATCTTATCTAGTTCCGTTTTTACTTGTTTTATTTCAACTTGTGTTACTTACTTACGTGAAACCTTGTGCTTGACAACCACACGGTGGAGTTGGGTACACAAGGCATTTACTTTACCTGCAGGTTTGCTTGAAGAATAGAGAAGAATACACTCTTTTATCTAGTTCCCCGAGAGTTCGATACAAACCCTCGAGTCACCCTTGTGAGGAAGATACTCCCTCGATACAACACTCTGCACTTGAAGTCCCAACGTACCAAGATCTTTTTGGTGTTGCTAGTAGCCGTCATCAAAAGTATTTCCCGATGCCGTTGTCGAGGAGCTGAAAATAGTTGCATTACAGTGGTTGTTGCGGTAACATCACTGTGAGCTCTCCTATCTCTTTTAGATTTTGCATCGTATTTTATTTATCTTGTTTTTAGTCTTTGTTTTCTTGTTTTTAGTTTTTGCTTGTTAGTTCTTTTTGTTAAAAAATATTAAAAACTCATAAAAAGTTGTGTCAATCATGTTTAAGCAAGGTAAAAAGTTAAAAGGAGCAACATGGGGTTGTAGCCATATTACATACACAACATACATTAGTTACAACATGAGTCCTAAGATAATAATTGCTATCTACAAATTAAGTTTTGATCATGGGAATGCCTTGAAGCTGAGCATCATATTAAAAAATTTGATGAACTTTGTGCTCAAATTGTTACTTCCAACATAGACCCCGATGTTTTAAGAGCTAATCTATTTCCACACTCCTTGGAGAAGCTACTACATGGTATGAAAGTTTGCCTCAGCAAGATAAACATTGGTTTAATATGAGGGCCGCATTCTTAGAAGCATATGGGGATTGCACCAATAATCATAAAAAGCTTGTGCTTTATTTCAAACAAATGGAAAAGGAAACTAGATTTCAAGCTTGGAGAAGGTTTAAGAAATTAACTTGCAATTTAGAATATGGTTTGAGAGATTATATGCATTTGAATAGCTTTTATCTTGGTCTAAGTCAACACAGTATGCGTCTTTTAAAAAAATAACCTGACACACGTTTCGTCTTCCACAAGACTTGTGATACTATTAAGATATTAGATGGAATATTGGTGGACGATTATATTTATAAGAGCATAAAATACACCGAAATTAGAGATAAATTGTCCACGAAAACTATGAAGTTGAGGAAACTGAACCTTTGAGTGCTACGTATGGGAAAGAAACTCTTGTGCCTACTAATGATAAACATATTGAAGAAGTTAAAATGCTTAGTGAAGTGTTGGCGTGCACTTGTAGTACGCAAACACGCTGTCGGGGAACCCCAAGAGGAAGGTGTGAAGAGCACAACAACAAGTTTTCCCTCAGTATGAAACCAAGGTTTAATCGACCAGTAGGAGAAAGGCGTGACTTCTGAAGGTGTTGCTGGCTGACTAGTGGCTGGGAGCACTACCGGTGTCAGCAACAACGTGGAACCTGCGCACAACACAACCCAAATACTTTGCCCCAACTTATAGTGAGGTTGTCAATCTCACCGGTTTGCTGAACACAAAGGATTAGACGTATCGAATGGAAGATATGTTTGCAGAAAGTAAACAGAATAGGATTGCAGTTGAATTTATCAGTAAGGAAATAGGACCGGGGTCCACAGGTCACGAGAGGTGTCTCTCCATAAAGAAATAGCATGTTGGGTAAACAAATTACAGCTGGGCAATTGACAGAATATCGATCGATACATGACAAGATGATTACTATGATAATTTGGTACTGGGCATTACAACATAATACATAGACCGTAATCCAACTGCGTCTATGACTAATAATCCACCTTCAGGTTACCGTCCGCACCCCTTCTAGTATAAAGTTGCAAGCAACAGACTACCGCATTAAGCAATGTGTGTAAAGTAAACAATAGAATTACCCTCGGATAATAACATTGTTGGGTTATCCCTAGTAGCAACAGCACATCTACAACCTTAGAAGTTATAAAGTCGCTCTCCCAGGAAACTAGAGGCATGAACCTACTATCGAGCATAAATACCCCCTCTTGGAGTCACAAGTATCCACTTGACCAGAGTTTCTACTAGCAACGGAGAGCATGCAAGATCACAAATAACATTTGACATGAATATATAATCAATCTTAACATAGTATTCAACATTCATCGGATCTCAGCAAACCAAACATAGAGGATTACATAAAGATGATCTTGATCATGTAGGGTAGCTCACAAGATTGATACATGAAGCACAAAGTGGAGAAGACAACCATCTAGCTACTGCTATGGACCCATAGTCCAGGGATGAACTACTCACGCATCACTTCGGAGGCGGGCATAGCGATGTAGATGCCTCCAGCGATGATTTCCCCCTGCGGCAGGGTGTCGGGAAGAGCTTCAGAACCCCCCGAGATGGGTTCGACGATGTCGGCCGTGATGGAACTTTTCATGGATTTTGGCTCAGGTATCCAGGGTTTTCCCGAGATCGTGAATATATAGGCGGAGGATTGAGGTCGATGGGGTGCCTGTGGGCCCCACACCATGCCTTGGTGCGTGCCAGCCCTAGGCCATGCCAAGGGCAGGTGTGGGCACCCTGGTGCGCCTCTTCGTCCCCCCTCCGGACTTCGTCTTTGTTTCGGTAAAATATTGACTTCGACTTTTGTTTCGTCCAATTCCGAGAATATTTATTGTAGAACTTTTCTGAAATACAAAAACAGCAGAAAACAGGGAACTAGCACTATGGCATCTTGTTAATAGATTAGTGTCGGATATCATGTAAAAGTGCAAC
Source organism: Lolium rigidum (assembly GCF_022539505.1). Taxonomy (NCBI): domain Eukaryota; kingdom Viridiplantae; phylum Streptophyta; class Magnoliopsida; order Poales; family Poaceae; genus Lolium; species Lolium rigidum. The sequence goes on from NC_061514.1 coordinate 237,997,755, forward strand.
GAAGTGTAACAAAACACATATGAATTGGTGTAAAATAAGCATGGAGCATCAAAAAGTATAGATACGTTGAGACGTATCATGAAGCTAGGGAATCACTCTTGGATATTGATAAATGTAGCTTGAATGAATTGATTGCTATACTTGAGAAATTTTCTACAGATCCCACTATCAATGTTAATCAAGATGGTTTTGGTTCAGAGGTATAATAATGAGGCCATGCTACCACCTAAGCTTGGGTATGTGTGGATCCCCAAGATTTTAATATCTATTGATAAAGAAACACACCATGTTATTCTAGATTTAGGATCTAGTGTTTATGTCATATCAAAAGAGCTATATGAATTACTGATGGTGCTCCGGTGATGGTGCCAGACAATCTTGTTGGCAGTTGTTGTGGAAGCGGTTGGGAAACCCCAAGAGGAAGGTGTGATGAGCACAGCAGCAAGTTTTCCCTCAGTACGAAACTAATGTTTAATCGACCAGTAGGAGAAAGACGTGACTTCTGAAGGTGTTGCTAGCTGACTAGTGGCAGGACACACTACTAGCGTCAGCAACAACGTGGAACCTGCACACAACACAACCAAAATACTTTGCCCCAACTTGTAGTGAGGTTGTCAATCTCACCGGTTTGCTGAACACAAAGGATTAGACGTATCAAGTGGAAAGAGATGTTTGCAGTAATTAAAGAGAACAGAAATTGCAGTAAGTAAAAGAGCAGGATGATTGTATCAGTGTAAAGAAAAGGACCATGGTCCACAGTTCACTAGAGGTGTCTCTCCATAAAGATAAATAGCATGTTGGGTGAACAAATTAAAACTGGGCAATTGATAGAATATCGACCATACATGACAAGATGCTTACTATGAGATTTGATTGGGCATTACAACATAATACATAGACCGTAATCCAACTGCGTCTATGACTAATAATCCACCTTCCGATTATCGTCTGAACCCCTTTCAGTATTAAGTTGCAAGCAACAGATTATCGCATTAAGCAATATGTGTAAAGTAAACAATAGAATTACCCTTGGATAAAACATTGTTGTTTTCTCCCTAGTAGCAACAACACATATACAATCTTAGAAGTTATTGTCACTCTCCCAGATTACTAGAGGCATGAACCTACTATCGAGCACAAATACCCCCTCTTGGAGTCACAAGCATCTACTTGGCCAGAGTATCTACTAGCAATGGAGAGCATGTAAGATCACAAATAACATATGACGTGAATATATAATCGACCTCAACATAGTATACAATGTTCATCGGATCCCAGCAAACACAACATGTAGGATTACATAAGGATGATCTTGATCATGTAGGACAGCTCACAAGATCTATACATGAAGCACAAATTGGAGAAGACAACCATCTAGCTACTGCTATGGACCCATAGTTCAGGGATGAACTACTCACGCATCACTTCGGAGGCGGGCATGGCGATGTAGATTCCTCCGGCGATGATTCCCCCCTCCGGCAGGGTGCCGGGAAGAGCTTCAGAACCCCCGAGATGGGTTCTTTGATGGCGTACGCGATGGAACTTTTCGTGGATGGAGGCTCAAATATCCAGGGTTTTACCGAGATCGAGAATAAATAGGCGGAGGGGCAACGTCGGTGGAGGCTAGGGTTTCCCACACCATCCCTAGGCGCGAGTCGGGGCCACGTCGCGCCTAGGGCAGGTGTGGCCGCCCTGCTGCCCCCGTTCGACTCCCCTCTGGACTATGTCTTCGTTACGGTAAAATATTGACTTCGGCTTTTGTTTCGTCCAATTTCGAGAATATTCCTTGTACAACTTTTTTGAAATACAAAAACAGCAGAAAACAGGAACTGGCACTATGAATTTTTTTTAATAGGTTAGTGCTGGAAAGTGTATAAAAGTGCAACGAAGTATGAGCAAAACATATATGAATTTGTGTAAAACAAGCATGGAGCATCTAAATTATAGATACGTTTGAGACGTATCAATTACTCAACCTTAAAAATATGAAAAAAAACTCTATTGATTTGTTACTTGTTGATGATTCAACCAAAAAATCTATAGGCAAAGTAAAATATGTAATGGTTGAATTTTGTATGGCATATGTGCCTGTTGATTTTATTGTTATGGTCATAGGGAGAAATACCTCTAGTCCTATAATCCTTGGAAGACCTTTTCTAAGAATAACAGGAGCTATCATTGATTCCAATGAAGGGAATGTTAAGTTTCACTTCCCTCATAAGAAGTGTATGGAACACTTTCCAAGGACGGAGGTAGCATTTATGCTAACACATAATTTCCATGTAACTTGAATCAAGTAAGTAAGCCTAGCTATATAGATATAAAGAAAGAGCTTTACAGAAGGCAACCCGAGATGTTTTTATATGTGGTTTTTTTTGCATGCTTGTTGTAGCATGTTAATTTTATTTTAGTTTACTCTCTGGTTTTTTAAATAAAGTATCAAATTTTTACCCGTTTGGATGTTTAAAGTTGCAAACATAATATGGAGTTGCTGATTTCTGCGCTGCACTTTGTAGTGCATGATTTTTGTCTCCTTACTGGTAGCTCCTAAAATTTGATATTAATGTTGTAGCTGCAAATTTTCATCCTATATTTTCACGTAAATTTTCTTAATTTTTTGAGGTGTCTAAGTCATACTAAAAATTCAGTTTTTCTGTAGCAAAAATACTAGACAGATTCTGTCTTACTTTGTTAGATCCATTCTTTTGAGTGTCAAAATGATTTTTAGTTGGATTTTTTGATATGATAGAATGAGTAGAACATTATGTGCTCTTTGGTTCATTAAGATATAATTTTATTCTTGAGTAAAATATCAGCAAACATGATTTATTTGTACCTCTAACATCACCCATAGAAAAGAACGCGCGGAAAAGTTTGTGTTGAAGTTTTTTCACAAAGAATGGAGGAATATTAAACTAAGATCATTCAAGTATGATGAAGATCATAATCTTGGGGGATGCCCATGCAACCCCACTGGACTCATTTAGGATTCCTGGTTTGAGCACCTCTAAACTCTGTTTTTTGAGCAACATAGAATTTTCGCAAAAACTTGAAACGTCCTTGTTTTAGTTGTGTCTAGATTTGTTTTGTTTTATGAGAGGATCGACATATTGAGTGTTTATAATGCATATGATTGAGCTACTGGACCAAAATGTTTATCTCTGAATGTTCAAAGTAAAATAAGTTGCATGCTTTTGAAAGAAAAGAAGGAATGCCTAAAAGCTGAAATTTATTTTTGTATTGTATCTCTAGTTTCACATGCTCTATTGAGTGATAATTTTTTATGTGCTTTATTCAGTGTTAATTCTTGCTAATATACATAGATGTTTCATTTTAAGTATCATTGTTTGATGATGAATGAATAGTCTATGGATACTATTGCATGTTTTTAGACCTCTTGCTAGCCAAAATATTTGAATTCTTACACAAGCATTGACTTGTTTCCAAGCTCAACTCAAATTTAATGCCTATCATATCTATCTACATAGCACTTGCTATTCCAAGTATAATGTGTGTGTTTTTCCTCCAACCTTTTCAAATTTTCACTTTTGTGTAATTTAAAGCTCATAAGAAAGTAAGGTTTGGTAGGAAATACTACTATTTATGTTGTTGGTTTGACTGATTATGAGTAATGAGCTAGACCGTAACCATGTTTATTGGGGAAGTCTTTCAACATTGCACTTTTGGTGTATTACACCCTGTGTTTATCATCAATTGTTTTGTTTTTTATGGCTATCTCTTGTGGAATGAATGGCGGTTATTTTTAAGCTAACCAAAGTCATGCCTGATCATGGTGGAAGTTTCAGCAACAAGCATCCTCAATAGGAAGAGTGAAAAAATAGTTGTGTGAAAAAAGAGTTGTGAAAAAAAGTGTATGAGAAAAGAAACAAAAATATTATGAGAAAAAAGTGAGAGAGAGTTAGAGAGGATGGTCAACGTCTGTTGTTCATGTTGTCCTGGTATGGATGGCCTATAGTTGAGATGCACATTTTCTTTGGTCCTTTGTAAAGGAGGCATGAAGGTACCCCATTGCGACACATGGTTAAAACATGTATGTTGAAAGGTCTTGGTAACTCGAAGTTGTGAAACGAGAGGTGTAGTCCTTAGCATTCAAGAAAATGCGGCAACACAGTTACTCATAAGAGCAAGATCTATATCCCGTGTTTTGTGTGTTTGTTGACAACACTTGAATAATTCTAACCGTGCACAAAGATTGTCTTTGATGGATTTGTAGGTGTACGGTGCCCTCGCTGAACACACTAGGATCGGAAGACTGAAGCATAGATCTTAGGTTTTCTGGTTTTGTGTGTGTGTCGTGAGGTAACATGGTAGGAGAGGAAAAGAGGAAAAATATGTTTTAGCCATAGCGGTACTACCTGTACCAGGAGCGGTAGTACCGCTACCCCTACTAGTACCGCTCTGAGATACCGCTCTGAGGATTGCACACGACATTGTCTCACAGTACAAGTGGTGGTACCTTTGCGGTACCATGAGCGGTAGTACCGCTTGCTAGCGGTAGTACCGCCCACGGTACCGCTCAAGAACCTTAACTCGTTACGGTTCTACCGCTTCGGTACCGCTCCGGTACCGCTTTGAGTCCAGTAAGGTCTGGACCCTATTGCGGTACCTCAAGCGGTAGCGCGAGCGGTAGTACCGCTCTGTGTCCACGTGGACAAGTTCTGTGGGGATTCGAACTCAGAGCGGTAGTACCGCTTCCCAAAAGCGGTAGTACCGCTTAGGCCAAAACAACACATAACGTAAAAAGGCCCCTTCTTCCCCAGCTCGTTTTTAGCTCTTCTCTCTCTCTCTCCTCCATTGTTGCTGAGCTCAAACTGAGTGGATCTCCCTCCCTACCCAATCAATCTTGCTCATACTTTGAGGAGTGGTGGAGGAGACCCCGATCTATCGTTCTACCGAGAGAAATTTCACCAATTCGTGGTAGTCCTTAGTGGATCTTGGTGGTCCTTAGTGGATCTTGGTGGTAGAGTTCCTATGGTGGAATCTTGGAAGAAGTGCATCCATGGAGGCTAGCTTGGTGTTGTACTAGCTCCATGGGTTGTTGGGAGCCTCCTTGTGGTGTGGAGCTCGCCCCAACCTTGTGAAGGAATCACCGCCTCGACCGGTGCCTTAGTGGAGAAGGGGGAGCACCTTTGTGGAGCTCTCTCGAGGAAGAAGGTAAGGCCTTTCTTCGTGGTGTGGCCGTCTAGCCTCTTGTGTGAGGCTAGCACCTCCTCAACGCAGACGTACTCCCTTTTGTGGGAGGAATTGCAGGAAACAAACCTCGCCTCGTCTCCGCGCCCTCCGGTTGTCCCGCTCCTTACTCTTACTATCTTGTGTGATTCCTTTGCTTGTTGTACTTGTCTAGGATCATTGTAGGAACACCGCCATCGCTAAAGCTATCACCTTTACCTTCCGTTGCACCAAAAATTGAAAAAGCCTAAAACTTGACGTAGTGTCCATTCACCCCCCCCCTCTTGATCGCTACGATCCATTCAAGTGGTATCAGAGCAACGTTTTCTTGCTCGGGCTTTACCGCCTAAGAAATGGCCGATCAAGAGGTAGATGTGAATGGAGTCCTTCCCGGTGAGCAATCATCTCCATCATCAATTGTCGATAATACTCTGGCTACTTTTGATGACCTCAAGAAATTGGAGTCATCCATTGTATCTCAAATGAAGGCTATGATGATGGAGTTGATTACTCCAAAACCAAACCCCATCATAGATCCTAAGAGAGGTGTCAATGTTCCCCCACCACAAGTTAACACTTTTCCTCTTGTTGGATTTGTTGAGCAATCGACAAAGCCACCTCGGGAAAAGGATCTTGAGGATGTTGACACCTCATCAAAAGGGAAGGATGAAACTCCGGTTGCGGGACAATTAAGAGATAATCATGCGGTGTCTCCACCAAGTGATTATGCCGTAAATGTCCCAATACTCATGCCTTGCATTTTGACTCATGGTTCACCACCACTACTTGAATCTAATAGCTTTGGAAATTGGAAATTCTTAATGCGTTCTCATGTGCGCAGTGCTTCTACCGAGCTTTGGCGTATCATTGAAGAGGGATATTCACCACAAGACCCAATGAACTTGACAAGAAGGGAAGTGGTAGACGACCAACTCAACGCCATCGCCATCAACATGATTCACTTGGCCGTTACTCCCAAGGACCGCTCTCATATCCGCTCGCTCAAGATCGCCAAGGAAGCTTGGGACGAACTTGACAAGCTCTTCCTCGGAAATGGGAGCATCCAAAGCTCTCGTTTTAATGAAGTGAACAACATGGCCAACGACTTCGTCATGAAAGAGGGAGAATCGGCCGAAGAGATTTACCGGCGCCTTATTGCTCTCGCCGTGCAAATGCAAGATCTTGGAGCAACGTTTGTGGATGACCCTTGGATCAAGAGAAAGTTCTACAATGCTCTCCTTCCTTATGAGGAAGTAAATTTGATGGCCATTCGCCAAAACGGCTCTTTCCGTTCTATGACATCCAATGAAGTCCTTTGTGAAGTCATCGCGTTGGACATATCTAAGAAGAATGCAGAAGACCGTGTTGCTCGCGCCCACAATACCCGCAAGCTCAACCTTGCATTGAAGATGAAGGAGCATGAAGCTAGTGAAAGCAATGAGGATCCCATTGAGTGGGGTCCGGATGATCTCAAGGCCAAATATCATGAACACGTGGCTCTTGCCGTCAAGAGTTTTTGGAGTGGGAACAAGAGACGAAGCTCAAGACCATCTTGCTACAATTGTGGCGACATACGACACTTCGTTGCGGATTGTATCTATGAGAGAAGGGATGAAAATGGTGGATACCTCATTCGTAAGAGAAAGTTTAGATCTCTCTCCAAAGGGCTCACCAAGCTTTCCTCCAACAACGACGACACCAAGATCTCCTTCACCGAGAAGCCTAGAAATAACATGCTAGGAGATCAAGACCATATGATGGAAAAGGAAAGGCTTGAAAAGAAGGAGGAATTAGAGCTTATCTCTCTCGCCCAAGCTTATGAGGAAGAAGTGTGTATGTGTATGACTCTTGAAGCTAGTGCTCTTATTCTTGAAGACTTCAACAACTCTCTCATCTCCCAACTCATCAAGGACCGAGATTATGCTCTTGGTTGGGTGGATGAGCTCAAGGCAAAGAAGTGTTATCTTGAAGAAAACCATGAATGGTCACTTGAGGATGTTGCAACCTTTACCAAGAAGAAAGAAGATGAAGGTCCTAATCCATGTTGTGACAAGCTCTTAGACGAAGTTTGCTTCTTGAGAAGACACAATGCAAAATTCTTGGAAGTCATCTCAACTCAAGAGGAGGCCTTGGATGAATACTATCGCTTGAGTAAAGAGAAGGTGCAATGTTGTGATCACGAAGAAGAGATTGCCACTCTAAAGAAAACACAAGGCCAAGCTATTTGAAGTGAATGAGAGGCAAAATGAGTCCTTGTTGGAGTGGATCCGTTTGAGCAAGGAAAATGTCACTTGTTGTAACCATAAGGATGAAATTGCATATCTAAAGAGAAGCAAGGACAAACTTATGGTGATCAAGCTTATGCAAGATGAAGCCTTAAAAGAATACCAACTCTCAAGCAAGGGACACACTTGTTGTAATCATGAAGATGAAGTTAATCACTTGAAGTCCAAGATTGAGAGTCTCCAAGTCCAAATCAAATTCTTGGAAGGAGTTATTGAAGCAAGAGTTGAAACTTATGAGGACTCATTCAATGAAGGAGAAGTGGCAATCATGCCAAAGAAGATCGAGAGAGGAAGAAGGATCAATGAAAAGAAGAACGTCATGATAGGGCCCATTGAAAAATGGGTTCCTATTTCTAAGTCTTGATCCATGAAGGACCTTGCTTTCGGAGGTGCTTATTGGGTGGTTGATCTTGAAGCCACAAGTCTTATGTCCGGAAGCAAGGAATTTGTTGCCGTCATCGAGTCACTTATCTCTATCATTCTCATGACGTCAACACAAGCGAGCTTAAAGGTATTGGAGCCTTGACAAGGTGGTGATCATGTCCTACCTTGTCAAGACTCTTGCGTATGTTCTCTTTGTTCATTGCATTACACTCTTGGGTCTTTGTACCTACTATAATGAACATGTAGTGGTTCTCTTGTGGAGCTAGTCTCTTCAAGAGGCCACGGTCTAGGACTAATGGAATTTGCTTCTTTGTGTAGAGATCGTGTTTTGTAGGAATTGTGTTGAAGGAAAGGAACCATGATGAAGTTTCTCAAACAAATTCAATACAAGTTCTATGACATGTTCCTTGCAAGAAGGAGCAACAATGGAATGGAGTTTATGCTCAAAGATCTTGGATGTCTTCATTGGCAAAGAAGGAATCCGTTATTTACTCCTAGCCATACTCTTACCCTAACTTCATGGGGTTACCGGAAGTGAGAGACAAACCTAAGATGAAGACACTAAAACATGATGATGGAGTATGAGTTTATTGTGTGGTTGTGTTTTTGTGTGATGAGACTCAATTGATGAATATCAAAGTTCTTTGGAGGAAGCGAAGTGCTTCTTGTGAGAAAGGAGATGCAGTTCCCCCGGTTACCATAGGAAGGATGGGTGTTGGCACTCGCCGATCTCAAAAGCTACCTTCTATGAGTGCCGGGGAAGGACGAAGTTCCACCCATGTGGAGCCATCTACACCACAAGGCCAAGTCTCTTGGACAACCAAGTGCTAGATCACCTCTTCCACAACCTAAAGTTCGGCATCAACAACAATGAGGGTCAAAGCGAGGACCTAAACCATGATGAAGTTCAAGGGACCTCACAAGAATCTATCCTTTTGGTCCATTCTCGCCGGAGTGCTAAAGCGTCAAGACTCTTTCATAACTCAAGCAAAGTACAAGACATACTCAAAAGCAAGATATGAGGGGGTCCAACGGTATAGCAACCCCAAGTATCAACACTTCCTTAATGAGTCCGACAAGACAATGGTCACACTCTCTACCGATAAACGTTGAGGTTTGCTTCTCTACTTTTGTGCTTCTCATCCGGACATTGTGTCAAAAGTGGGTACTTATACAACTCTTGTGCTATATGTCTAGATGTAAAGCACGCATGAACATAGGGGGAGTGCAGTTTAAACTTATTGATCTATCCCTCCCCCCATAATGCATAAAGAAACCCAAAGCATATGCTATTTGTCAATTAAGTGACTATGAGCTTCATATTGAGTTGTAGCCGTGAGTCCTAGGTACTTCTACGCGACCTCACACTACCAAACTCTTACACGGTGGCTTCGGCCACCAACCTCCTCCTTGAGGAGCTTTTGTTCTTTTGTTTTCTTTTCTCGTTTTGTTTTTGTTTTTCGTTTCTCTTTTTCTCTTTGTTTCTTCATGGGAGATTCACCCAAGTTTGGCTTTTCTTGCTTTGATTCTTGCAAGCTTGATTGGGTAGTACCTTAACAGTTCCGTCATCTAATCCTAAGCCATTATCTATCTCTCGAGCCAACTCAGTCTAAAAGCACAAGTCTACACCAAAATCTGAGTGTCTTTGAGTTTGGAGGCCGGTACTACCGGATCTCAGGCCGGTACTACCGCTTTGGGCAGTAATCTGACGAAACTGAATTTTGTCCCCAGAGCGGTACTACCGCCCGAGGTACCGGGTAAGTACCGGTAAGCGGTACTACCGCTTTTACGAGCGGTACTACCGCTTGCGTTTTTGACTAGAGGTACCGGTTGTGTCGGGATTCATCCCAAACCACCACAAACCCCCATCCTCCTCAAGTCAACAGCGCCCCCAAGCTCAAGACCTCGAGGAAATCGGCCCCGATCTCCTCTTCCAGCCGCCGCCGACCAAATCTCCTCAGTGGAGAAGCTTCCCCACCCTCTTCTCCGCCATGTCCTCCGGTATGAACCCTAATCTCTCTCTCTAGGGTGTGTTGAACTCTCTAGATGCATAGGCTAGGGTTTGATGGAGGTTTACGGTGGAGAAGCCCTCTTGGAAGCTCTACATGTGCGGGGATACTAGCTAGCAACAATGTGTGACACTATGAACTACTTTGCCATGTCCTCAATCTCGATCTAGATGTGCTGAGCTTGAGCGGTAGTACCGCTCGTTCACGGGCGGTACTACCGGTTCGAAATTGCGGTACTACCGCTTTGACTAGGTTCACCAATGTTGCTTGTTAGTGTCCTCTTTGATCTTTAAATTCATGGCTTGTGCACTTATCCTCTATTCCCTCCCAAACCTTTGCTGATTCACAGGAACATCTAAGTCCCGTGGTGGTGGCGAGGTCAAGCCATCCTCTCGTCGTCATCGAGATGAAGACAAGCAAGAGGAGATCATTCCAGTGAGAACCACCAAGCGACAAAGGGATGCAGCAGCTGGGGCAAGGGGTCCTCAAAGATCAATGATTGACATCAAGAAAGGCCAATTCATGGAAGTACGAGGGGCCAATCCTTATTTGCTACCAAGAAATGCTCGTCAAGGCCCCAATCACTATTTTCATCATGTCAACCAAGAGAGGATCTACAATGAGGTCTATGGGGCCAAGGAGTTCAAATGTTGCCCCCAATACTCCATCAGCATGGACAAGCTCAACTCCAACCTCGAGTACTTTGGAGAAGCGCTTAAGATATGTGACGAACAAGGTCTTACACCTCTGATGACCTTCTCTCACAACTTCTCCAAGGAGGTGATTTGCCAATTCTACGCCACGGTTGTTTTCCTTGAGGATGAAGGAGGCTTCCGCTCCTTGAAGTGGATGACAAGGGAACATGTGATGGAGACCACGTGGGAGGAGTTTTCTAGATGCATTGGTTATGAGCTCCCCGACGATGACTCAAACACCTTCCGGATTCATCTCCAAGCCAAGCCAATGGCCAAGGAGAAAATGGCCGACCTCTACATTCGCGGGAGGATGTTGTGTGGAAGCACCAAAAACCTCCTTCCCATCTACGACATCATGAATCGCATCTACCGCAGCACCATCAACCCCAAGCACACCAACCATGATGAAGTGCATGGGTTCCTTGTGAACCTTCTTGTGCGTACTCATGAGATGAGGGGCCGCGGCAAGCAACTGGACGTCATGGACTACATTTAGCATGAGATGCGTGATTGTGCCTTTCTTCGCATGCTTCCTCAATATGCGCCCTACATCATGAGGCTCATTTGTCTCAAGTGGGAGCGAGCGGGCCGTGGAGATCTTCTTGAGCAATGCCGGCCCAACATCACTATACATAAGGAGAAGAGTCCTCTTGTCAAGAACCATGACCTTCCAAGGTACGGCAAGGGGGCTCCCAAGGACAAGGACGAAGAAGACGATAGTGATGACTCCGACTACGTGCCCAACTCCGTCAAGACCAAGGGCCTCTTCTCCAAGCTCACCGCTCGCCTCAAGAAGTCCTTTTGCTTCAAGAGGGACCTTGAAGATAGGATGTATCAAGCTCACCATGACAACAAGAAGATCCGCCAACGCCAAAAGGCGATGATGAGGCATATGCAGCTTCCTGTCTCCGAGGGTTCCGAGGACAACATCACTCCTCCCGGTGAGTGGAAGTCCAAGCTTACTTGGTCGAGTTCCGAGGACTCCATCCCCGAGCACATTGTTCGTCCCTCTCCACCACCTCATGGCAAGGGTCTTGCTCAAGATGAAGACGACGATGATGAAGGCGAAGATGAAGAGGAGGAAGATGTTGAGGACGAGGGTGATGAGGATGAAGATGACAACAACGAGGATGATGATGACGAGTGATCCCCTTGGGGCGTTAGTATGATCCTTCTCCCTTTTTGGTGTCTCGATGCCAAAGGGGGAGAAGTTGATCTATTAGGACGGGAATTTGCATGGGGATGCCAAGGGCTTGGTGCTTCTTTTTGGTTTTTCGGCCTTGGCATCATATTTCATCTCTAGTTATTCAGAACTTAATTCGTATTCGTATGCTACTCTATTTGTGGATCTCCCGATCCTCTGGTTTGTATTAATACTTATTCATGGTAGCCTATATTGGTCTTCGTTATCTATCTCATGATTGGCTACATCAATTCTATGGAGGTACTTATTGTGAGGTTGGTTTTTCTCAAAGCAAAGGTATGAAATTCGCCCAAATCTCCTATATGTTCTTGTGTTGCCTCCATAGTGTGCATATGCTATTCATCTTGTCAAAAATCTGTGTTGCATATGAGCATGGTTTGTAGAATCTAGGGGGAGTCGTTTCTCTAGGATGTGTGCATTTGTATACAAATGCATATTTCAAATATGCACGCATCTAGGGGGAGCTCCGCCTACTTCTTACAAATCAAGAGCCTTATCATAATATCTTATGATATATTGCAAATTCTTGTGTTGTCATCAAACACCAAAAAGGGGGAGATTGAAAGAGCAAAGATCTATATCCCATGTTTTGTGTGTTTGTTGACAACACTTGAATAATTCTAACCGTGCACAAAGATTGTCTTTGATGGATTTGTAGGTGTACGGTGCCCTCGCTGAACACACTATGATCGGAAGACTGAAGCATAGATCTTAGGTTTTCTGGTTTTGTGTGTGTGTCGTGAGGTAACATGGTAGGAGAGGAAAAGAGGAAAAATCTGTTTTAGCCATAGCGGTACTACCGGTACCAGGAGCGGTAGTACCGCTACCCCTACTGGTACCGCTCTGAGATACCGCTCTGGGGATTGCACACGACATTGTCTCACAGTACAAGTGGCGGTACCTTTGCGGTACCATGAGCGGTAGTACCGCTTGCTAGCGGTAGTACCGCCCACGGTACCGCTCAAGTACCGTAACTCGTTACGGTTGTACCGCTTCGGTACCGCTCCGGTACCGCTTTGAGTCCAGTAAGGTCTGGACCCTATTGCGGTACCTCAAGCGGTAGCGCGAGCGGTAGTACCGCTCTGTGTCCACGTGGACAAGTTCTGTGGGGATTCGAACTCAGAGCGGTAGTACCGCTTCCCAAAAGCGGTAGTACCGCTTAGGCCAAAACAGCACATAACGGTTGGATTTGAGGGGACCTATAAAAAGGCCCCTTCTTCCCCAGCTCGTTTTTAGCTCTTCTCTCTCTCCCTCCATTGTTGCTGATCTCAAACTGAGTGGATCTCCCTCCCTACCCAATCAATCTTGCTCATACTTTGAGGAGTGGTGGAGGAGACCCTGATCTATCGTTCTACCGAGAGAAATTTCACCAATTCGTGGTAGTCCTTAGTGGATCTTGGTGGTGGAGTTCCTATGGTGAAATCTTGGAAGAAGTGCATCCATGGAGGCTAGCTTGGTGTTGTACTAGCTCCATGGGTTGTTGGGAGCCTCCTTGTGGTGTGGAGCTCGCCCCAACCTTGTGAAGGAATCACCGCCTCGACCGGTGCCTTAGTGGAGAAGGGGAGCACCTTTGTGGAGCTCTCTCGAGGAAGAAGGTGAGGCCTTCCTTCGTGGTGTGGCCGTCTAGCCTCTTGTGTGAGGCTAGCACCTCCTCAACGCAGACGTACTCCCTTTTGTGGGAGGAACTGCGGGAAACAAACCTCGCCTCGTCTCCACGCCCTCCGGTTGTCCCCCTCCTTACTCTTACTATCTTGTGTGATTCCTTTGCTTGTTGTACTTGTCTAGGGTCATTGTAGGAACACCGCCATCGCTAAAGCTATCACCTTTACCTTCCGTTGCACTAAAAATTGAAAAAGACTAAAACTTGACGTAGCGTCCATTCCCCCCCCCCCTCTTGATCGCTACGATCCATTCACAAACTCATGACACATAGATATCTTTATACATGAGATACTTGGTACCCCATCCATATTTTTAGTGTTGACATGAATTGCATAGCTCAAAACCATGTTTTATGCTTTTTTTTTTTGGAGGTTTAACACATACATTTCCTGCTTATTTTCTTGTGTTCAAGAGTCAAAAGAAATATTCCTGAAAAGAGAGAACAAAGTCTTTATTGATTGATAATACTTATCATTCATGTTACTTAGAATTCTATTTAGTTTTATGCATGCTATGTGGAATGTAAGAGTTATCACTTGATGACTCCATATTACTTATTTTCATTCTTTATTGACTAAACCTTGTGATACTTTGCATTATTATTTAGAAGCTATATATTATAAACTCCAAAGTTCATGTTAGTTTTATCACATTCATGCTCGGGACGAGCATAGGTTATGCTTGGGATGTTGATGCATGTAAAATGCATACACGAACTTTGTCCTTTATCATATGGAATTCCCACATATTTGCAACGTATATGATGATAATACCATGTTTTACATTGATTTATGGGGATTTACCAATGATCCCATTTATTTGCTTTATAATGCTCCAGGAAAACCATGTTTTGTGTACTTTTCACTTTTAGAGACCTATACGGAGTCAAATTGACCTGAGATTTTTGGAGCATCACTTTTTCATCGGGAGGAACAACATGGCCCTTGGAAGCTCACCTGGAGAGGCCCGAGGGCCAAAATAGACTAGGTGGCGCGGCCAAGAAGTCAGGTTGCGCCACCCGTGCTCTTTGAGCCGTCGATCGCCCGTTTATCCTTATTCGTTCGCGAACCGACGTATTTTGCCCTAAAACGACTATATATATATATATATATATATCGACGCGGATTTTCTACCTAGGGTGGTAGCTATGCATATGTTGACAGCCGTTGGATAGTAAGGCTCTCTTTCTCTCCAGGTGCTGATCAGGGCAAAGGGGCCGTCATCTTGTGTGACGCCGTCGGTGTGGGGCGTTTCAAAACTGCCACGGATACCATAGCGTGTGCAGTTTGTTGTTTTTTCCTCATTTGACAATCTTGTATCGGGATATGGTTTGAATCCGCTCCAGAAGCCTCTGACAGGTCAAAAAGAAATCCACTGTGTAGCTGCCGTGATTAATCTATCATTTTTACCCAAAATGACAAACAGATAACGGGTGCTATATGTTAGGTTCAAGTACTACCTACGACCCCTACCGTCAAAAAATATCAATCCTTCTCGGTTACGGTCAGCCGATAGCTAACTTCGTTTTTTGCTGGATTGATGGGACAACTCCTTTATCTCGATCCGTTGTTTCAGCCTATAAGAAAGGAGGTCACATGGCAGGTGAACTTCGATATGAGAAACAATCCATCCTATACGCGATGGGTTCGTCCTTCAGAATACAAGCTCCACTTTTAATTGCTTCATGCCTTTAGTCAAAGAATCGATGGCATCAAGTATCATGGAGATAAGGAGAAATATGTGATGGGTACCATCTTACATAATTTAGAAAAAAGAAGTCCAAAGCCCTAGTGGTAATGAAAAATTGTACATAGCCATAATCCCAAATTTCATCGATGGACAACAACAGTCTACGAACACAATTGTAAGTCTTTTGAGTATGACTGTTCGAGCAATTACCTGAGGTAAGTGTTGTTCCTACTGTTTCCGTCAGAAGAGCATCAGGACCATGAGCAATCAGGGGTTAATTTTGCTTGTCTCTAGCGTCTTCTTCAACCCAAAAATTGAAATCAACTACATCAGCCGCAGGTGTGTACCCCATAGTGGTGCCCTCTCCTCTTATCTGATTCCCAATCCAGCTCTGTCTCTCCGCTCTGTTTCTCTCTCAAACAAAGGAAACAACAATTTGAACAAGCGACCTGCTCTATATCTCACGAAATTAGTCTTCAACAACAGCACATACGGGAGGACAATTTGACAAGAACAAATCAACCAAGAATCTAGCTTCTGCAGTGCCGTCCTCCAGCTTGAGTGCTTGACCTCCATCTGCTTTCCCGTTCGGTTTACTAGATCTTTTACACATCAAGCAGGTACTGCACAATTTTTTAAAAAGGAAAATACTAGTAATCAAAAGAAGGCACCAAGCGCAGGGACACACATCTGTGTACCTATACTTCCCCTGGCGTCCGTCAACGCAGCTGCCGTCGACGGGGAAGGATGGGCACCGTGGGAGCCTGCTGGCCGTGGGCAAGGACGGGCGCCAAGGCAAGGGTCCCACCTGGACATCGAGCAGACTCCAGCGTTCCCGAACGGGAATTTGTCCGTATCACCAAGGCAAGGGCAGCAAGAAATAAATAATCTCACCTCCTTCAACCATAAAATCACAAATCCATCGACGCCATAGATTTTTCCCTCCCAGCCCCAAATCCATCAAAGCGCGGGGTGAGCACGGGCTGCCTCATGCGAGCCAGTTATGTGCCGGAGAACAAATCTGTCACCGCCTCATCGCGAGTCGAATCCGTGAACGGGCCAACATACAGAGATGGGCGGAGCACACTTGCGGACGGAGATGGGTGCGACACGGATGGCGACAGCGATCAGGAGCTCCTCCATTCGAGCGCCGAGAAAAAGGGCAAAGTGAAGTCCAGGAAAAAAATAGGAAAAGGGAATGAATCACAAAAGCAAATAGAGGCAGGAAATTGAAAAATAGGATACGGTGCGGGTCGCCGGTGGTTGGATTCCCGGTGGGGGCGGCATGGTAGTTTCCCCGGAAAGGAGGCCACAAGGAGGCAAGGTGGACCGCTCGCGGGGATGAGCTGCTGATCCCACGGGGCAGTTGGTGCACGCGGTGGAGCGGGGGAACGAGCTCCGTGCGGTGGTGGACGAGAACAAGCGCCGTAGATGTGCCAGATGGAGGACGAGGACGGGCGCCGGCCGACCTCGCCCCCGCCGCGAGCCCTCCACATCCACGCGCTCGTCAGCCTCCTCCCATCTCTCCGGTCCGCGCGCCGCCTTGATTTCTCCCCACGCGCTTTGATGCAAGGGTGGTCTTGCGTCGGTATGAGCAGCAGGAGCCAGGTGTCCCTGCTCCCCCAGCCATCGTGGATTCTGGCTCCGTCCCGGGCCTCCCTCCGCACCGGACGAGTGTTCCAGCGCGTCGCCACAGGCGCTCTTCCGCGCGATACGATTCTGCGACGGAGATTTCGGGAGGAGGCGAGCGATGTGATGCGTTTGAACTGCGAGGAGAAGGAGAGGGCCAGTGGTGGGTGGCTTACCATGGTTCGGCACGGACGGCGTGCTGGATAGTCCGCTGCGGCGTTTGCCATTATGGAGGAGGAAGGAGGAGTGGTGGAGGGAATTAGCCAGGCACGAGTGTTTGATGGTGGAGGGGGTCGAGCGGGGCTCAGGTGGCAGAAAAGGAGGAAAAGTGGAGGGCTGCGCCGGCGCAAGGGATTTCGCTAGAGGCGCCGTCGAGAAGTGGTGCCGTCGCGTAGGAGGAGGCGGTGCAGGGACACGGCCAGCCGGCGGCGGAAGGAGGTTGGGGAGGGAAAAAGGGGACGGGTAGGGAAGATAGGTTGGAGGCGCAATGGAGAATGGCTACAGGAAGGCGGGGCTGTGGACTAATAAGTATTCCCCGTGTGACGGCGTTAGCTACTTCTGTTAGTAATTTGTGCTCTCTAGATGCAGTTTCATGCTCCCTATAGAAGATCTAATGGTTGGATGTGTATGCATAGCTATGCCCCATGGTAGCCCACTATTTCCCATATATATATATATATATATATATATATATATATATATATATATATATATATATATATAGGTCTGCTATTCTCGAACCGGTTCGAGAATAACTATTCTCGAACCCTTTCTGAACTTCCGTGTGTTTTCCTAGTGAACTTCTCGACGGAATACCAGAATTGCATGTTCGTGCGGACAGTATTTTCATGATGATTTTCAAACCGCTTATCGGATTGATGCGTATAATATACCGTTGGATTCGCACGGAAATTTCGCAACTTTTTCGTGTTCATTATTTTCCCAAATTCTATATTGATTAAAACTAATTTGAAATATACAAAACAACGTTTTCGCGGATTTCTCTATTTTTGTACAGTTTTGGGGTTCCAGTTTTCAAACCGTTTATCGGAATGATGCGTATGATATGCCGTTGGAAAGGTGCTGACTAGGCGCACCTTTTCGTGAAGAACACTTTTCTAAATTCTTTATAGTTTAAGAGCAGATTTGAAAATACGTGATTACGTTTTTCGAACTTCTCGGTTTTTCAAACTGTTTTTGGGACTTATTTCCGAACCACTTATCGGAATTTTCCAAATGATATTGCGTTGAAAAGATATTGATTAGGCGAATCTTTTTCATGTTGAATGTTTTTCCAAATTCTAAATGGTTTTAGTTTAATTTCGAAATACATAAAAGTGAAGATAACGTCGACACAAGAACATTTCGAAATTGGCTCATCTAGATTGATTAGGTGTGGCATTGCGATATGTTGGAGTATTAGTAGAGTTATATTAGTGCTAATTGTACGTTGAGTTGGTCGATTTGCGCAATCGGTGGTTGTACGGACGATTTCTATGCGTATGATTTCCGTCCAGAAAAACAGAGTGTATGAGGTGCTCGAATATAGAAGTGAACTTCCTTATATCTGTTAGTGAACTTCTGATCGCGGTATAAAAGTTTCAGGCATGTAATAAAATTATAGCGAACTTCTGTGGATGTGAACTTCTTCTCCCCTGAATCTGAACTTCCCGACGGACTTCAATATTGTACAGGGCGAACTTCCAAAACTTTGGTCTAGTTTGAAGTGAACTTCAGAAAATATAGCGAACTACCGTCGCATCCGCACTATCTCGAACTTCCCCTTATCTCGCATCCGAACTTCCGGACGGACCTCAACATTGTAAGGAGTGAACTTCCATTTCAAATATGAACTTCTATACGGGGAGTGAATTTCCGTATGGAGGTAAATGAACTTCCCGGTGGTGGCAAGTGAACTTCTGAAAATATTGCGAACTTCCACCTGTTCGAATTGAACTTCCGAGTTGTTTTGTCTTTTGTTCGAAGTGAACTTCCCAAAATAATGTGAACTTCTATTTTTTTGTGTTTGAAGTGAACTTTTCGATTTTCATGTTTAGTTATGCAGCAGCCTTCTGAACTTCTGAATTCGGCGAAAGTGAACTTCACCAATCTGCAAAAGCGAACATCTAAATTTAGGCGGATGTGAACTTCCCATTTTTTGAACTCTAGAAAAAAAATTCTAAACTTCTGAATTTTGCGAGTGTGAACTTCCAATTCTTTGCAGATGTGAACTTCCTGATTTTTTGAAATCTGGAGAATTTTATAATTTTAAAAATTTCGTGTATGTGAAACATCCAAGTTCTGCAGATGTGAACTACCGAGTCTTGTAGATGTGAACTTCATCTGGAAAGAAGGCGGCGGGGGTTCTTGCCGAGGACGAACGCGGCTCAGATATTCGGGCCTGTGGCCGGAGAGGGAGGAGGCGCGGAGATGCGGGGCAGCAGTCGGGGATGGAGGCGGTGCGGGGATGCGGGGCTGCCGCCGGGGCGTGCGGCAGGCGGTGTGGGCGGCGCGCAGGCGGGAGGTGGTAGGCGGCGCGCCGGCGGGAGGTGGTAGGCGGCGCGCCGGCGGGAGGTGGTAGGCGGCGCGCGGGAGGTGGGAGGCGGCGGCAGCTGGGGCGCACGGCAGGCGATGTGGGCGGCGTGCAGGCGGGAGGTGGTAGGCGGCGCGCGGGCGGGAAGTGGTAGGCGCCACGCGGGCGGGAGGTGGGAGGCGGCGCGCGGGCGGGAGGTGGGAGGCGGCGCGCGTACGGGAGGTGGGTGGTCTGGGGTTCGGTCGGGTTTGGTTCGGGGGGGGGGTCGAGAATAACTATTCTAGAACCACTCTTAAGGGGGGTTCGAGAATAGTTGGGCTCTCTCTATATATATATATATATATATATATATATATATATATGATCCTGAAGAGTTCTCGGGAGGAGAGCGCCGTAGAAAGACAAAAACACGAAAACGGAGGCTGCTGCAGAGAAGATTGGTGGGGGAAACTCCACCAGGATCATAGCCAGAGGGATCTCCACCTTCTCCAACATCTTCATCATCATCACCATGACCAAGAGGGAGTAGTCCACCTCTGGACTACAAGTTTGTGGCAATAGCTTGATCTATTTATATCATGTTCTTCATAGTTTTTAGTGCCATATGAGCTGCCTATCATGATTATGGTCATATTTGTAATACATATGTGGTGGATCCTTATTCTATGATATTGTTTTATGAGATCTGATCTTATTATATGGTGAGATGTATTGATATATGCATATTATGTACCATGTTCTTAAGTTTATGTTCTGATCCAATATATATGCAAGAGCGTGTGTGTGGTGATGTGTGTGTTAGATGGAGTAGCATGGTTTTAGTGTTTGGATAGTGACAATATGTTCAAGATCTATTATGGCTTTGCCTTTCTTTTTCTACCTCACTAGGGACAAAGTGAATGCTTATGCTATGTTCATCATGTGACAACAATGATGATCTTGTTTGTTCAAGGTAGCATATATTATATTCAAACTTCATGTCAAAGTACTTATTGCCATGCTCTTTTTAATTCTTAATACAAGAATGATGAAGTTTCTTTCTTGTGGAGTATAAGAGAGGTGTGTTGCATCATCTCTATGTTAGGACGTGATGCCTATATTAATTCTGATCTTACATATAATATTATCTGCACCTTCATATCTCATTGATGAATTGCTTTTTTGTCCACCACAACTTTAAGAGAGAATATATAGTCAAGTGAACCCATGAACACCGGTCCACTTTTTATCATAAGAAACGCATTTATATTGTTTTTACATTTTTTTATATTTGCACTATTTTAATCTGAAAATACAAAAATATTTACTTTTCTTATGTGCATCCAAAACACCAAAAACAATCAACCTCTTTACAGTTTTACTTAATTTTGTTATCTAGTTTAGTTTTTATTTGTTTTATTTCAACTTTTGTTATTTACTTACGCGAAACCTTGTGCTTGACAACCACACGGTGGAGTTGGGGACACAAGGCATTTACTTTACCTGCAGGATTACTTGAAGAAGAAAGAAGAATACACTCTTTCATCCAGTTCCCCGAGAGTTCGATATAAACCCTCGAGTCACCCTTGTGTGGAAGATACTCCCTTCATACAACACTCTGCACTTGGAGTCCCAACATATCAAGATCTTTTTGAGGTTGCTAGTAGCCGTCATCAAGAGTATTTTCTGGCGCCGTTGCCAGTGAGTAATCAAGCCACTCCATCAAGTCCCGTCAACCGCCATCAGATGCTTGCATAAACTGCCGTAGATAAAGTTGCAAAGTTGTTTTCTATCGGGTGCGTGACCAGCGATTCCGATGGGAGTAGCCCCCGAGTCTGTGGGCGGTGCTTGCAGCTACGCGTAGACTCAAATTATACTACTCGAAGAACTCAGTCTTTCACAGGTGGGGTGTCAGACGCTCGGAGTCAATAATACATTGAGGCGTTTACCGCTCAAAACTGATATTGTTTTCTTTGCAGCCTCCGAGTATTCGGGTGTATTTTTGTTATGAAGTAATAGCGCAGCCCCTGAGCGCCAGGTACGACGAAAGTAAATAAGAATTGAGTCTCGGAAGAGAAACACTTAGCTTTTTTGTCTAGTGCAACATAGTTGACGCGGAAGTAGGTCATGCGGAACGTAGTCGTCGGATCAAGTGGGTCCATGATATCAAGTCCCGCGCGTGGCGAGTGCCCGATGTTGAGTCCGCGCGCGACAGGTGGTGCACGATGACAAACATGGTTGATACAACAAAGTAGTTGAAGCATATCCCGTTCCATACTGGTACTAGGGCGAAAAAATCTACACGCAGATAACAGCACAAGCCAAAAAAAAATAGCTAAATAATTTTACGAATAGTAATTAATTAGAAAAATAGCACCCGGTGTTTTTTTTTTTTTTGAGAAACACAGTACAAACGTAGACGCTCACATACACGCGCATACACTCACCCCTATGAACGCACACACGCACACCCCGGTGTTTTTGAGAGTACACATGAATGATTTCTGGGTTTCCGATCCGATCACGCTTTGCGCTCAGCCTGAGCCGCTGGATGCATCATAGAAATTGTTATTTGCATGTATGTCACATAATCTGGAAAAGGCTTGCTACAATTGATATGTATGTATAGTATCTTGGAGGGACCATGTTTGCGGGTGTTTGCAGGCGAATAGCTAGTTAATTTTTACGAATAGTAATTAATTAGAAAAATAGCACCCGGTGTTTTTGAGAGTACACATGAATGATTTCTGGGTTTCCGATCCGATCACGCTTTGCGTTCAGCCTGAGCCGCTGGATGCATCATAGAAATTGTTATTTGCATGTATGTCACGTAATCTGGAAAAGGCTTGCCACAATTGATCTGTATGCATACTACCTCCGATTCAAGCAATAATGCACCCTCGTTTTACGTCCTTTTCGTTTCAAATATATAAAGATTGTTTGTATGAAATTAACATCATTAGAAAGCTTTTTTCAATACGAATCCAACGATACTAATTACATATAATATAATCAAGATTTTGTTGCTTAATTTTTATGGTTAAAGTTCGCCTTTGAATACGCGTGCGCCTTATTCCTTGGGACGGAGGTAGTAGTATCTTGGAGGGACCATGTTTGCGGCCGAACGTCTCGTTTTCGCACGGTTGTGCGGTCAAATCAGCGTCGTGGTGGTCGCCACGCGTGCATCATTATGATGGATGGGTCACCAACGTCTAGAAACATCAAGCATCTGTGCAAATGCATCTCAGCACACCATCATTATCAGCAATAACGTCATGTGTGTATTGAAAAAACTAACAAGTACTGGGAGGAGAAATCGAGTGGATCTAAATCCTTAGGTGTATAAATAGTAGCCTATCCTCGACTACAAGCCACTCGAGCATAGCCTCGAGAGCTACTCTTATCAGGAGCGTTGATCGGCACCCGATATAAAAATAAGAAGGGTATAATCTACAAATATTATTGGAAAAATTGAAGAAATCGAGTCGAGCAATTCCTTGGATGACAAGACTTCTGAGCCTATGCCCGGTTACAAGTACCCGACCATATCCTCAAGAGCTACTCTCATCGCAAGCGCTAATCGCGCACCCGATAGAAAAGAAAGCAGTCAACTACTTAAGTACATTTTTTTATAAACAAAAATAAAAAAATATATGCTGAAAAGATTAAAATTTGAGCCTATCCTCGACAACAAGTACTCGAGCATAGCCTCGGGGCTAGTTCCATCGAGAGCGCTCATCGCGCACCATAATCGTGCACCAGATAGAAAAATAAATATGTAGTATACATTCACAAAAGAAGAGTGAAAGGCGGAATAAATTAAAGTTTCGAGTCTATGTTCAGTGGTAAATACTTAGAACACAATCCCATCCTTTACTCCCATTGGGGACAACTGCATGCGTGTCCAATAGAAATGACCGAACAACTTTGGCTATTCTAACAACCAAACAAAGCATCTGATAAAAAAATCATAGACCGCGATAACATGTCTGTGAGTGGCCTAGTATTCGCACAAGAGTACGCTCTGCTAGAATAATACATATATCAACGATATGATGAAAAATCTCGACAAACGCGTTTGGTACGTTTAAACATTTAGACTCCACGGCCCGAGCTAAATTACACCAGTAACACGGATTTGTATCCGGAAACTCGGATTTGAAGTAGGTTCAGATGTTTTTACCCTCAGGTTCCCAATCCATCAGATGCACCAGGCTTGTTTACTAATAGCCCTATGCCAATGTAAACGGAGAACACTGAAGCAAAAGCCGAAATGTTTTTACTAACCCTAACCCTAACTCTAACTCTAATAAGCAATCAAATGAAACCAGCTTGAATACAACTTTGAGTTCATGCCACAAAAGAAGATGTATTCAAGCTGGATCTCAGGGGCTATTGGGTACTCGACAGAGTAACCCCCAATTTTGAGGTTCCCATGTGACGCCTTCAAGATTTTGTGACAATGCTAGGAGGATAACAAGGTCCTCCTAGCATTGTCACAAATATCTACACGGTCACCGGCAGTTCCAAGAAGAAGGCAGTTGCCACAATCACTGTCCTGCTATCTATACGCTTCACACCACGCCACTTGCAACAAGAGAGTAAATGAACAGCAAAACGGAAGACAATGTGGTCAAATTCAGATAGCAACATAAACTTGAAAACATTACTTGGGTGATAGCAACACAAGCTTCAAAACACTCAGGTTAAAAGCCAACCCCATGCTGATTAGTATTCAGTACCAAACCCAAGCCAGAGTAACACCAGATGACCAAGAGATCCAATAAATCTCACTTTCCCCCAATACCACAAGCTACTGCACTCGTTGTTCCAAGCAACATTACCTACATTATCGTTTTTTTGTGAAAAATCGAAACTATATAGAAAGCATACATATCAGGCAAGTATCTTGGTCATGTGCAAGATCTGAGGGTTGGCCTCCCCACCTATAGCACCTCTATACAAAGCCAATCAGCAGGCGTCTTCATGATACCATGGAGGCAGGCAATAGCCGCTGCACCTTTGACTTCGATGGCAGCACATATTCACATCAAACCACTACAAACCCTGTTTCGCCTCCTATATAGGTGAGGTATGGAGTAGCAACGGCACCCTTTTCTCTCAATGCACAAGTGGCGACCTGTTGTTGTTAATCCCCATTGAGAACTACCACGACAAGGAGATGTGTCGCAATCCTTGAGTTCCTTACCAATGGTGTATGATCGGTAGCCACAGCCATCTCGTACAGGCCTGACCCAATAAACATCTGATATGTAGTGCACCAAAATATGCTTGTCCACTTTGCTTGCAACTGATAACTATGCACCAACACTTCTGCATTGTACAGCAGAAAGGCATAACCAAGCTGCCATGAGCCAAGGGGATGCAATTCATGAAACTTCCAAAATTTAACCCTGTTTCAGCCATATGTGACAAGCTTTCCTGATCACTGTGGAGGAGGCTGCAGGGACTGGGGTTGTGTGTTATAGTGAGCATAAGACTGAGAGTACATAGGATTCATCATGCTCTGCAACAGATCATCACGTTAGCTCCACTTGAAACGGTTTTCCGATCAAAAAAACATTGAACACATGGAAATAGATGAACCACCTGCGACTGAAGATGGCCAGGAGCACCCATCCCATAATGCATCTGAGAAGACTCGTCTTGTGATGGGTCATTGTATCCCGCTTGTGTAAACATTCCATGTGAACCATGGGCCATGTGATCCTGGATCGTACAAACATGCTTTAGTCCAAAGAGCATCAAGTTGTTCAGGGAAATGCATCAAAAGAAAAATTAGATGTACTCCACCTTGCCAAAATGTACTGCATATAAGCTTTTTAAAAAGTCAAGCGGTATAAAGTTTGACCAAGTATGTACTCCCTCTAATTCACATTACTTGCCACTAGTATGGATGTATCGAGAACAAAATATGTCTAGATACATCTATATTAGTGGCAACTAATATGGATCGGCGGGAGTAGTATAATATATCGTTCGACTTTTCAAGAAACTTGTATGCACTATATTTGGTTATGAACTGCAAAAAAGTACCTGAGATACAATATCATTTGTTGCACCCATATGTGGGTATCCTGGATGCGCACTTTGGTTCAAATAATTCCCAGGATATCCAGATTGGGGCCCTTGTGTATATTCAACACCATAACCACCTTGAGAAGCCTGCATATCACAGTTAAATTCTTTTCAGAAGCCACTTCAAGACTAATAGTGAGGTTTAAACTTTTGCATAATACAAAGCATCGGCTTATACAAATTCCAGAGCCGCCGATCAATCCGAAAACAGTAGAAAAACATTTTTACAGATGGGAAACAAACCTGAGTAGAAAAATCTGCAATGTTGTATGCCACGTGAGATCCTTGACTCTTAAAATCATCTCCAAAGAAGTCCTAATGACCCAGAAAAAATATATTTAGCCAAAGGGATGAAAAGTAAAATAGTAATGCATGCATCTTTAGTTGCCACTACCTGAGACATTCCACCAACGGTAAATCCATCGCGGAACGTTTGACTGAGACCTTGAACAGGCATCTATTTTGGAAAGGCAAATGTTAGTGTTGTTCTATTGTTACTTCATGGAATATTACAGTGGAGAAACAAACAAACCTGTGTCATCAGTCCAGGTTGGGACATCGGGCCTCCACCAGAAGGCTGACTGCTCGGGTTCTCCAAGCCAGGATAGTTATAAGTTGGCCCCATAGCTTGCTGAGAGTTCTGTTGATGAGGAGGAAGGTGCCCACCAATAGGGCCAGCAGTATTTGCACGAGGAGCCCCAAAGTTTCTGCTACCAGGTTGAGGCACCGCTGGAACAGCTCCAATGGCTCCATGCAGGGATCCCCGGGTAGGAATTGCATAGGGTTGAGAATGAGGAGACCCAGGAAATGGAGGAAATGGCATACGGGGTAAAGGATAGCCTGATGGGTGCACACCAGGCTTGTGAGCACCATTTGGCGGCCCAAATGGAACAAACGGGTGACCTGAAATTTTGGGGGGAAGAATAGTGTGTTAGAGAAAAGAGTTAATATAGAACCTTTGTTAATAAAAAGGAAAAGGACAGTTCACTAAATATAACTGTACCAACCTTTTCCCCTACCACTTCTCTTATCTACTGAGCCTGCTGCGCCGAAGGTAGATCCATGCATGACACCTTGACCACCACCCAGGAACAGTCTCCGATCATTGTAGATCTACCCGCAAATATAAAATTGAGAAACAAGTTAAAGGAAAAGGAAAAGGAAAGAAGACAATGTTTTCCAATAGTTATCTTGAAGAGGAATCTATTCACCTTTTTGGGTTTTTGAAATTGCACCATACTCTGCTTCAAGTTGTTCAAAGGTCCCTCTACCAAGCACTCATGCTCCTAAAAACACAGATGTTATAATGTTATTATATGCTCCATCCGTCTCTATTTACATGGGGCCACGTATTCGAGGTTCAACTTTGACCAACAAAACGTAGGTTATTTGACACAAAAAATTACATTACACAATTCATATTTAAAAAACTTTCCAACAGGTTAGTTTTTATGACATGTAAGTATGTAACCATATATTACAGGTCAAATTAAGGGTCAAAACTTAATCACAAAATACAATGGCTGCTCGCTTAGAACTTTCAGATTCCAATTGATATGTATTGAGGGAAAGGCAAATACCTTGTAATGTGTCAACAAGCTATTCCAAAGAGGTTGCTTGCTTAGAACTTTCGGATTCCCAAGAACGACTATACCATACCGAGCACGAGTTAATGCAACATTTAACCTGCGTGGATCATTGAGAAACCCAATACCCTGAAAAGGCATGAAAACACAGTATATATTGTCATTTAAACAAATAGTTGCTCATCAAGGACTAGCTAAGTAACACCGCACAAATTAATAAACATCAAGGCTCAGTATATACCAAATGCACTATAAGGAAAAACATGAATGGATAGATGTTTTAAATAACAATATACTAGTAGAGGTTCTTTTACAGCATTGAGTGTCAACTTCTACAAGTTGCAAAAAAATACTCCACTACATAGAAAGCAAATGCCAATATACAAACTGATAAAACCAGACAATTAAATAACTCAGCATTATATTTTATAATGACGAACTCAAGATTGGATGGGACGTATGTAGGATGCTACAATTATAAATTACCAGCATGTCAGACAAAATAGTCACAGGAATATTATAGGGCAAACATGATGGAACAAAAAAACACCTGGTGTTCATTGCTTCTAACACAGGACAGAATAATGTAATCTTTTTCTCTTCCCTGAAAGGAGTCGACACTTGCCACCTGAAACAAATACAAATAATATAGCAAAAAACTTCCAATATGAGGGGCAAACAAACAATATAGTTGCATGTTTTATGGTTCACCTCAATTTCCTTATAAAGCTGTTGGCGGAGAGAGCCATTCCTTGACATATAATTTACAATATACGCCCTTTGCCCTTCATAAGGTGTGATAACTCCAATCTGCACATTAAAAGATCCATGGGTACACATCCAGTTCCAAAAGCATATATTATGTCTTTCATAAATCATAATGAAGGGGGCTAGTGCAAAAACTTTTAAATGACAAGTAATCATCTTTACTCAGTACACACCTGGCTTGGCACAACACCACTTCTTAAGAATGTAGTCACAATTTTCTCTACATTTGCAGCTTCAGTTCTATTGAGGTAAGATGTCCCACTAGCACTTATCTCTTCTACTCCCATCTATAGAAAATCAGTATATGAATTAGTATATATATATACAGGAGAATCGTTTGTGCGTATGAAAAAAAAGCAAGCAATTGTCCAAGAAGGTACCTGCACATAGAAGAACATGGGTCGATTTGGAACAGGCCAAGGAAAATCAATTCCAGTTGTTTGCCTTTCATTTATAGTTACTCCATTTTGCAGTGTGCCTTCATAGAAACAGTTGGACGGAAATTCTGAAAGACAAGGGTGCATTCTATATTGGACCTGTAAATCAGGATGATTAATTAATAACATTAGCTTTGAACTGAAATATTTCAGATTTTGGCTGCAATGTTGTAATGATTGGTTTGATGTAGAGGCTGGGCCTGTATTCTCCCAATATCTAGAAAAAACTCTTGTCATAGAATGTTAACAGTTAATCATTGCAGTATTATAATTTAAAACTCGGGTATAACTTGGCGGAGTTGACAACTCATTCGTCATGAAACTTATTTCCACTAAATTCGATATTCCAAAGTAACATGAGTGGGAAAAATTATATGCACTTCCAAGGAAATGAGAGTACATGAAGTAACATGTTGCATGGAGCACAAAAAGTAAATGCAATTTTGTTCTGCATCAAATAACATACTCTTACGTATTTTATTAAAATAATATAATGTATAATAAGAGAGCAGCTTAGGAGTCTTAAATGTGATAAATAAATTACTGCACATATATCTTGACAATTCTCTCCACAAAATAATACTCCCTCTGTCCCGAATAACTGGTCGCAGATTTGTTTAGATATGCATGTATCTACACATTTATAGACACATGTGAATCTAGACAAATCTGTGACATCTAATTCAAGACATGAAAATAATAGTACGACAAAAAAAACATATTAACAAAATGATAACGCTACTATGGAAAAAGAAAGGCAACAATTACCTGTAGCCTGAATGGCTTGACTCCAAGGATAACAAGGCGCTCAAAGAGAGATTGTGCTAATCCTGCTCGTGCTGCCTTTTTGCACATGATGACAGGACCCAATTGGCAATGATCTCCAACAAGAACAACCTACATGGATCAAAAAGGTATGAATAAACATAATCAAGTTAGCCTAAATGAACTCAATAATTATGTTTTTACCTGCTTGACACCAAGAACCAACGGAATAAGACATTCCGGCTCTGTTGCCTGTGTAGACTCATCGATAAGAACCTGCCAGTAGCCATTTAAACCGCTTCAGGATATAATACAGAACAAATACGGGCACTTGCCTAAAAACAGTGAAAGAAGTAGATAAATCAGTACCTGGCGAAAACGGAAGTTTGACAAACGAGGGTCTCCAGCACCAACACAAGTGCAGCAAATCACATCAGCACTTTGTAATATCTCTCTTTCAGTGGCTCGTTTTAGTGCCTTGTACTTTTTCTCATCACTGCTCGATAATTCCCCTGTAAAAATAGAACATAACCACAAAGAGCTCTCAGCCAACAAATTGCAGTTATATTGAGTCTCTTCGAAGAAAATGTCAAATCACGGATCATGCTTGTCGGGAACAGATAAAACACCTTGTTCATCTTTCAGTTGCTGTAGCTTATGCATTTCGCTCTTTTCAGAATTATCGAGATGCCGAACCTATATAATTGCAAAAGCACATGATTGACGTCCACCAAAAGGTTAATTTGGATGCAAGAACTCGATAGATAGGAATCAAGAGCATACCTGATAATGAAGTGTCAGATGCTCAACAGGTGATGAAACAGCTTCTCTAGATTTCGCACAGAGCCTAACAACCTGGAGTAGAGTATTCAACCACAGTTACTCCTTGAAAATAAATAGAACTAATACATCATCAATTGCACTGTGTAGTCTACTACACGTTATCAGAGCACGTGTGTAGTGTGTACTCTGTCCAACTATGATATCTCCGATTCATATTAATTGACTTCAATATGGATGTATCTAGAACTAAAATGTGTCCAGATACATTCATATTAGAGTCAATTAATATGAACCGGAGGGAGTATGTTCTTTTCAATTATTCTTGCAATCACGTGAAGCATACGAGCGCTAACTAAAGAGTATAATAGTTGCAGTGCTCTATAGACGCCATACTCAATTGATAAGCAGACGATTTCAAAGGCACAGATGGGAAACAATAGATGATCAACTTAAACAGTAAATGCATCATATTCACCTTGAGACCTGTTGAGCTTATCTTCTCTGCCAACTGATCAACAGCAACATTACTTGGTGCACATACAAGGACCTGAGATTTCAAAACAGATACAGAAGATCAAAATAGTAGTTCCAAGCTGTAACAACACATCAAATGTACAACATGCCTTCTTTTTACCTGTCCTTGACCTTGTTTTGCCATGTGGTACACGATTGCAGCTGATGTAACAGTTTTCCCAGTGCCAGGTGGGCCTTGAATCAAACTAACGGGCTTCTGAAGAACACTTTTAACTGCCAAGACCTGAATACACATGCCACTCCCAAACATCAGATCAACAAGAAGACAGACATAAGTTTGCTTAAACTACTTTAACATCAATAAAGCTATAGCAGTGCAACAGGTGTGTGCCTCCGCCCCAAGTTTAAGTTACATAATTACTCTTTCCAATTGAAACTACACGATGTTCTACACTTACACGGTCTCCAAAAAACTACTTTGAGCAATTTTTGTGTAATATTACCTCCGTTCCAAAATGTAAGCCCTTTTAGAAAGCTAGCTTTCTAAAAAAAAGGCTTATATTTTGGAACGGAGGTGAACCACTTATCCATGAACATATGCAAGTTAAATATTATAAAAGAGCATTGTGAGGTGAACCACTTATCCATGAACATAAGTACACCTAACCAATAAAATATATTTCATAGTGGTCAAGGATAGAAAAGTTTGACAGCACGCTTCCTAGTTCCAAGGACATCTTCTATTTTGGAAACAGATGTAGTCCATATAAGAACCCTATGGGACGTCCTAGAACAAGGAGAGCACTTTACCAATCTAAGCCAAGAAGGCATGTTGCTATAAGAAGCACTAATTAAAAGTAGCATGAACAGGGAGAGCAGTTCACCAATCAAAGCCATGAAGACATGTTGCTATAAGAAGCACTACTAGAAGTACCAACACACCAACATCAGAATACCTGGGAAGCATTTAGTTCTGGAAGTCCAGGTGCACCAAAGCGTTTTGGCAGTGTATTACGTATTATCTGATGCTCAACTTCGTGGCCCAAAAGATGGTGGTATATGTATCTGTGTAGAAGGAATATAAAAAAAATAAGAATTTGCTGAAGGATATAGTCATATGACTATGACATATATTGTGAATTATTGTGAATAAACCAAGAATCCAAGTACAAACTTAAAAATGGAAACATCCTGAAGACTAAATCCCCTGCCTTAAACCCCATATCCAAATAAGGTAAGCCCTAAGCAATAAGTTCTAGTACTTAAAGAGAACAACCAATGGACGCACAACTAAACAACTCCTTGTGTTCTTTCATAATGCTGGTTAAGCAACTTTGAAATAGCTTCAAGGGTAAACTGAGGTACTTGTTGGATTTCATGTTGATTTCCCTTCAAGTCAAACTAACGAAGCATGCATCCATGCCCACGAAGGAAACATACATTAGTAATCATAGAACTTACCCACTGACACTTGTCTCATCTACAGCAAAAGTCTTCATTGCCCCTTGCATCCTATCAAAGCTAGTACTCTTCCAAACAAAATCCACACTGAATCCATGGTTCAATTCAACAGGAACACCCTGAAATCCAGAAAGGTTTAAGGTGGAACTACACAAAACTGAGGGAGTGTTAAAAAAAAACAACAGTGAACTGACTCTATACCTGACTAGCACGAAGCTCCAGTGCTACCTCCTCTTGTGCAGTGAGTTTAATCTGTAAGGAAATAATTAGCATGGGTGCCAGCATAGAAATAACTCTACCAAGGTTAGGGTATAGATACCAATTACCAAACGACATGTTTATAGTACACATACCACGTGCCCCACAGATTGCCATGCAGGGTGTGAAGTACCACCAGAATATCTCAGACGCAGCTCATCTCCAGGGACAAGTCTCAATTCATTATCTTCCTATTATTTAAAATTGATTTCCCGAGATTAACAGGTGTCGTTTGGTAACAAGTGCAGTTAAAAATAGTCATGAAAATTAGGAAACTACAAGAGGATAACGATCAAGGAGGCTCTGTATTCAGAACCATATGCATTTCCTTCCTCAAACAAACCTTTGGAAAGACAAAATATGCAACACGCTTCTTGTTCAATCCAACGTCCCACCGCACAGTTAGACTGTCCTTGCTCTGTGACTCCTTCATCATCTACAGTAAAACAATAAGAGGAAATGAAACAAAACAAATCAGTTCTATGTGTGTAGCAGGTGTCCTGCTAAAGAAATACAAGCACATTCAGAAAATATTGGCAAAATGCAGTACCTTGTCATAGTCAGCCTCAAGCTTTATCAGCGGAGCAAAGACATTTTGATACTGGCAGAAACAATAAAGGCATTCTAGTTACAGTGCCAGTATACACAAGAAGATTTAAAGTAATTACTGACACACCAAGATATAAGATAGCTGAAATAAGCTCAAGGAACAAATGCCCGCGGACAATTTCAAAACCTGGTAAGCATCTTCATACTTCAAAACCACTGGCTGAGGTTCATCATCAACACCAGGCTTTTCAAGATCTTCAAGAGAAGCATCAGGATTTGTTTTCCAGAGCTCTTCTACTTTGTTAATTTGCTGGGCACTAATTTGACGGGCTCTCAGCTGCTCCTGTTCTGAGGGAACCTGGAAGTTGTTCAGTTATTAGATAGAGAAGGAAATGGTAACAGCAAATATGTATAGACACTCACTACCAAACAAAATAAAAAAGGAGAAAAATTTTACCTTGACAAGCCATGATAAGAAACACCTGTCGTCAATAAGAGGACACCACTGACTGAGATCCCAGTTCATATCCTTCAATGCATTAACATTCAAACAGGGCTCTCTGCACAGAAGAACAACAACATTCTCTGCCTTTGCTGATATAAAACCAAGAAGGAATACATTCCGACAGCCACAATTGTAGCATTCAAGGATTGTTTCACCCAGAGGGCTATCCTTGTGAAGGCAAACTTCCTTATGTTTTGCTCTAACCTGTGAAAAATAAACAACACATATACACTATAAGATATAACTAGTAAGATAGCCAAAATGGATAACAATTTCTTAATATAAGCAGGTGGAAGCATGGATTTTCTTGTGGTATGACTGACAAATGTTGCTTACTCTCAAAATGCTTATTGGTGGACAGAACAAGGTTAATTGTTATGATTAGTATAGCTATTTCTAGAACACCAATAAGCAATTCTTTCTAGAAGACACATAACTGAATCAGAGTTTACTTAGGATAATCCCCATCCACATATATGACAGGAAAAATATATAATGTAAATAACAGAGTATGCATCAATATGCATCGTATAGAATCATATGCATACAGCAGAAAAGGTATCTCCAAAGGGGTCATAATATAATAAACAATGGTAGCTAGGCATACAGGAACAAAGTAAAATTTACCAACATTTTTTTAGATCTTAGCACTACCTGACAGGTGCTGTGACCTATTGGACAATATGCACTACCCCTGGTTATGAGACAATGTTGGATACAAAAATATATCTCTAAAAATGTTGAACCATTTTCTGTGTATCCTAGGCAATTTGAGATGATCTTGCATACAAAGTGAATATAGTTTGCAGAAAATTGTACACCATGGATATTGTGAACCGCTGCCCAAATTAACTGTGCTTGCAAGATTGGATAAACATATGTAACGTCCTATTCCTGAAATCTTAAAATATAAAATACAAAAGTAACAACAGAAAACAGCAGGAGAGGAACCAATAAAGCACGTTCACCTATTTTGCCGGCCTCGTGACAAACATTACCAAAAAAAAACTAAATAACTATAAACGCTGTCAAATTTCAAGCTGGGTTAGTCTACTCCGAGGGGAGAGAAAAGTAACTTGACTTTAGACAAATTATATACGGGAATTTTCACATGCCCACATTCTGCGTCAGCAGCAGATGACTAACAATAGACTAAAGAAAATATTGAATGTAAGTACCCTAAACAGAAGACATCAATGATCAATTCAACATACATACGTGATATATATTATTTACTAAGCAACTTCCTCCTTTCCTTATCAAGATAAATTACAAATCGCTAACCTAGAATCAGTCTCGGGTTACAAAAACTATAGCCCCATAGAAGTGGCAACTGTATCACGTTGTTAGCTCATCGACTAATCCAACACTAAGAAACGCACCATGCTACAGGAGAATCCTTGTTGAAACAATGTAACAGATTTCACGGTAATTTTCTACTTCAGTCCTACAAGCTTAAGAATAATAATCAAATAATCGAGAGAGGGTAGGGGTCGCACCAGGTGGTTAACGATGTGGGAGCCAGAGGTGTTCCCCCTCGAGTTGCAGAACCACTTGCGGCAGGACGGCACGTTGCAGCGGGCGACACATGCGGGGTTGTGGATCCCGCAGTAGCGGCAGGCGTGCTCCACGAAGTCGCCCTTGCCGTAGTCGTAGCCGTCCTCCCCTGCTCCTGCACCGGGAGGCTCCTCGAAGCTGAGGGAGGCGACCCCCGCGGCGAGCCCGTCCGCCGCTGACGCCCGTGCCTTGGACGCGGACGAGCGGGGCGAGGGCGAGGAGGACGAGGCCGGTGGGGTGGAGTCCTGCGGCGCGAGATCGGGGTCGGGCGAGGCGTCGGGCGGCGGAGGCGGCGCCGGCCAGGACGAGGATGGTGAGGAGGTGACGGGGGCCGGAGGCGGCGGCGCGGATCGGGCGGGCTGGGAGAGCTCCGGGAAGTCGGGGTACTCGAAGTCGTCGCCCTGCGTGTTGAACTCGAGGAAGGTGTACGCGTCCCCGGCGGCGGAGGCGGAGGGGTCCGGCTGCGAGGCGGTCTCGTAGAGGTCAGCGGCCGCAGCGGAGGAAGGCGGCTGCGTCGCCATGAGCAGCAGCTAGGGTTAGGGTTTTGGCGCAGGATGGGGAGGCAGGGAAGGAGACGGGGCGAATCGGGAGGGGAGAGGAGAGGAGGACTCGGGGAGGAGAGAGATGTTGAGGTAGTGGGGGATTTGATTTGATTTTAACCCTGCGGGGTGGCCTCTGATTCTGGGTGCACGAGGGGAAGCAAATGGAGTCGCGTTACAACGCGACGGTTGTTCCCGTGGACCCCGCTTGCCAGCCACGGATAATGTACACTAGATTTAGATGTGCGCCTTGGCGCACGATCCCGTGGAACTCATGTCAATGTCTATTTCGTATAATTGCGATAAAAATAGCTGCCAATATGACAATCCATTGCTTATAAATTTGAAGCACACGTACAAAGTCTTTTCTCTAAACAGAGTATGGCAAGTAGCAGAAAGTACGAAGAACTAAAAATAAGAGCGGAGATAGCAGCATGAAGCAAAAGCATTCCTACACAACGAAAGGCACGGAAGGGTGGAGCTACCACCTAGAAGAGATGCAGAAGACAACCATCGCATTCTACGCTTGATTTATATGTACAATACATAGCAAAAGAGAAGAGGATAAGCACCGGTGACCCATGTCACCTATTAGACAACTTTCCTGAAAAGTAATTCACGTAACAATCAACATTAGGTCTGACTTGATGGTAAGCAATATAGAGTTGGTATCATTTTAACATGAACGGTTCAAACTCACCTAACGGGGAATCAAGTGATGTTTTTCTTGCCATCGGCATCGAGCACGTCTTCCCTGTGGTTTGTTCCATATCTGCAAGTATATCTATGTTAAACAAATGCAAAAGTGATCGGTGAAGAAGTACCCACTTTTTATCAGTTAGCATAGGCAGATATTCGACCGCTGTTTGTGGGATAACCGGTGTATCTGGCACATATGTTATCCGGCCATCAGCTCAACTGCATGTCCATTGGCTTCACTGTGACGAACTGAAGGCATCGTAACATGTAAAACATGACCTACAGAGAAAGGAAGATAAATACAATTAATCGACGTATGTTAAGAAGAACAAAAAACAATGTGTGAAAACATGACCTAGAGAGAAAGAAAGATAAATACAATTAATTGACGTTCTCAAGAAGAACGAAAAACAATGTGTTAAGGAGCGATGGTAACACCACCTTTAAACCTAGAACGGTTTGAATCAATGATCAGCTTGTGTTGTTTTCGGTTAGCTGCAGCACAGGCAGAGGAAACGAGCAGCAACGAAAGTCTTCTTTCTCGGAAACAAACACAACAATGGACGACATGTTAAAGAATAGTAGTCGAAGATAGCGAAGAATAATATTATTTGGGTACAAAGAGATATACTCCTTCTTATAAGCCAAGGAAGCCTACGCCGTTGCATAGGTATAGCGAGGGTTCCACGCAGTTCATCGCTAGCCTCCATGGTACTGTAATTGTAGAGTAGATTGTGATGACCCAGCGTACCACTGCATGGTGTAGTACACAAGTCGTTGACATAACACAAGTGAAACACCGTTCCACCCATATTACATCTCTCAGAGTGGTACAACAGAAACATATGCGAGTCCAAGGTATGTCTATAGAAGTACACACGAGCTGTTTACATAAGATCAACACAACCTCCTACTATACAGGTGAGGTAAAACTTCAAATAAAGCTCCGGAAGAACGACTCGTAATCTATCTTATTGCTAACTCAAGTTCAAGAGCTACTTGGCTTGCTATAGAAATCTAGCTACTTAGGTGCTAGGATTAGGGAAAGATTCCCTTCTATTGCTAGTCTAGGTTTCCATTATAACTGATGCAGGAGTTGACTCCATTGACTTCGTTGATTGGATTCTTCATCTTGTTGCAGTTGACTCCTTTGTCATCGAGTTCCACGGTAGTTTCTCCTTCGGTGCATTGCTCTAAGAAGGGGGTTCAAACGAGATAGAATGAGTACGAGCGTACTCAGCAAGTTCATATTAGGGAATATGTGTATCATGCACTAGCTACAGCCATAGACCAGAAAGTCATAGGCCAATGCAAGTTTTCATAAACATTTCTTCAAAAGGTTTATTTTATTCTGAAAACTATGCCCGTCGGTCTTCACAGAGTTGACCGAACTTCGTGGAGTTCCTTTCCTGCCGCGTTCGCAGCTTCCTTCCCGAACAGGGAGTGACAATCACAATTCGGTATCCTCTCGCAGAGGTGCGTTACTTTTCCCATAAGAGAACTTATCCTTGTTGCCAACCGAGTAGCATGCTCGTCCACACTTCCTTTGGTGTGAGGCCGGTGTAAGATCCAAGCCCACACCGCCTTCTCCGCGACCGCAAACCCACCCTTTTGTCCACCCGCACACCTCCGGTAGACTTCCCCGATAATACGGCTTTACTCATGGTGTACTTTGGACAATCCTTCATAGATCGTAGAGCCATCATCACTAATGGATGGGGATTTAAAAGGCTATCCCAACCTACGGCAGGTGCCTCCAACACCCCGCCGGCTCTACCAATCCGTTGGCGTGCGAGAGGGAAAAGATACGGCTGGCTTCCCAGAGCCATTATAGATCTCATGGTCAACGCGGTTTGTACGGCGCTAGAATCACTGGACGGCATTGGTAATTAATCCTAGGGTGATATAACCCATTGCAATGGAACCTCCACCATATCAACACATACCATGGTTCCATTGCCCACCACATAGTCATATTCATAATTGTAAAATAATACTTTGCTTTTCAATGCATGAGTGATAAGTATAGTACTTTGCATATAGTTTGATAAAAATAATCAAATGACATGAGCAAGCGATGAACTTGCCTTTCTTGACCGCAAGATTATGCAGCAAAAGCTTCGATACGTGATAACTCCAAATGCTGAAATACCATCATCGTCCGGTAAGGACAATGTTTAAAGAACTGGCAAAGATGCTATAATGCATAATATGAGATGCAATCGTCCCGAGCGTAACCTGATCTCGATGATTTAAGATTGATGAGTTGTAAAGATTTCTTTAGGGTTGGTTGCACTTTTAGAATGGTTCTCAAACAAGGTTCTTATTAGGGTTTGGTTATATTAGCATCATACCCAAGTGATATAAGACATCATAACAATCATACACATAAGAATAGTGATGGAATAGTATGTAAAGAACAGTTGTCAATTTTAAGTGCTACATATCATGGTTGATGATTACTTATACTATACTTCAAAAGAATAACTTTTGAAGAACATGTTGTTTAAGAAATATTTAGTATTTCAAAGAAGGATTAGGGCTTCTAAGGTTTGATCGACATTTGTACTTCAAAAGAATAACTTTTGAAGAACAGGTTAAATAAGAACAAGAACTACTATAATTAGGGCTATGGCTTCTAGGGTTTACTTATTAGATTCGTTTAGTTCTCTAATAGGAACTAGTTGGATTGTTAAATAGAATTGGTCTATACATAGCAAGTATTAATAATTTATTACTATGGTTGATTATGGGTATCATATCAAAGAATGATGGTCAAAGTGTTGCTATAAGTTAGGGTTTACTATGGCTTCACATTTGTTTCACTAAGTAATGCTTAATAGCTTCTAAATTAGATGGTTTATCTCTTCCCGAATAGGGTTCAGTGGAATAGGAGCATGTGATGTGTATTACTACACAAGATATTGGTACTAGGATTGATCTCCATGGTTCTTCTAGGGTTTGATGGTTTAGGAGTATTTCAATGGTGTGGTATATAAGAATGGTAATCAATAGTGCTAACATGTGGTATCAAGCTAGGGTTTATATCTAGGTGGTATAAGTGGATCATATAGGTGTTAACCAAAAATAAAGACATGGAATGATGGCCTCATGTGATTTGTACCTAGTTTTATTTTAGTGGATCATGAGTATGTACTCATTGGTTGTTTATTAAAGTCTTATATGTAAAGGTGAAGTGGCTATGATCATATGGGCTAAACCACTAGGGTTTTAGGATTGGAACTATTTTAGGATGATCATATAAAATCATGAGGTTGGTCTTTTATTTATTTGAGAACTAGGTTCCTAAATTGTGATATAATTCTTAAAGTAATAATTGGTAACAAAGTTGAAATTATTAATCACTTTGATATAATAATAATAATGGATTTAACATTGTATTATAAAGAAAATAGGATAAATACTATTAGGGTTTAGGGTTTTAATTGAAGTAATGGTCAATTAGGATTCTCATGTGATTAAACATAACCATTAAGAAACAATTGTTGTTTTATATGGCATATTAATGTGAAGTAATATTTAATATTTTATTTATGTGAATAATTGAAACAAGAAATTATCTTCTTAGTTTTTAGTTTTAATAGTTTAAGATTTAAAATTTGGTCTTCTAAAATTTTAGAGGAAATTCATATTGTTGTTCCTTTAAACTTTAAGTATTTGTTTTTCTATTTTATTTATAGAGGTTATTTTATGATACTCACTTCTACTTATTGTTTTCTTTATTTTACTTAAATGTTTAAAAGATTTTTCCTAAAAATAAAATAAAAATAAGAAATAAAATAGACCAAGTGGTCTGTTGGGATGGCCCAATTGGTTTGGTCCAAACCTGGCCCAGCCGAGTTGATCTGGTTGGGTCAGGTGAACCCAACCCCGACCCAGCCCCTCATTCCCTCGTCGACATCCTCCTCTCTCGTTCCTCTCGCTCCTGCTCAGGCGACCATGGCTCCGCCGCGCCGCCTCTCACTCCTGCCCGACTCTCGTCCTCCCCGACGCCGGTGTGGTGGGGATATGGACCGCCTCGTCGTGCTCTACCCTTCTATCCAAATCGATTTGATTTTCCCCACTCTTTTCTCCGGATCCCGACCCTCGGAACCCTAGGTGGTCACCGACCAGTCCGGCCGCCGTCGCCACCACTTCGGCCGGCTCCGGGCGTCCCTGCGACACCTCGACTTTCCCCACATAACCTTCATCGGCATCATCCTCACCACGCCCCCGTAACATGCTCGACGGCCACCCTAGCCGTGGCTAGGTCGCCGGTGTGGGTTCCGGTTGCCACGCCCCCGCTGCTCGTTTCACTCGCCTACGAGCACTACTTCGTTCTTCTTGAGCTCTTGTCTTTGGTGGAGTGGTGCTAGTGTGGTGTGGCTCCGGTGTTGCTCGTGGTGGTGGTGCTTCCGTGAGCTGCGGTGCTCGACCTCGATGGACGGCGCCATAGACGCAACCTCGGCGTCGGTGTACCGGTGGTGCTCGTCGCTGTCCTCACGGCATCCTCGACCTCGACGCCGGCGAGACGGCGTCGCCGACGCAACCCCGGCGTCGCCTATCGTGCTTATATCTCTCGCTGCAATCACGGTGAGATAATTCACTCCCCTTTCACTACTCTCTGTACTCTCTATGGCTATGAAGGGTGGTATGTGCTGCAATATTGCTGCTTGGTCTAGTTGTCGTATGCCGATGTTGATCCTCAAATGATATTACTCGTTAGATCATCTAGTGTCTTGTGCTTAATATGATCCCTACGGTTATTGCATCTACTGCCCGAGATTGGTAATTCATATGTGAACTGAAATGCTTCCTTTTTGGATGGATTAATCCTCCAAAGCATGTGTAGTCCGTGGGGGCATGAGTCCGACAAAACCGAATGTATAATTTCAGTTAAGGATTTGGTTACATTTGTTTTTATCTCAAGCATGTGTTGAGCTATGGCAATATACCAGTATTGATGTGTACAGAGACCTGATTTACTTGATGCTTGTTGTGAGCTTGTATGCATATTTGTGATAGTTTTACTGGGAGATTTGAGATGATCCATTAATTGTCCGTGATTCAAGTATGTGTGGAGCAAAGTTAATTCCGTGGTCATCCCCCGATGGGTTAACTATCGTCGCTACTTGGGTTACTTGGTTGGCTCGGGAATAATTCCCGGACCCCAAATAAACCCTTGTAACCTGTTGACAAAGGATGGCTGCTTGAATATGATCTAGCTGCTCGGTTAGCGACTAATAAATGATTTTGGTATTGTTGGATTTTACTCGGTGGATCTTGTCTGTCCCATTTTCTTAGCTATAAACCGATAAGAACAGATTATATGTCTGGATCTTGTAGCCTTGCCGATGATGCAAAGGCTGAGGCACCAATTTAAAATAAGAACGGATACTATTGATGTAGCTTAAAATTCTCTCGTGATGATTCTTGCATAGCATCTCTATGCAGATCCGAGAGAAAACAAATCCTTCCAATCCTTCTAAGTGAAAACTTAGTTGAAGGTTAGTTGGATTGGATTGATGTGTATTTCTCCTTTTCCCCTTATTGATGTGCTCATGCAAAACTAAGAGATAGATGCTACCACGATCTACTCATCCTATTATCGGTTTCTACCTGATGCACTTTGTAGCTTGTTAGCTCTGGTTCTTCCGGCTACCGTTGATATGCTTGCTTCTTGTAGCATGCCTTCTCCTCCTTGCTTCTTGATCTCGCTTCCATATGATCTATTTGTTGATCTTGGTTTCTAGTTGATATGCCTGTATTCTGCTAGAACTGATGATATTATGAGGTGGATTTGGCTAGATGAACTACCGATTGATTTGGTCGAAGTGTGTGTGCTCAAAGAGCCGTTGCTACCGCATTTGGCAATGAAAAGAACAAAGGGTGCGTGTACTGGAGAGGTGTGTATGTGCTGCTAGCACCACTCATTGTACTATTTATATCTTGCAGTGGCTGCTATTTGTGGTGTGTGACAACACATGTGTTTGCATGTGTGTGTAAGTCTGCTTAGTAGTGACATCATCCGATGGTACAAGTTTCAATGTTGCCTCACTTTTCCTCTTGTTGCAATCATACCACTACCCTTGCCTTATCCATGAAAATATCTCTCCCTGGGCCATCGCTTTCCTTTGTTTACCGAACTAGTAACATGTGAGCTCAATTATTGTCTCATGGGCCATGTGTCTATGATTTAATTAGGCCTTGCTTGAATTAATATGTGGCTCGGATAATTGTATTCGGATCATATTGACTTTTCCATGTCAATCATGATTCATTCAATCAACTATGTGGCTTTTTGAATGGATTCTAGCTAGATTAGAGGGATATGCAAATTGTTGCCTTGTTGCCTAAGAATGAATAGAATTATCTTATGGTTGCCTTTACTCATTCTCTGATGTGGATCAAATATTGCCACTTGTTCCCGATGCCTACTTGTTGATTGATGCCTTATGATCAGAATTGATCCGATTGATCCTCTATAAACATGACTGATAGCTGATCCAAATGTTGCCTAAATACTGAATAAATCCCTCTAATTACCATTTGAGGACTAGGACAAGTTCCTAATTCTCATTAGCTAGCCTCCGATATTAAAATTGTCTCACCTAAAATATGGAGACAAACATTTTAACATTAACCCAATATTATTTCTTCTTTGTCTTTGCTTTATTTTTCTTTTGCAGGAAAAGAATAAGAAGATTGGGAGATATTTGGAAGATGAAGATTTAGTTTAGGATTTCCCTTTATTACTTTTGTAATCTTCTATTTCTTTTCCAACATGTAATATTCAATAAATGTTGTAAATGAAATACTTATGTGAAATATTATTTGTAATATTTGATTCTCATTTCTACTTATATTTACTTTGTATTTATATAATTGTTTAGAATTCAAATTCCAATTCAAATTATTATTTGGATTATGTCTTTCATATTTGAATTTGAATTCAAACTATTTCCCTCGAAAACATAATAAATCAACAAAGGTCATGTCGAAATTTATCGCACTTGTGTGGATGACACACATCAATTCCATCGACACAAGAGAAACCTCGATCACTTTGTGTTTTAGATGAACGCGCGAAAATCCCCGGATTTTCTATGCATGAATGCAGTGCACACTCTCGTGTTCTCTCTTTTTCTTGCCTCTAAACCTGGGATATTACAGCCTCTCCCCCTTAAACTGAACTTCGTCCCGAAGTTCGAACGCTCTCATGTTTCAGAACGTGGAACTGACTTGAACAGATCACCATCCTTCAACTCCATGGTGATCACACTAGATATAGTTGAAATATATCCTTTGTCCAGATCCTTCCGGATTATTCTTATATCCGGCACCGATACTTTCTTTCAATTCTATGATTTCCTCCAACACTCTAAACTTATAGGCTTATCCATCCAAAAATTCTTGGATTAGGACATCTTATTGTGTTAATGGACTTTACTAATGGTTGTGATGACATCTTCCTATTTGGGTACTCAAAGCTTGGTTCTACCAATTGCGATAATCCAATTGCGATGTAATATGGCACTATGGTGTACCAGCTGCGATACTCAAACCTTAATTTTAAAAGTTTTATTTAAGGTAGGGTATTGTTTTCCCTTACTACCATAACGAAAGTAATGGTACTTGGTAAGGTATTAACAATAGGCATGGTCCTAGTTGTTTAGTCATACGAATGGATTAGACTCATTTAGTCCATCCAATCATGGCTTCTAATTTATACTAGTTATCCTCTTTTTGGTTTCTTTAGGTTCCATGAAAGGAATCTTTCTACTAGGCTTATGTTTTAGTATGGTCAAACTCCTTCGGTCTTAAGCCTTCTTAAGCTTCGATTGTCCTTTGACATCTACTTCCTCCAACTTCATTATCTAATACTTACTTAAGTTCTCCTGGTTTCGAGTAATTACAATTAACCACTCAAGTTAAGGTCTAACCCTTACTTCCTCGAGATATGAACCTCGGCTTCTGGTTTGACAACCTCCTGAGAGTACTTTTATATGGGTAGTTCCCAACAACCTTATAAGAATAAGATCGGACTTCCTCTCAGTTCAGACCTTCTTCTTGGTTCATCATACTCCGAATATCATATTTTAATACTTCTCCTTCAGCCTTCCTCTCCCCCTTGGAGTTTACTAATGATCTTCAACTTC
Organism: Lolium rigidum; assembly: GCF_022539505.1. Classification (NCBI taxonomy): domain Eukaryota; kingdom Viridiplantae; phylum Streptophyta; class Magnoliopsida; order Poales; family Poaceae; genus Lolium; species Lolium rigidum. The sequence goes on from NC_061514.1 coordinate 238,041,653, forward strand.
CTTTATTCTAATCATTAAACTCCAAGGTTAGGTAGTTGGTTTAAGTCTGGTTTATATTTTGTACCTTTCTAAAGTCTCACGAAGAATTCTTTGCGGTGTATCCACACAGTTGTGGGTATCCATTATGAATCCTCCGACTAAATATTTACCAACCACGAGATACCAGCTGTGAAATACTAGCTGCGGAATCCCCCTTTCTTTTAGGTAAAGAAATGTTTAGGCTGTGGCTATCTGGTACCAGCTGCAGACTACCTAGTACCAGATGTGGCTTATTGGATACCAGCTGTGGCTATGTTATGGTTCTAGTCAACATCTACTTACCAGTTGTGGCTACTTATATAGTTTTAGTTAAGATATACCTAACTTCACATACCTTCTCTTCATGATTATCCTATATTAGTTGCGGTCTTATCATACCAGCTACGACTTCACTTGTCTATTTTCCTTCTTCTATAGTGAATATGGCTCCACTTCTACTGCTCCATATTCACTATTTTCTCACTTTCATGATACTTCCATGTTGAAGTACTCCTTGATTGAGGATAAAAGTGAGTTTTGATTGGTCCTTTCTTCAGATTGTTGTGGTTGCTTCCCACAATTTTACTTCCTTCTTCAAGTGAACCTTCATCTTGTCTTCAAATCTTCAGAATTCGTCACTTCCTTACACGAATACCTTTACCCTCTAGACCTATAACATCAAGTAAGAGCTTGATATTGCAACATGCATTTGCATATCAAAGTCAAACTTCATGTATGGATCTAGTCAATCAATGAAAATCCAATAAAATCCAAGAAGATTCAGCTTTGTGTTCATAATACACATCCTTATATGCCTGAATATAATAATTGGGTAAGACATCCCTAAACATCAGGTGTAGATGTGCAATATATAACACCACATAAGATAGGCTTAGGTTGTGATACTTAGCACTTATACGTGAATTTCTACTATTTGTCTCAACATTTATCTTAATTGCACATTTGCAATGAGACAAACTTGAAACAAAATGGCTTGGGGTAGTTGAAGTTAACCTAGTTTTCTTTGGAAGTACTAACAAAATAGTATACCAAATATATGTGCTATTGATAACTACTTCCTATAATACAATTAGATCTAACATGTCTACTCTAAACACATGATTGTTTAGAATATACCACCTATAACTCTAGGATTTCTCTATGTGATATGCTCTAAATAAGCCTTCTTTAAATTAAGTACTATGATTCTAACATACTTGGTACAGTTATTAGGATTTTAAGGCCTAAGCTTTCGAACTATTCTCTAAATCCTACTCCTTATCATTCTTTTGTTATCGTACTTATGATGTTCTACTCCATCATACCATGATTCCCAAGTGATTCATATATGAGTACCTAGTTTATTATTGAAAGTAGACTCATTTAACTCCTATCACTCTTCCTTACCTCCTATGATTGACTCATCATAGACATATACTACCTTATATAACTTATCTCCCTTACTTAACATCAGTCATTTAACATTTTTTTAATGACTCCTACATAACCATAACTTGCATTGGTATACTTCTTCCAATAGGATATCTTCCTTATGGTTGTATCCTCTCTTTGGACTACCAGGCGTGGTATACCAATTGTGGTCTACTACCACCATTTATCTTAAGCTTCAATGGTGTTCTTGTTATTTGGAATGAAGCAAGATAACTAACTAACTTTACTTAAGAAAATAGATAAGAAAGATTGACTCAAGTGTGTCAGGATTATTCTCAAGTGAATACCCATCTCAAGTCAAAATAATAGTTGGTTTAACTAAGACAACTTCCTATAGACACTACCAAACCTATAGGTCTCCTTTAAAGGGTTTTAATCCTAGGGTCAAAGCATTTGCTCGATACCAGTTGTGATGACCCAGCGTACCACCGCATGGTGTAGTACACAAGTCGTTGATATAACACAAGTGAAACACCGTTTCACCCATATTACATCTCTCAGAGTGGTACAACAGAAACATATGCGAGTCCAAGGTATGTCTATAGAAGTACACACGAGCGGTTTACATAAGATCAACACAACCTCCTACTATACGGTGAGGTAAAACTTCAAATAAAGCTCCGGAAGAACGACTCGTAATCTATCTTATTGCTAACTCAAGTTCAAGAGCTACTTGGCTTGCTATAGAAATCTAGCTACTTAGGTGCTAGGATTAGGGAAAGATTCCCTTCTATTGCTAGTCTAGGTTTCCATTATAACTGATGCAGGAGTTGACTCCATTGACTTCGTTGATTGGATTCTTCATCTTGTTGCAGTTGACTCCTTTGTCATCGAGTTCCACGGTAGTTTCTCCTTCGGTGCATTGCTCTAAGAAGGGGGTTCAAACGAGATAGAATGAGTACGAGCGTACTCGGCAAGTTCATATTAGGGAATATGTGTATCATGCACTAGCTACAGCCATAGACCGGAAAGTCATAGGCCAATGCAAGTTTTCATAAACATTTCTTCAAAAGGTTTATTTTATTCCGAAAACTATGCCCGTCGGTCTTCACAGGTTGACCGGAACTTCGTGGAGTTCCTTTCCTGCCGCGTTCGCAGCTCCCTTCCCGGAACAGGGAGTGACGATCACAATTCGAGTATCCTCTGCAGAGGTGCGTTACTTTTCCCATAAGAGAACTTATCCTTGTTGCCAACCGAGTCGCATGCTCGTCCACACTTCCTTTGGTGTGAGGCCAGGTGTAAGATCCAAGCCCACACCGCCTTCTCCGCGACCGCAAACCCACCCTTTTGTCCACCCGCACACCTCCGGTAGACTTCCCCAGATAATACGGCTTTACTCATGGTGTACTTTGGACAATCCTTCATAGATCGTAGAGCCATCATCACTAATGGATGGGGATTTAAAAGGCTATCCCAACCTACGGCAGGTGCCTCCAACACCCCGCCGGCTCTACCAATCCGTTGGCGTGCAGAAGGGAAAAGATACGGCTGGCTTCCCCAGAGCCATTATAGATCTCATGGTCAACGCGGTTTGTACGGCGCTAGAATCACTGGACGGCATTGGTAATTAATCCTAGGGTGATATAACCCATTGCAATGGAACCTCCACCATATCAACACATACCATGGTTCCATTGCCCACCACATAGTCATATTCATAATTGTAAAATAATATTTGCTTTTCAATGCATGAGTGATAAGTATAGTACTTTGCATATAGTTTGATAAAAATAATCAAATGACATGAGCAAGCGATGAACTTGCCTTTCTTGACTCGCAAGATTATGCAGGCAAAAGCTTCGATACGTGATAACTCCAAATGCTGAAATACCATCATCGTCCGGTAAGGACAATGTTTAATGAACTGGCAAAGATGCTATAATGCATAATATGAGATGCAATCGTCCCGAGCGTAACCTAATCCCGATGATTTAAGATTGATGAGTTGTAAAGATTTCTTTAGGGTTGGTTGCACTTTTAGAATGATTCTCAAACAAGGTTCTTATTAGGGTTTGGTTATATTAGCATCATACCCAAGTGATATAAGACATCATAACAATCATACACATAAGAATAGTGATGGAATAGTATGTAAAGAACAGTTGTCAATTTTAAGTGCTACATATCATGGTTGATGATTACTTATACTATACTTCAAAAGAATAACTTTTGAAGAACATGTTGTTTAAGAAATATTTAGTATTTCAAAGAAGGATTAGGGCTTCTAAGGTTTGATCGACATTTGTACTTCAAAAGAATAACTTTTGAAGAACAGGTTAAATAAGAACAAGAACTACTATAATTAGGGCTATGGCTTCTAGGGTTTACTTATTAGATTCGTTTAGTTCTCTAATAGGAACTAGTTGGATTGTTAAATAGAATTGGTCTATACATAGCAAGTATTAATAATTTATTACTATGGTTGATTATGGGTATCATATCAAAGAATGATGGTCAAAGTGTTGCTATAAGTTAGGGTTTACTATGGCTTCACATTTGTTTCACTAAGTAATGCTTAATAGCTTCTAAATTAGATGGTTTATCTCTTCCTGAATAGGGTTCAGTGGAATAGGAGCATGTGATGTGTATTACTACACAAGATATTGGTACTAGGATTGATCTCCATGGTTCTTCTAGGGTTTGATGGTTTAGGAGTATTTCAATGGTGTGGTATATAAGAATGGTAATCAATAGTGCTAACATGTGGTATCAAGCTAGGGTTTATATCTAGGTGGTATAAGTGGATCATATAGGTGTTAACCAAAAATAAAGACATGGAATGATGGCCTCATGTGAATTGTACCTAGTTTTATTTTAGTGGATCATGAGTATGTACTCATTGGTTGTTTATTAAAGTCTTATATGTAAAGGTGAAGTGGCTATGATCATATGGGCTAAACCACTAGGGTTTTAGGATCGGAACTATTTTAGGATGATCTTATAAAATCATGAGGTTGGTCTTTTATTTATTTGAGAACTAGGTTCCTAAATTGTGATATAATTCTTAAAGTAATAATTGGTAACAAAGTTGAAATTATTAATCACTTTGATATAACAATAATAATGGATTTAACATTGTATTATAAAGAAAATAGGATAAATACTATTAGGGTTTAGGGTTTTAATTGAAGTAATGGTCAATTAGGATTCTCATGTGATTAAACATAACCATTAAGAAACAATTGTTGTTTTATATGGCATATTAATGTGAAGTAATATTTAATATTTTATTTATGTGAATAATTGAAACAAGAAATTATCTTCTTAGTTTTTAGTTTTAATAGTTTAAGATTTAAAATTTGGTCTTCTAAAATTTTAGAGGAAATTCATATTGTTGTTCCTTTAAACTTTAAGTATTTGTTTTTCTATTTTATTTATAGAGGTTATTTTATGATACTCACTTCTACTTATTGTTTTCTTTATTTTACTTAAATGTTTAAAAGATTTTTCCTAAAAATAAAATAAAAATAAGAAATAAAATAGACCAAGTGGTCCGTTGGGATGGCCCAATTGGTTTGGTCCAAACCCGGCCCAGCTCGAGTTGATCTGGTTGGGTCAGTGAACCCAACCCCGACCCAGCCCCTCATTCCCTCGTCGACATCCTCCTCTCTCGTTCCTCTCGCTCCTGCTCAGGCGACCATGGCTCCGCCGCGCCGCCTCTCACTCCTGCCCGACTCTCGTCCTCCCCGACGCCGGTGTGGTGGGGATATGGACCGCCTCGTCGTGCTCTACCCTTCTATCCAAATCGATTTGATTTTCCCCACTCTTTTCTCTGGATCCCGACCCCTGGAACCCTAGGTGGTCACCGACCAGTCCGGCCGCCGTCGCCACCACTTCGGCTGGCTCCAGGCGTCCCTCGCGACACCTCGACTTTCCCCACATAACCTTCATCGGCATCATCCTCACCACGCCCCCGTAACATGCTCGACGGCCACCCTAGCCGTGGCTAGGTCGCCGGTGTGGGTTCTGGTTGCCACGCCCCCTGCTGCTCTGTTTCACTGCCTACGAGCACTACTTCGTTCTTCTTGAGCTCTTGTCTTTGGTGGAGTGGTGCTAGTGTGGTGTGGCTCCGGTGTTGCTGTGGTGGTGGTGCTTCTGTGAGCTGCGGTGCTCGACCTCGATGGACGGCGCCATAGACGCAACCTCGGCGTCGGTGTACTGGTGGTGCTGTCGCTGTCCTCACGGCATCCTCGACCTCGACGCCGGCAGGACGGCGTCGCCGACGCAACCCCGGCGTCGCCTACTGTGCTTATATCTCTGCTGCAATCACGGTGAGATAATTCACTCCCCTTTCACTACTCTCTGTACTCTCTATGGCTATGAAGGGTGGTATGTGCTGCAATATTGCTGCTTGGTCTAGTTGTCGTATGCTCGATGTTGATCCTCAAATGATATTACTCGTTAGATCATCTAGTGTCTTGTGCTTAATATGATCCCTACGGTTATTGCATCTACTGCCTCGAGATTGGTAATTCATATGTGAACTGAAATGCTTCCTTTTTGGATGGATTAATCCTCCAAAGCATGTGTAGTCCGTGGGGGCATGAGTCCGACAAAACCGAATGTATAATTTCAGTTAAGGATTTGGTTACATTTGTTTTTATCTCAAGCATGTGTTGAGCTATGGCAATATACCGAGTATTGATGTGTACAGAGACCTGATTTACTTGATGCTTGTTGTGAGCTTGTATGCATATTTGTGATAGTTTTACTGGAGATTTGAGATGATCCATTAATTGTCTGTGATTCAGTATGTGTGGAGCAAAGTTAATTCTGTGGTCATCCCCTGATGGGTTAACTACTGCTGCTACTTGGGTTACTTGGTTGGCCTGGGAATAATTCCTGGACCCCAAATAAACCCTTGTAACCTGTTGACAAAGGATGGCTGCTTGAATATGATCTAGCTGCTGGTTAGCAGCTAATAAATGATTTTGGTATTGTTGGATTTTACTGGTGGATCTTGCTGTCCCATTTTCTTAGCTATAAACTGATAAGAACAGATTATATGCTGGATCTTGTAGCCTTGCCGATGATGCAAAGGCTGAGGCACCAATTTAAAATAAGAACAGATACTATTGATGACTTAAAAATTCTCTGTGATGATTCTTGCATAGCATCTCTATGCAGATCTGAGAGAAAACAAATCCTTCCAATCCTTCTAAGTGAAAACTTAGTTGAAGGTTAGTTGGATTGGTTGTGTGTGTATTTCCCCTTTTCCCCTTATTGATGTGCTCATGCAAAACTAAGAACAGATGCTACCTGATCTACTCATCCTATTACTGGTTTCTACCTGATGCACTTTGTAGCTTGTTAGCTGGTTCTTCTGGCTACTGATATATGCTGCTTCTTGTAGCATGCCTTCTCCTCCTTGCTTCTTGATCTGCTTCATATGATCTATTTGTTGATCTTGGTTTCTAGTTGATATGCCTGTATTCTGCTAGAACTGATGATATTATGAGGTGGATTTGGCTAGATGAACTACTGATTGATTTGGCTGAAGTGTGTGTGCTCAAAAGCTGTTGCTACTGCATTTGGCAATGAAAAGAACAAAGGGTGCGGCTGGAGAGGTGTGTATGTGCTGCTAGCACCACTCATTTGTACTATTTATACCTTGCGTGAGGCTGCTATTTGTGGTGTTGACAACACATGTGTTTGCATGTGTGTGTAAGTCTGCTTGTAGTGACATCACCGATGGTACAAGTTTCAATGTTGCCTCACTTTTCCCTTGTTGCAATCATACCACTACCCTTGCCTTATCCATGAAAATATCTCTCCCCGGGCCGTCAGCTTTTCCTTTGTTTACTGAACTAGTAACATGTGAGCTCAATTATTGTCTCATGGGCCATGTGTCTATGATTTAATTAGGCCTTGCTTAATTAATATGTGGCTCAGGATAATTGTATTCGGATCATATTGACTTTTCCATGTCAATCATGATTCATTCAATCAACTATGTGGCTTTTGAAGGATTCTAGCTAGATTAGAGGGATATGCAAATTGTTGCCTTGTTGCCTAAGAATGAATAGAATTATCTTATGGTTGCCTTACCATTCTCTGATGTGGATCAAATGCTTGCCACTTGTTCCTGATGCCTACTTGTTGACTGCTGCCTTATGATCAAATTGATCCAGATTGACCCAAAACATACTTAGCTGATCCAAATGTTGCCTAAATATGAATAAATCCCTCTAATTACCATTTGAGGACTAGGACAAGTTCCTAATTCTCATTAGCTAGCCTCCGATATTAAAATTGTCTCCCAAAATATGGAGACAAACATTTTAACATTAACCCAATATTATTTCTTCTTTGTCTTTGCTTTATTTTTCTTTTGCAGGAAAAGAATAAGAAGATTGGGAGATATTTGGAAGATGAAGATTTAGTTTAGGATTTCCCTTTATTACTTTTGTAATCTTCTATTTCTTTTCCAACATGTAATATTCAATAAATGTTGTAAATGAAATACTTATGTGAAATATTATTTGTAATATTTGATTCTCATTTCTACTTATATTTACTTTGTATTTATATAATTGTTTAGAATTCAAATTCCAATTCAAATTATTATTTGGATTATGTCTTTCATATTTGAATTTGAATTCAAACTATTTCCCTCGAAAACATAATAAATCAACAAAGGTCATGTCGAAATTTATCGCACTTGTGTGGATGACACACATCAATTCCATCGACACAAGAGAAACCTCGATCACTTTGTGTTTTAGATGAACGCGCGAAAATCCCCCGGATTTTCTATGCATGAATGCAGTGCACACTCTCGTGTTCTCTCTTTTTCTTGCCTCTAAACCTGGGATATTACATAGATGATGGACAAAAAATGTAATACCTAGCGTAGAAACAAATATCAAAGCATTTGTGCTTTGTGTGCCAAGTCAGCAGGCTATATGGACTAACTAAAGATTAATGGAGCTCCCATCATCGACTACATGGACCAAAAGAGACACGATAGATTTTCAAGTAGCATGATCAGGTGCACAAACATACTATGGGGCAGAGTATCGGACGAGTGAATCACATCGAATTATATCTAATACTCAATCAACAACTAACAGCATGTAGTTTAAGTAAAAAAAATTAAATGATGGGAAAAATCAATCTTCACTAATTCCAATCTCAGTGGTCCTACCAGTAAGGTAACACGATCACATCAAATGGGAAAACTTCTCAAATATGATGGTACACAGAGCGAAGGAACAACACCGGCTCAATTGCACATGTGATCACAAACACCTTTCAAAGAGGGTATATTAGAAATTGCTGCTCATAAAATAAGCATTGACTATTTTTCCAAACATTATGAAGTCAGCAGTAACTCGGTTACATTTAAAATGCTACCACTAACAGGTAAAAATTAAGTAGACCTCTGGTAAACCAGAAACTTTTTTGTAATGAACAGAATTTCATTATGTCAAGTTCAGTTCAGAATGGATAGGTTTATTTATACCTACCAGAACAAAAGTAGCCAAGAATATAATAATAAATATAGTTAGACATCCCCTCTTATCATCCATCTTGCAAAGGGAAGAACATATTTAAAACCATACAGGGTAAATCGTGTATGTCATCCCTTTTTGGACCCTCTTCCTCTCTCCCTCAACCAAAGGATGAATGGATTGTTTTGTAATTGGACTACTCAGTGGACTAATTGACACAAAATTATTACGCTAGAAGTTTGAAGCTGTGGTTCTTTCCGGATCCTACCGATACCATTCACACCCCAAGGCCAACATGGAGGACACAGCACACACACACCGAGAGTGGCAGCTGTACCGGTAAATAAGGAAGGAAAAGAGCAGACTCTTCAGGATTGGAACCGAACAGCAACCAACAGAAGTAGCCGCGTCCACCCGACGCGACAATACCTGCAGCGCGGTGACCTACAAATGGATCCAAAAATGGAGGGGAAAATAGGAGATGACGAGCATCCTGTGGCACAAAGTAAATAAATGGAAGGAAGAGGCACACACCAAACATGTGAAAAAAACCAGAGGGCATGCTTCTATCAAGAACATATCAACATCATTTGGTAACAAAAGTAAAATACACATAAAGATAGTAGATGAACAGACGGCCATACCAAATGAACAGATGCCACTCAGACCCTTCTTGCCTATAGAAAACTAAAACAAAGCAACTGTTAATTCCCATCAAGGTACAAATGTTAGTGAAGACACAAATGAATACATCAAGAAACAGAACATGCCCAACTGCTTCCTTGGAATAAATAACAACCAGTAGAAAACATTGCAATTAACATATTTGAGGAGGAAAGAGAATATTGCAGTGCATAATGTCCACTCTTCAACTTTAATGATGATTCTACAAATATAGGCTACAGTTCATTCGTGCTTACTATTTTTACTGCCTCAAATGGTGTTTAGAGCAGAGTAAACACATGGGGATCAATATGATGCAACCTATCAAGATTTTTATTTCCAAGCAAATGAGATCTACAATTTTAAAAAGTCACATGTGTCTACGGAACAATAACCATTTGTGTGCATTGAGCCTTCATCCTAGTATTCAGATCTTATTCCCAACAATGATCAAATGCTCACACCATAAGAAAAACATTCAGTACATTCATCCTACCCACGGTGTGTATCTTTGCCTGTTTCCCGCTGCTCAGTAAGCCCTTCACTCTGAATCAGCCTAGTACAATTAGGGCATATGATGGCATTAACCGTGCATCATAATTAACTTCTCGATGGTTAAACAACATGAATAATACATAATCATTACATCTCGGATTGGTGAATCCCTTGGAAACTGGAATCACCCACAAATATTTGACCTGCATTCAGACTACTAAGATCATAACTTTTACCATGGATAACTATAATTATGTACAAAAAAAAAATCAGCCAAACAAAGTGTCAAATCAGTCTGCTTGTGTGAAGGCCACACTATGTTAGCACAATAGTTTAACATTTTGGGTGATATGAAATTAAAAGTTACAAAAACTCCGACACAAATGTTCCAAGCAAAGAAACAACTTACGAATTAATCATGTTTGCAATTATCAGAATTATACACAGAAACATCTCTTAGGTATCAACATCCAAATTTAACAAACAGGTCGTAACATCAGCTCAATTCACAGATAAAAAGGTCTAAAAATCTTTTTTTTGGAGGGAAAAGAGATTTATTGCATATTGTTAATAATGTCTTTACAATAATATTGCACAAGGGTGGAGATAGCTTCAGCGGGTCGGTTCATCCAGCAGCCAACCAATCCTTCTACCCGAGCTAGCCTAATTCATGGGCAATCAGGTTGCCATCTCTTCTCAAAAACTGGAAGTTGCAACAAGATAACCTTGCTGCCAGGTCCCTGACATTATAGATCACATGGTGTTTTGATCTGTTTATACTCTGTCGTTGTTGGAGCGTCGATAGTGCAGTCACTCTCCACGATCACAGGTCCCTGGATCATCCTCGCCGCCAGCTACACTCTATGAAGCACCGCATATGCTTCATCTTCTTCCGCAGCTGCTAATCCTTCTAGATTTCTGCCTGCACAAAAACAGAATTGATCAGCACTATTACGTGCAATAAGACCAATAGAAGCCTGACCCGTTTCGGCAACATAGGAAGCATCAGTGTTGATCTTAATGCAATCTCCAAACAGGGCTGTCCAGTGTGATTTTTCCTCCAAGAGTCAGGAATGAGATATATTCCAGTGGTGTTGGTCATTTGTACCAATCAGTAGTCCTTTACCTTTGTCATCTTCTCATTTAGGGATTTCTGAATTGAGCATCTGGTAATAGTTCTTGAGGAAGACAAATTCTCTAACAGTAGATTTCCCTTTACCATGGACAATATCATCTCTTAGGAAAGGATTGGAAAAGGCTATCAAGGAGTAACCGTGAGCAAAAATAGTGAGGAAAAATGGCAGCAAGCATTTGATTCTTTTTCCCATGAGAAGGGAGGCCAGAGGACTCACAGTTTCATTATGAGTCTTGAGTTTGTCTCTTAGAAACGTCCTACTCGATAAAAGCGTTCACATGTTTGCTTCCCATCTTATAGCATGGATAAATCAAACAAACTATTGTACTCCACCATTTGACTACATTATTACTTATCTATATGTTAATGTCGACGATAGAAACTGAAGTTGCAAGTAGCAAGCAATGCTGGTAATAAAAAGAAGCAACGCAGTAATAACTGATTTGTCCTATATTAGCATGATTAGATGTTCCTAAAAATGATGCACAACATGGTAAGAGAACCATTTACACCATAAGAGAAAAAATCTTGTTCAGTGAGATTCTAACAAGAATAACTACAGATCATGGTAACTCTAAAAAGTTCGTGTTTTTCATGACATGTGTGAGACATGTGTATAACAAAACCACATGATAGAATAGCTTGGTTAGTCCTAGTTGTGTTTTCCATAATTACAAGTAGGACAAGTCCTTGCAGTTTCAAAGCACCCAACAGAAATATATCATTCCTCGTTTATCAACTATATCATATTTCTACTTCACTTAGAAAATACATCTGATGTACTTTGAAAAGTAAATGAGACTTATTCGAAATTATAAATTAACAAAAACATTTTCCCCCGAAAAGGAGCAGCAGCAAGACTCAGTTTGCTCAAGATATCAGTAGGAGCTTACCATAAAATACACACACTTGCATGTCATAAGTAGTTGTTTCTATTCCAAATCAACCCCATCGTGCAACAACATAACCTATGGCACAGACCATGAAATGTTCAGAAACTATCGAACTGTAAACTGTTATTTAGCGAAAAAACGGTGCATTAACATGAAACCTTATACGCAGAGTGATGGAATTTTCTCCATCTATTTCCAGAAAAGGCCTCTTTGCAACTATTGGCTCCAAAAATATCTCTTTCAAATAGAGTGATCATGGTACAATAAAAATAAAATCTTCCAGAGGAACGGAAGGCAAAAACAAAGGTAAGAGAAAATACAAATTGATTCAGTGCTGAAGACATCAATTCAGATTAGAGTGTGATATACAACATAATGTATATAAATTGTACTTTCTATATAGTAACACAAAATAACACCCAACCAACAAGTGCCAACTAAATTTATCGCCAAGTTATGTATTTAGAGATAGCAACAGTGAACATTTGCTAGTCCCTGATGTACAAGGAACCATCAAACTAATGGAAATGTATTATCTCCTGATCATATTGTAGCTTTAGGATAGATATTCTGGAATCCTCAAGTCAATTAAGATGAAAGAAGAAAGTGGATAAATGACAGGCGTCGATCCCCAGATATAGTATTTTCTGCAAACCGACTAAGAAAACAATAGTAAACTGCTCGACCTAGATTCAGAGGTTTAGCTGATCAAATGGAATTTTATCGAGACTCTAGGTGTGAAACTGAAACTACTTGGTCCATCAGATCCTCACAAACTGATATATGGCATGAATGAATTTAATAAAGAGCAAGTAGTCGCACTCGTAACAAAGAAAGCATTCAGAGTTTCAGACAACAAAGAGACATGATTACATGTTCCAAACCTGTACGTAGGAACCCAGTGCACAAAGTGATAAAACCTGCCTTGAGTTCTCAAGGTAAACTGCTCGACCTAGATTCATAGGCATTCAGGTTTCCACGTAAATCAAGTTGTAAATTTTTGGTTGTACATATCAGGTACAGGTACAGATTCTATAATAAGCTTATCCTGAACTTATCAGAAAAAGCTGGAACTTGGAACAGAACACTACAATTCTCATTGTCAAAACACAGCTGCCTGCCCGACTTTGCTCTCGAATAGGATGATTGCACTTATTAGTCATCACATTAATTAATCTCAAGAGCACACAAAAGGGACGAATTTTTTTACGTACCGTGTCGATGTCTAGGACATCAATGATGGAGCACCAGATCTTGTAGAACTTGAACGACACATCCAATTGGTTCACCAGGACGTGCTTCAATAGTTAATACATAGAGGAAATTAAATCAGACGAGTGTTGTTGAGCATATGCTCAGCTATGGTGAAGATAAAAAAGAGCACATCGACTCAGCTATGGCGACAATGAACAGGCATGAGCGGCGCCGCCCGTAGTACAGTCTACAGTACACAAAATTTGAGCAACGAACAGGAATGTGTATGAGTATGTCACAAGGAATGTGACTCAACTAACATGTCAGTGGTTCCGATAAAGACACCATAAAAATGGTTCCGATAAAGTCACCATAAAAAAGTGCTTCCTCCTTCACCAATGTAAGAACTTTTAGCAAGCTAAATTAGTTTGCTAAAAGGTTTGACATAATTACATTACTGAACATAAGAAGAAGTAGAAAGCAAGACTTGGAAGTATGTCAATAAAGCTCAAATTAAAACATTAGAAACATTAAATATTTAGACTAAAACTAAATCTACCCTGAAAAATAAAAACTGGAACTAAGGGATAAAAAGGCAAAGAACCCTGTATTAACAATTTGTAGTAAAGTAAGATAATCAACTCTTTCCTCAATCCAGAAATAAGTGAGCCGGAATGGTCAAGATTCAGTTGTATCTATACAGTGAAACACGTCTAGATACATGTGAATCTAGACAAATCGAAGTCACTTATTTCCGGACGGAGGGAGTATATCTTTTCTTAGGTAAATATCTCAAATGCAAGACTACACGCACTACACATGCTACACATGCTGGAAATTTTAATTACCATCTAGCTCTACTCAGTTAACAATGGATGGAAAGAAAATCTCTCGTCAGCTATCAAATGTTCTACAGTAGCAAGATGGAAATCTCCATAAGTTGATGCATTGTAAACTTTGGTTGATTATTAGAGAAGAAAATGTCAAATGAAAATATTGCTCCTTTAGAACCCCAGTTGCAATTATAGCAATTGACAAACTGCTTGAGACTGAATTGACTAAAGAGAATCCAAATATGCCGTAAAACAAATACAAATATCAGAATGATTGATTAGGCTATGAACACCCACTGTATGGATCTCATAGTCTGCAAGAACCTCTGGACATAGAAGAAATTGAATGAATATCATGAATATTTGCATTAGTGTGATGGCTCATTCAGCCACGATTCATTCTCGTAAGATACAAAATCTAAAAACAATCATTGTGTACTTACAACAATGATCGAGGATTATATAAAGGATTCAATTAACAAAGCCGTATGAGCCACTAATGACCGATTCACAGTTAGAAGGCGAGTGCAAATAGTGTCTCCGGCAGTGTCTTCATCCCAGTCACAAATAGGAGTGTTGGAACCATGATTTCCTTGTCTGGTCTGATGATCAACCAAACATTTTGCAGTTAAAATATGCCATGGCAAATGATGAGTAATAAACATAAAAATAAGAAATTATCACATTATTTCAACACATAAAAAGAACCAACATTTAGGGGATCATCACAGATGTTCCTAAGGGGAATTTGTAATGTTGTAAACCCAAAGAAATTGCCTCTCCTGACAGCTGAAACAATCCGTAGAACTTCATAAGACAATTTTGACCTCAAAATGCTTAGTGCCTGCGAAAAACCACTAATCATCTGGGCAGTTAAAAAATTAAGGCCTACATAAATTTCTTGTTTTAGTCTTGGGAGTTTGCAAACCGTTCTTTGACAGCTATCAATTATTCTTGCTTGTAAATTATAAGCAAATGTCTTTTTCCGAAAAAGACAGTAGTATCTTCAACCGTGTTGTTATTTGTTAGTCTAGTATTTAATACATGGTGTTTAGAGCAGAGTAAACACAGGGGATTAATATGATGCAACCTATCAAGATTTTTATTTCCAAGCAAATGCGATCTACAATTTTAAAAGTCACCTGTCTACGGAACAGTAACCATTTGTGTGCATTGAGCCTTCATCCTAGTATCCAGATCTTATTCCCAACAATGATCAAATGTCTCACACCATAAGAAAAGCATTCATTACATTCCTCTACAGAATCTTTAGAACTGAACCCATGGTTGCAAGTTTATTTAGAGGAACTAAAAAATTCCAGAGTACAAAAACATAGCACATGAAGCACAATAAAAAGAAAATGCCTACTACAACAGCTCACCACGGATCTCACGCGGTGAAAAAAAATAGATGGCTGGGATTTGCTGGGAGCTCAATCGGACGGCCATCATGCGCTGAGATCAGAGGAGCCTCATGGGGGTCTCACCAATTCTCTATACCACCATCCTCCAGAAAACACAAAATCAACCAAATCAGAAAATGAAGACTACTTTGCTTCAGAAGGAACATAAAAGAGGAAAGTTATAATGCTAAGAGTACTTTTCAAGCCAATATACAATTAACAAGTCACCGTATCCTACTAATAATATTTCCAAGTTTTTTTCGTTTACAGCAGTGCATTGGTTTATCATTGTT
This sequence comes from Lolium rigidum, assembly GCF_022539505.1. Classification (NCBI taxonomy): domain Eukaryota; kingdom Viridiplantae; phylum Streptophyta; class Magnoliopsida; order Poales; family Poaceae; genus Lolium; species Lolium rigidum. The sequence continues at coordinate 238,057,486 of NC_061514.1, forward strand.
TCTCTGTTTTCAACAGTTTTCTTTAGATTATTTGTCGACTTTTGAAAATTAAAAGGCATTCCTGTTTAAGAATCATCTAAAGCCATGGTTAGTTCAAATAGGAGTAGCTGTAGAGACACGTGTGAATGAAATTAGAGAATGAACCAAACCTGCAGTATGGTTGTAAGTAATTTTACTTGAACAAAGAAAATCCACAACTTGCAGTATGGTTCGAAGCATAAATGGCAAACCCTTAAATGCCCGAAGAGCAAGATTTTGGCCCAAACTTCCACTTCCAACGCTGAACTGATTCAGGTAATATGTGAAGCAGTGAGTATTTAGCACAATCAGCAACAACAAAAGTCTGAATGTTGAATCATAATACCTGCAGCTCAACATGTGCACAATTTCGAAAACAAATCCATGCAAGAGAGATAAGTTACCTTGCAAAATTAATCTGTTTCTACCTCGAAGTGGCTCCACCTGTTGAACTGTGGACCAATGGAGCAAAAAAAATAGCCAAGCAGACTGCTAGCCAAGCACGCACGTGCAGCTCTAGCAGCCCCTCCTGCTTGCGCCGGCGGTTCGCTGCTCCCGCTGGCCAGCGGTCGTCCAGGGAGGCCGAGCGGCGAGGGCGGCTAGGGAGGCGAGCTCCTGCCGTGTGGGGCGAGGTCGCCTTCTCCCCCATGCCGAGCTCTGCCTCCTCTAGCCATGGCGCCCAAAGGGGAGTTGAGGAAGACGAGGACGAAGATCCGCCGCACATCTCTGCCTCATCCAGCCATGAGAGGCCCCGCTGCCGTCCGACCGCCGCCGCAGTCGGAGCTCCCGCAGCGACATCCCACACCCACGATAGCCGCCCTTCTCCGCACTGACTCTGCCCCAACGACCTGCTGCTTCCACCGGGCAGCTGCCGAGAAAGAGGGGAGGCACGCACAAGAGGAGGAGGCGCAGGGGAGGGCGCGGCTGGAGGCGTGAGGATGCCCGGCGGCGGCCATGGAGGCGTGAGGGGAGGGGAGAAGGCGAGAGGCGGCTGCGAGGGGAAGAGGATAGGGTTTGGCTGGTGGCCTCCCGATATTTCTTTGCTGGTCTCTTCTCTCCTCCTTCTGCTGAGCCAATCGTATGGTGCCACGTGAACCAACTGGTGGAGATCGAGCGAGCCAACGCCCAGCCGGTGAGCGCGATGTGGCGATCGTGGATAGCCTGAGGAGGCCCCTATGGGGGGCATCGTTTATACCTTTAGATGGGCAGCTATGGCCCCTTCAGATTTAAAATTTTCATAAATTCAAAAAAAAATACCATCCTCTTTCATCCTGACAGTTAGATATACTCCCTCGGTCCCGCGAATGTTGATCAAAAATCAAATGTATCTAGAATGTCTAATATATTGAACAATTTAAAACTTTTACTATGATTTATATTTATAAAATATATTCATAAAATATGTACAAATATATTTGGGACGAAAGAGATTTTTAAGACGAATGCAATGGTACCATTTAAACATTTGAATCCATGTAATCTGATATATATATGGGTGGCCATGTGCATCAAAAACCACGAGAAAAAACGTGCCTCATATTTTGGGATAGAGTGAGTATTGTTTACCGCACTTTCCCTCGAGATTATCCGGACGGCCACTTTCAAATTTTCCTAATTATGAAAAATGCATAAAATCAAAATGAAATGTTAAAAAAACCTAAAATAAAATTGCAGTATATATCCGGACATTCTATGTTTGCACATAAGTTTTAAGGGAAAAAATATTTTTTGTGGCATGTGTAAAAAAGACAAAAAGATGTTTGGTGGATAGTCTAGAGCCTTAAATTTTGTCTTACTTGCATGGGACACAAAATGTTCCTCTATCCCGAAAACTTGTGTATGAATATGGAATGTCTAGATGTTCATGAGGAATTTTATTTAAGAATTGTTCAACACTTTAAAATGTGTTTTCGCACAATAAGTTTATATGCACTCGTGAGCTGAGTCGTATTTAAAAGTGCATGGATCCCCCATGTGTGGTTTTGATAAAATGGCAATCCTTATGGACTAATGTTTGTGTTGAGTTATATTTGTAGGAGTTGTCCATAGGTAATGTTTGAACCATATGTTGTCTTCAAGGTTGCAACAAGGATCAAATGAAGAATATGAAGTGACAAGTATGTCTTGAAGAAGAAGATTGAGTGAGCTCTCATGTGTATCTTCAAGACATCAACAAGACAAAGAAAGAACAAATGTAGTGCAAGTTTAAGATGAGCTATCTCGAAGATGGCATATGCTTAAATCTTGCCATCCATATGGTGATCAAAGATATATGAATATTCGCTGAAGAAGAAGCTCTCCCATAGTGGTGTATGGGGGAGCAATTCGCAAGACTTTATCAAGCAAGCACAATCAAGAAATTGTTGCGGTCAAAATTGTCATCATCGAGCTCAAGTGGAATGCTCAAGGTTAAGGTTTGCCCTTGATAGGTTTTCTTTCTTACGGGTCTCGTGGTTTAGTTGGGAGACCGGTTTATAGCTAGGTTAGTTGTCGTACTATCAAGAGGGCTCTCGAGTAAGTAGCTCGATCGTATCGTTTTGAGAGAGCTCAAACCTTTGCATCCTTGCATCATATTTCTTCGTTGTTATTTGGATCTTATCCATGTGGTGATTTAGAGGTCGTGGTTATTTCCATAGCAAGCTCTAGTTCATCGAAAACAGATTCTACATGAATCACTTGTTGCGTATTCGATATTGGAGTTTTTCTCGGTTTCTCGTATTGAGAGGTTTCACTCTAAATTCCATAGAAATATCTACCCCACTTATTCTTAACTTCACTATTTATGGGGGTAGATCTTGTCATCCTCTTTACAACAAAAATGGTTTCACCTAATTTCGAGTTTCCTAACTCAAGCTGTTGCATTTTCCATATTGGAGGTTTTACCGGTTTGTCTTTTATAGATAGGTAAAATCTTTATTCATTTGTTTCTATCCTCCTTTGCTATACTATGATGATTCTATGCATATTTTTGTAGAGCTCGTTGTTGAGATTTCAACGAGATCAGAGTTCGGACGCAAAAGTTCTTAAGGTTTTCGTATCGGGTGTCTGGGTTTTCTCAGGGACGCCGGCACTGCCACTGGCAGTGTCGTTGTCTATTTGACGGTACCTCGGAGGAGGGATCCTCACGAGGGGGAAAATAAGGAGGGGACATCAGGCGGAGAGTCCTCGGGACGGTGGTACGCGATTTACCCAGCTTCGGAACACCTGCGCGATGACAGGGTCTACTGCTGCTTGTCTGGAATTATCTCGGCGCTTTCGCGTTGTTACAATGAGTTGTGGTTGTGCCTCTAGGGCTCCCAGGATCCGGCTTATAAAGGTGCCAGGATCTAGGGTTTACACGGAGAGTCCTAGCTGGAATACAAGTCACCTAACTACAGAATATTGCATTGCCGTGCACGTCAAGGATCCGCCTTTCCTTATACGCCATACCGGATCCGGCTACCCATAACGGGCCAGGCCGGATCTAACTTCCAGGGTCGGTCGATGGATCCGGCTCCTTGTTCCTGGGCTGGACTTCATCCATCTTGATCTACAGCAACTGGGCCGCCCGATGGGCCATACGCCACTATCACCGTCTATGGGCCACCCAGGCTTGCCGAATCTAGGCACTATCGATGGTACACCTATGAAGTATATCCACAATAGTAGCCCCCAGAGTTCTCTGAGATTCACATCTTGTTTCCGCCTTGCTCGAATCATCTTTGCTTCTGACAATCCTCTCGTTAACATGGGGAAACTTGAAGAACTCCAACTTCATGATCCTTTCCAGCTCGCATGTCGGAAAGATCCCTTATCTCGCGGGACTTCATCCATCGACCTCATTTTACAACGAGTCTCCGGGTTAATCCCCTGCAGAGATAACGGCTCGTCGTTTTAAATTCCTACCCGGAACCTTGAAACGTTCAAACGGTTCCGCCAACCTTGGTGCCATTTTCGGGTAATTTGAATGGTAACTTATCCTTAGCCATTTTTACCGCTAGTGTTTTCAACACGTGTCCATCATCCAACGGTGTGATGCTTGCATTCCGACCACAGGATGCAGAGCACGAATCTCATCACGCACCTGTAAATATCCCCACCGCACACACCTAATCACTTCATTCTCCCCCATTTCACCTCTCGTTCGAGCGCCGCCACTGAGTCTTGTGACGGTAAAGCACACGTCCGTTGGGAACCCCAAGAGGAAGGTATGATGCGTACAGCAGCGAGTTTTCCCTCAGTAAGAAACCAAGGTTATCGAACCAGTAGGAGATGAAGGCCACGTGAAGGTTGTTGGTGAAGGAGTATAGTGCGGCGCAACACCGTGGATTCCAGCGCCAACGTGGAACCTCGCACAACACAATCAAAATACTTTGCCACAACTTAACAAAGTGAGGTTGTCAATCTCACCGGCTTGTCGAAAACAAAGGATTAAACGATGGTGTGGAGAATGATGTTTGCTTGCAAAGAACAACAGAGAACAATGATTGCAGTAGGTTGTATTTCAGATGTAAAAGAATGGACCGGGGTCCACAGTTCACTAGTGGTGTCTCTCCAATAAGATAAATAAAATGTTGGGTGAAAAAATTATAGTTGGGCAATTGACAAATAGAGAGGGCATAACAATGCACATACATATCATGATGACTACTATGAGATTTACTTAGGGCATTACGACAAAGAACATAGACCGCCATCCAGCATGCATCTATGCCTAAAAAGTCCACCTTCGGGTTAGCATCCGCACCCCTTCCAGTATTAAGTTGCAAACAACAGACAATTACACTAAGTATTGTGCGTAATGTAAAGATGTTTTATCCCTAGTGGCAACATCACATCCACAACCTTAGAACTTTCTGTCACTGTCTCAGATTCAATGGAGGCATGAACCCACTATCTAGCATAAATACCCCCTCTTGGAGTTACAAGTATCAACTTGGCCAGAGCCTCTACTAGCAACGGAGAGCATGCAAGATCATAAAGAACACATATATGATAGATCGATAATCAACTTGACATAGTATTCCATATTCATCGGATCCCAACAAACACAACATGTAGCATTACAATAAGATGATCTTGATCATGATAGGCAGCTCACAAGATCTAAACATGATGGCACAATAGGAGAAGACAACCATCTAGCTACTGCTATGGACCCATAGTCCAAGGATGAACTACTCACGCATCAGTCCGGAGGCGGGCATGGTGATATAGAGCCCTCCGATGATTCCCCTCTCCGGCAGGGTGCCGGAGTTGATCTTTAGAACCCCCCGAGATGGGGTTGATGGTGGCGGCGTCTCTGGAACTTTTCTCGTATTTTGGCTCTCGGTACTAGGGTTTTCCGATACGAAGGAATATATAGGCGGAGAGGCAGTGTCGGGGGAGCCAGGAGGTGGGCTCCCCACACCTGGGCGTGATAACGCGTGAAGCACACTGATACATCCCAAACGTATCTATAATTTCTTATGTTCCATGCTACTTTTATGATGATACTCACATGTTTTATACACATTATA
>NC_061514.1:238063101-238093576 GCF_022539505.1 Lolium rigidum
ATGGGCAGCTATGGCCCCTTCAGATTTCAATATTTCATAAATTCAAAAAAAAAATACCATCCTCTTTCATCCTGACAGTTCGATATACTCCCTCGGTCCCGCGAATGTTGTCTGAGATTTATCAAAAATTAAATGTATCTAGAATGTATAATATATTTAACAATTTAAAACTTTTACTATGATTTATATTTATAAAATATATTCATAAAATATGTACAAATATATTGAAATGAAAGAGATTTTTAAGATGAATGCAATAATACCATTTAAACATTTGAATCCATGTAATTTGGTATATACATGAGTGGCCATGTGCATCAAAAACCACGCGAAAAAACGTGATAGAGTGAGTGTTGTTTACCGCACTTTCCCTCGAGATTATCCGGACCGCCACTTTCAAATTTGCCTAATTATGAAAAATGCATAAAAAGTTTAAAAAAAGTGTGTAACATCCCAACTTTTGTGACCATTTTGTTTGTCCAGAATGCAAAATTCAGGGGGGACAAAAACTTCTTATGTTCTGCGTGCATTGATTTGTTTTTGATTGGAAATGCTTGTCTGACTTTGTTTGACTTTGCTAAATAGTGTTAAGTGAAATATTTCAACCCACAACTTCAAGTCTCAAGAAAAACACTCATGTTATGATCACTCTTGTATTACCTGAACCTCCTCTCATATAAGGTATTTAAACTTTTTGACAAAATACAAAAATTTCTTTTGTTTTGTCATGTGACTCTAAATTTTGAAAAAGATTTTGCCAAGAACCTTTTCTTTTAAATTTGGCTATGGTCACCTCTGATCATAGTACAAAAAAAGTTTCTAAAACTGTTTTTGACACAAAGTATTTGCCAAATGGTTTACCCCTACTTTGTGTGACTTTAAGATTTTATTTGTAGTTTTGGTTTCCTAAAGTAAAATGGAATGCTCCATATTTTATTATTTTTCAACTGTCAGTTCTTCTACTCAAATATTTTCAAATTTTCTTATTTGTCTAATAAAGTCCATACACACCCAAAATAATTCTAATACAATTTGATATGTGATCAGACATACATGGCATTGTCCTTGCCAGTAATACATCTCTTAGATCCATCATTTACCATCACAGCTCAAATCTAGTCATGCTCTTGGTAGATGATCATTTGTCCAACAAATGGATATTCTCCATTTACATCCCTATCTCTCCTAGATTTTTATTATGCATCTTGGAAACTAATCCAAACTCTAAAGTCATCCCATGATATTATGACAGCATCTCAAATTTTCCAAGATTTTTACTTTCCCTCTAGATAGACATAAACCCTTAAAAAACTTAAGCATCTTTATTTTGACTACCAAAATATTTCTAGTCTTACAAAATCTTTCCAAAATATATTCTCAAATACGACAGGAAATGTGTGTGGTATCTCGTATCATCACTTTTCCACCCAAAAATAATTTCTATAAAATTATTTTCCTTATTCTATTAATAAAAGGCACACTGATGGTACATATACCATTTCTTGAGTTTTCTTGCACCTTTGTTATGTGAGAAAAATCTACTAAGCATACATATGCAAGTAGTCATATCTTACCTCAAAATATCACCCTGTCTTTTTCAAAAAAATTGAATGCTACTTTATTTGATTTTCATTCAAAATTGGATCCACTCATAGGAAATAACCAAGATATTGTCCAATAAATCTTAACCTTGGATAACATATTGTTCACATCAAAATACACCTCTCTATATATATCGTCACATGTCACTTCATGTGTGCATCTATGTCTAATTAATTTTGATCATCACACTAGCACTCTCATGTCAACCTTTTCCCGCACACTTTTTATTTATTTGCTCATCTCACATGATACTCTCTTTTTGTTCAAAATTATTTCCAAACTGCATCATGCACCTAATTAACCAATGTTGTGCTTTTGGACCATCTCGCACAAGGTGATCAAATCGAGTGTAAATCAATTCCATACTTAAGCGGAGTATTCTATACAGGAAACACACACACTCGGCCCTAATATACCTCTCACCATCATTTCTTGGCAAAATCGATAATCTGATCAAGTGCTTTCATCATCAATTTTGGCACTAATATATATTATCATCCCTCTTCCTAATTTCTAGACATCATCAAGCCACCGATTTATCTAACCATCCCAACACTCAATCTTGATCGACATGCATAAAATGGCATTTGCACTTTGGTTGTCCACTTGTGATTGTCAAGAAGAGAGACGGCCATGTGATGATCGTGATGGCACGCATGCCTTGCCAATCTCCCTCTCCCTCTATTTTTATTGGATCACCACACTCCACCACTTGACCTCTCCAGCATCCCTCCGTAATCACTGTAGAGCTACAGTACCACTTCTTGGTTGCCGTGTGAAGAGAGAGAAGGAGAGAAGCTTGGAAGGGCGATGCATGCTTTTAGGAAAAAGCTTGGAAAAGAAATGTTGCAGCTCCTCTCCTTGGACCCAAACCGTGCAGAGATGGGAAGAGACACCCCGATCACCATCTGACACACGCACCCCTCCCTTGCCCGTTCTCGTTGCTTGGGATGCGCCTTGACCACGATGGCATGCTCTAGGGAACCACCGTAGGGTGCCTCTTGCCCCAAACTCCTTTTGAGACTAGGCTTCGCCACCAGCCTCCTCTCTCTAGCCTCTCTCGGTTCATAGCTCTCTCTAGTCCTTGTCTTCTTCCTAGCATCTGCATTCGCCCGCGCTCTGACGACGCCTAGCTCGCCCAACCGGCATTCGCCGCCCCTGTGGCTTGTGTTGTGTTCCGGACAGTTCAGACGTCCTAGGTGAAAGGACACGATGTCTCCTAGGGGGTGAATAGGTGGTTTAAAACTTTTACAAGATGGGCCTAACAAATGCGGAATAAAACTAGTGTTTACTTTGTTCAGCCCAAAGCCTATATACTATGGTTCACCTGTGTGCACCAATAACTTATGCTAAGCAATACAAGCAACTATGTGATAGCAAGATATATAACTTCAAGCAAGATGTCTATCACAAAGTAAAGTGCATAAGTAAAGAGCTCGGGTATAGAGATAACCGAGGCACGCGGGAGACGATGATTTATCCCGAAGTTCACACTCTTGTGAGTGCTAATCTCCGTTGGAGAGGTGCGGTGGCTTAGTGCTCCCGAACGCCACAAGATGCCTCACCTTGTGGTGTGGTTGCTTGATGCACACCAACGCCACAAAGGCCCCACCCCAAGATGCGGTAGTCATACCACACACCGACCGCCACGAAGGCACCTCACCTTATTTTCCGGTGTCCCTCGCCACAAAGGCCTAGGTCACGGCTCCACTAAGGGTTCCTTCGAGGCGGAAACCGGGCCTTACACAAAGCTTGGGGCATGCATCCACAACTTAATTGGAGGCTCCCAAGAAATCGCCACAAAGGCCTCAAATCCATCTAGGATTCCAAGAACCCAAGAGTAACAACTTTCTAGCTTTCTCTTCCACGGATCACCGTGGAGAACTCAAACCGATGCACCAAATGCAATGTCAAGAACACCACAAAGATGCTCAAGTCATTCTCTCTCAAATTCCAACAAAGCTACAAAAGTTATTAGGGGAATAAGAGAGGAAGAACAAATAAGAGGAGGAACACCAAATTTCTCCAAGATCTAGATCTAGTGGATTCCCCTCACAAAGAGAGGGATTTTATTGGTTAAGATGTCGATCTAGATCTCCTCTCTCTTTTCCCTCAAATGGGGTCAAGAATAATGTAGAGATTGAGTGATAGAGCAAGCTTCTCAACGTCAACAATGAAGGAGAGAAAGAGTGAGAGAAGCAACCAGATTTTGGGAAGCAGAAGGCTATTTATAGCCCCCAACAAAATATGGTCGTTGAGGGTTACCAGGCCGGATTATCTGGCCCCAGGCATGAAATAGCCGGCCAAAAATCAGGGGCCAATACAAGGGCTCACGCCCGAAAGTCCTTAGCAATTTTTCAGGGGCTGGATTATCCGCCCCCCCCCCCACACCTGGGCCGGATAATCCGCCCCCCCCTGAAAACTGGCAGAGATAGCAAAACGAGAATGATCATAACTTAAGCATCCGGACACCGATTTTTATGACCTTGGACTCGTTTTGAAGCCAGTAAGAAGCTCTACAAGATCATGCAGGGAACCATCATAGTACAACAAGGGAGGATAGAACAAATGATAAAAGGTTTGACCTATCTATAAAAGATAAAACGGTAAAACCTCCAACCTTGAAAATGCAACAAGTTTCCCATCCAAAAAACATTCTCGATAAACGAGACCTTGTCATGAGAATAAGCACAAGCTCTAAGACATCACATGGATAAGATCCAAATAAAAACCAAGAAAGATGATGCAAGGATGAAAAGGTTTGAGCTCTCCCAAGGATACGATCGAGTTACTCACTCGATAGCCCTCTTGATAGTATGGCAACTAAACTATAAACCGGTCTCCAACTACAACATGATACCGGTAAGAAAAGAAACCCTATCAAGAGCAAACCTTAACCTTGCGCGTTCCTCTTGGGCTCGATGATGACGATATTGACAACAACAAGATGGAACACCTTTCTTGAGAGTGCTTGCTTGACGAAGTCTTGTGGATTGCTCCCCCATAATCCACCATGGGAGAGCTTCTTCTTTGGAGCATCTTCACATATCCATGACCACCATATGGATGGCAAGCTTCAATAAAATGATCTCTTCGAGATGAATCATCTTGAACTTGCACTTCATTTCGTCATTCTTCATCATGTTGATGTCTTGAAGTTAACTTTGAGGGCTCACTTCATCTTCATTTTCAAGACATACTTGACACTTGATATTCTTCATCAACTTCTTATTATTGCAACCTTGAAGCCAACATATGGTTCAAGCATTGCCTATGGACAACTCCTACAAATATAACTCAATGCAAACATTAGTCCATAGGGATTGTCATTAATTACCAAAACCAAAGATGGGGGCTCCATGCACTTTCAATGCCCCCATTTTGGTAATTGATGACAATGTATTTGAGAGGGTTTATATAAGGAATTTAAGTAACAAAAACAAGTTGAATACATAGACCAAACTCCCCCATAATATATGCACGTGTGAATGAACTTGAATTTCATTGCATACATTGGCATTCAAAGCCTAGTGGAGTTTTCTCTAAATATTCAACTATGCAAAGCAACAAGATGTAATGCAAGAAAGGCGCATGCTTAAGCACAAAGCAAAGACATAACCCAATTCAAATTCCCTTAAACCCTCCAAACTTCTCCCCCATTGGCACCAATGGTCGAAATGGGTGAAAATTTTAGAAGGCCAATATAGTGAGAGTTCCTCCATACCGTGTGAATTTCTCATAATTTTAGTGGAACCAAATGCATGTATTCAATGACGAATATTCGGAAGGAATCACACTATAGCGGAGATCAAAGATTGCAAAAAGATAACAAAGTCAAGAAGTTTCAACAAATGAAGCAAGTAATCAAATGAACCACAAAGATGATACCAAAAGAACGATATATATTATGATAAGATCAAGAAGAGTGCTTTGAATAATATGAGGAAGCTCGCCAAGGTTTATGCACAAAACTAGACAATTTGCATTAGAGTATAAAGTGCATAAACATGGACTCATAGCTCCCATAATAACATTCAAAACAAAATATACCAAGTGCATTAAACTCTTATGATCAACGCAACAATGTAGTTTAAGTAAGATGAGGAAGCTTGATACGTCTCAAACGTATCTATAATTTGTTATGTTCCATGCTACTTTTATGATGATACTCACATGTTTTATACACACTTTATGTCATTATTATGAATTTTCCGGCACTAACCTATTGACGAGATGCCGAAGAGCCAGTTGGTGTTTTCTGCTGTTTTTGGTTTCAAAAATCCTACAAAGGAAATATTCTCGGAATTGGACAAAATCAACGCTCAGGGTCTTATTTTTCCACAGAGCTTCCAGAAGACCGAAGGGGATACGAAGTGGGGCCATGAGGGCCCGTACCCATAGGGCGGTGCGGCCAGCATGGGGCCCGCGCTGGCCTATGGTGTGGGGCCCCTGCGCCGCCTCCAACTCTGCGCTTCCGCCTACTTATAGCCTTCGTCGTGAAAACCCCTGTACCGAGAGCCACGATACGGAAAACCTTCCAGAGACGCCGCCGCCGCCGCCAATCCCATCTCGGGGGATTCAGGAGATCGCCTCCGGCACCCTGCCGGAGAGGGGAATCATCTCCCGGAGGAATCTTCATCACCATGATCACCTCCGGATTGATGTGTGAGTAGTTCACCCCTGGACTATGGGTCCATAGCAGTAGCTAGATGGTTGTCTTCTCCTCATTGTGCTATCATGTTAGATATTGTGAGCTGCCTATCATGATCAAGATCATCTATTTGTAATGCTACATGTTGTGTTTGTTGGGATCCGATGAATATTGAATACTATGTCAAGTTGATTATCAATCTATCATATATGTGTTGTTTATGTTCTTGCATGCTCTCCGTTGCTAGTAGAGGCTCTGGCCAAGTTGATACTTGTAACTCCAAGAGGGAGTATTTATGCTCGATAGTGGGTTCATGCCTCCATTGAATCTGGGACAATGAGAGAAAGTTCTAAGGTTGTGGATGTGCTGTTGCCACTAGGGATAAAACATCAATGCTTTGTCTAAGGATATTTGTCTTGATTACATTACGCACCATACTTAATGCAATCGTATGTTGTTTGCAACTTAATACTCGGAAGGGGTGCGGATGCTAACCCGAAGGTGGACTTTTTAGGCATAGATGCATGCTGGATAGCGGTCTATGTACTTTGTCGTAATGCTCTGATTAAATCTCATAGTAGTCATCGTGATATGTATGTGCATTGTTATGCTCTCTCTATTTGTCAATTGCTCAACTGTAATTTGTTCACCCAACATGCTATTTCTTATCGGAGAGACACCACTAGTGAACTGTGGACCCCGGTCCATTCTTTTACATCTGAAATACAATCTAGTGCAATACTTGTTCTTTATTGTTCTTCGCAAACAAACATCATCTTCCACACTATACATTTAATCCTTTGTTTACAGCAAGCCGGTGAGATTGACAACCTCACTGTTACGTTGGGGCAAAGTACTTTGATTGTGTTGTGCAGGTTCCACGTTGGCGCCGGAATCCCTGGTGTTGTGCCGTACTACACTCCGTCACCAACGACCTTCACGTGATCCTTGACTCCTACTGGTTCGATAACCTTGGTTTCTTACTGAGGGAAAACTTGCTGTTGTACGCATCACACCTTCCTCTTGGGGTTCCCAACGGACGTGTTCTTCACGCGTATCAAAGCTCCCCAAGGTACACGCATAAATTAAATGTTGCATTCCAATACAATATGCATAACATGGAATCCTCACTCCCTCATTAACATTTAAAACACAAACATTTGCAATAGATCATAGATAGAAAATTAAGCTTTACACTTGCAACAAACAAATGGTTGAGCAACAAGTAAGAGGCACCATAATAAAATGCTCAACTAAGAGGATATGTGAAAGACATGATAAAGCATATTATAAGACTATTACAAAGATGAGCAAAAACATCATCATAGTCTTTAATGAATTATATTGCTTAGCATGACCAATCAACACACAACTAGTAAATAAGATATCAAATGGAGATGTATCAAATCTTATGTGTATAAGTTTCTATAAGTGGACAATATCACGAAGATGTTTATTCACAAAGAAACATGTACACACAAAATAGATACACAAGAAATATAACATGATATCCAACATGAAGTCATGCAATATACTGATACGTTGCAAACGCATCTATAATTTTTGATGTTCGATGCTTGTTTTACACCAATTCCTATATGTTTTGCTCATATTTCGTTGCACTTTCATACATTTTCCAGCACTAACTGATACGTCTCAAACGTATCTATAATTTCTTATGTTCCATGCTAGTTTTATGACAATACTCACATGTTTTATATACACTTTATATCATTTTGATGCATTTCCGGTACTAACCTATTAACAAGATGCCGAAGCGCCAGTTCCTGTTTTCTGCTGTTTTTGGTTTCAGAAATCCTACACAGTAAATATTTCCGGAATTGTATCTCACGAAGACAGAAGTCAATATTTTGCCGAGACGGACCCAGAGAGCCAGAGAGGGGCCAGAGGGGGGCCAAGGGGCCCCCACACCATACCTGGGCGCGGGCCCACCCCTGGTCGCGCCACCTGGTGGGGAGGGCACCCTGGTGCCCCTCTGAGGCCGCCCTTCCGCCTATATATTCCTTCCGCCGCGAAAACCCTAAAATAACAAGTCATATTCCACGAAAAGTTACGTAGCTGCCGCCATCGCGAAGCCAAGTTCGGGGACAGAAGTCTCTGTTCCGGCACGCCGCCGGGACGGGGAAGTGCCCCCGGAATCCATCTCCATCGACTCCATCACCATCTTCATCGTCGTTGCTGTCTCCCATGATGAGGAGGGAGTTGTTCTCGCCCGAGGCTGAGGGCTCTATCGGTAGCTATGTGGTTCATCTCTCTCTCTCCCATGGTGTGATCTTTATGTAATCATGAGCTTTGTATCACTATTAATCTATGTGCTACTCTAGTGATGTTATTAAAGTAGTCTATTCCTCCTCCATGATGTAAAGAGGACAGCGTGTGCATCATGTAGTACTTGGCGTAGGTTATGATTGTAATCTCTTGTGGATTATGAAGTTAACTATTACTATGATAGTATTGATGTGATCTATTCCCCCTTTCATAGCTATTGTTGACAATGTGTATGCTATGTTAGTACTCGGTCTAAATTGCAACGGTATTATCTTGGATTATGATTTGATGAGGATATCCCTATGAGTGGTGTTTGTCAAGTACTTGATGAACTTTGAGTGGAGCTTTTGTAGCCACTACGTGATGATTAGTGATTCCAATAGGAGAGTAATTCAGAGTAGCACAAGTGAAGAGAAGTTATCTAATTGTCCAATTATGTGATCATTGTTGAGAGAGTCCACTGGTGAAAGTATGATCCCTAGGCCTTGTTTCTAAGCATTGAAACACCGTTTCCAATTAGTTCTGCTACATAATGTTCGCTTGCTGCCATTTTTATTTCAGATTGCAATTACTACTTATAATCATCCATATTACTTGTATTTCACTATCTCTTCGCCGAACTAGTGCACCTATACATCTGAAAAGTGTATTAGTGGGGACACAAGAAACTTCTTGTATCTTAATTGCAGGGTTGCTTGAGAGGGATATCTTTGACCTCTACCTCCCTGAGTTCGATAAACCTTGGGTGATTCACTTAAGGGAAACTTGCTGCTGTTCTACAAACCTCTGCTCTTGGAGGCCCAACACTATCTACAGGAATAGAAGTGTGCGTAGACATCACTAACCTATTGATAAGATGCCACAGTGCCAGTTCCCTGTTTTCTGCTGTTTTGTATTTCAGAAAAGTTGTAGAGGAAATATTCTCGGAATTGGACGAAACAAAAGCCAAAGATATTATTTTTCCGTAACGAAGACAGAGTCCAGAGGAGAGACGAGGGGATCACAGGGTGGCCAGGCCATGCCTAGGCGCGGCCTGGCCCTGGCCCGCGCCTAGGGGTGGTGTGGGGCCCCCTGGCCTCCACCGACCTCTCCCTTTAGCCTATAAGAAGCCTCCCGACGCGTGAACGCTAAATCAATCAGCCTCCACCCACGAAAAGTTCCGTAGCTCAACCGCCGTCGCAGAAAACATTCGCGGACAGACGTCTCTGTTCCTGCACCCTGCTGGGACGGGGAATTGCCCCCGGAGCCATCTCCATCGACTCCACCGCCATCTTCATCACCGTTGCTGACTCCCATGATGAGGAGTGAGTAGTTCTCCCCAGAGGCTGAGGGCTTTACTGGTAGCTATGTGGTCTATCTATCTCTCCATGTATAATCTTTATGTGATCACGAGCTTTGTAGTATAGTTGAATAAGTAGATGTTATTTTTCAATTATTGTACTACTCAAGTGGTTTTATTATGTGATCTCCGGGGACACCTTGTCCAACGGTGTGAAGGTGACAGTGTGCACACCGTGTTTGTTTCTTAAGCTTAATTTATAGAAATACTTATGAATTATGGTGACTAGTTAGTACCATATTTGTATGCTCAAAGTGACAGCGTGGGGTGTTCATAGATTGGGAATGCGAACTTTAAGGAATGCTTATGCAGCCCTACATAGTGAATTTGTGTTTATTATAAAGCCGGAGAGTGGTCTAGAGTAGCATAGCGAAGTGATAATATCTACTAATCTGGTCTGAATTAATTGACGCGGACTCTGCCTGGGCGTTGTTCACTTCTGACCTGACCCGCGTCGATTAATTAAGAACGGAGGGAGTATGTATTAAATTATGATCTCATTGTTGAGAGTGTCCACTAGTGAAAGTATGATCCCTAGGCCTTGTTTCCAAGCATTAAAACACCGTTTACAACCAGTTCTGCTACGTACATGTTTGCTTGCTGTCATTTTTATTTCAGATTGCAATTACCACTTACAATCATCCATGTTACTTGTATTTCACTATCTCTTCGCCAAACTAGTGCACCTATACACCTGACAAGTGTATTGGTGTGTTGGGGACATAAGAGACTTCTTGTATCGTAATTGCAGGGTTGTTTGAGAGGGATATATTTCACCTCTACCTCCCTGAGTTTGATAAACCTTGGGTGATCCACTTAAGGGAAACTTGCTGCCGTTCTACAAACCTCTGCACTTGGAGGCCCAACACTGTCTACAAAAATAGAATCGTGCGTAGACATCAAGCTCTTTTCTGGCGTCGTTGCCAGGGAGGTAAGGTAAAAGGTACTCACATCATTTGGCTACTAAGTATTTTAGTTGCTGGTGAATGCTCGAAATTATTTCCTTTAGATTCTGTAGTTACATCTTTTTGTTTCTTGTTTTTATTTTTCACTAGTTAGGCTTAATGGAAAATAACAACAACAAAAATTAGAGAGCTTTATCGTATTTATCTTGAGTTAGGGCATGAGGTGTTTGAAGAGAAAATTTTAAAAACCTATGGAACTTTACTTGAATGCTAGTAGCAATATTATTAGTGTGAATTCTTTGAACACCATTATTGTTAATTCTATGGAAAATTCTAAGCTTGGGGAAGCTGGTTTTGATGAGCATGATATTATTAGAACCCAAGCACGGAGGAGGAAATTTACTTTGATGATACTATGCCTCCAATATATGATGATTACAATGATGATTATGTTATTTTCAGTCCACCTACTATTGAGGAGAAATTTAATTATGATTAAAATATGCCTCCTATATTTGATGATTGTGGTGATGAGAATAATAATGATAGCTATTTTGTTGAATTTACTCCTACTACATTTAATAAGAATGACCATGCTTATGTCGGGAGTAATAATTATTTTATGCATGTGGCTCATGATAAGAATGTTTTATGTGATAGTTATATTGTTGAGTTTATTCATGATGCTACTGAAATTTATTACGAGAGAAGAAAATATGGTTGTAGAAGTTTTCAGGTACTAAAACACCTTTCTATATGCTGAAAGTTTTGAAGTTACTCTTGTTTTATCTTCCTATGCTTGTCACTTTGTTCTTTGTGGAATTATTTGTATACAATATTCCTATGCATAGGAAGTGGGTTAGGCTAAAATTTGTTTTATAGTTGCTTCTTGATGCTCTATTTTACTTCAATTCATATTTCTTATGTGAGCATCTTCTCAAATTACTGAGCCTAGCTGAAAGTCGTTAAAGAAAGGCACTCTTCGGAGATAACCCATGTTTTATTTCTGTAATTTTTCTTTTGTTGAGTTGTGGAAGTTATTACCTCTGTAATAACCTGTAATTATAATTTTTATTTCGTTTTTGTGTCAAAAATAGCCTCTAATAGAAAGAAAGTAAGATTTGAGGAAGTTGTTGTCCTTAAAACAGATTTTGTGCTATCACCATAATTCGTATAAATAGCCAGAGCGTAATTTTGAGCTCCCAACTTTTGTGCATATGCCCCATGTTATTATCTAACTTTCGCTAGTTGACCCCTTTTCGAGATGAGCAACAGAAGATTTACTAAAAAACCGATCTTTACCTATTGTTCTGTTTTGACAGATTTCTACCACTATTTGCATTTGCCTCCTAATCTCTTTCTTTTTGAGTTCTTTTTATAAAAGAGCTATTTGAAGAGTTTCTATAGTATCTAATGCATTAATAGATGTTTTATATATGTTAGAACTGAACCCAAGTGGATTTGTTTATTTTGATTGTACTAATACTACTAATAAAGAATTGTGTGAAGTTTTGTATGAAGGAAGTTTTCAACTGTAGGGAGAGAAGAATGATGTGATGAGATGATGAATGGACAAAAGCTCAAGCTTGGGGATGCCCCTGCTCCCTATCGAAGAGGTACAAGCATCAAAGCTTGGGATGCCCAAGGCATCCCCTCTTCATCAACAAAGCAATATGACATCTCTCTATGCGCTATATTTTTATTGCTTCATACGCTATGTGTTGTTCTTGGAGCATCTTTATTTTTTTTGTTTTCTTTTGTTTTGATTGCTGTAAAATATGGTTAGATCCTAGCATTCTTGTGTGGGAGAGAGACACACTCCGTTTTAATTGCATAGAACGCTCCAGTTTTCGATGTTATTGTTCTACGAGTGTTCTAGTTTGCTAGTACTGCGTTTAGCTCTTGTTCTTTCACTCGAATTTTGTTTAAAGCTCGTTAGTATTCTTTATTTATGTATGAGTAGCACTCTGATCCATGATGTTTTTCATCTCTGAGAGCTATTTCAAATAAGTTGATTGGTGTTGGAGACGAGTAAAATGTTTCATGCTTATAGTGACGCAAAAGGAAGCTTGTCTAGACTGTGGCATAGAGTTTGGCATGTCATGTTGGATTTTATTCTTGTCATATGCTTAGTATTTATTGTTTTAGCATGACTTGTATCAAATAGCTGAGAGTTCATAATGTGCTATTGAAAGAATCACGTGTTGTTTCTATCATACAAAGCATAATATTGTGGTATTCTTCTTTGATGCTTTATTGGGTTGACTTGGCACATGCTTATACCATGTTATGACTACAACCAGTCAACTAAAGCCTCTATAATAAGTTAGTTTTTGACTTGTAATATCACTTTATGCTTTGATTGATAATGTTTTGTCGCTATGCATGAATATGGCCATTATTGCTCTCTTAGTTGGTCGCTCCCAGTCTTTTGCTAGCCTTCGCATGTACTCAGTATGAGCTCTACTCGTGCATCCAACCACCAAAAACTAAAGTTTTCCAATTGTGTCCACCATATCTACCTATTAGAATTATTGATATTCCAAGTAAATTCATCATGCTTTTATTTATCTTCCAAATTAAATTTTCGCATGAGAAAATTAGTTAGTAAAGCTCTCACAAACTTGATGACACACTTACTTTCTTGCACTTAATAAACTTGATCATTGTGACTATATTATGAAGTTTATATGTTTGCAAATTGCGAGTTGGGAGTTAGCATAACCATAGTTTCATGGGGAACGCTTTCAACATTGCACTTATTCGTATTTAGTTGATGTCATGTTCTTTTGTTTATGGATGCCTAGCGGTGCGAAATAAAATGGAAAATTGTAAGTCCATGGAGTTTGTATATGCGTTAGAGAAACGCTTGGGCCGCTAATCTAAGCGAACCATAGTGAGCATTCTATGAAGCATTTTCAATAAAAAGCTATACCCGTAGTAAATAAAAAATTTGATGAGATGCTCATTGTCTGTTTGTCTCGTCATTTTGGCATGGGATTGCTCCTACATGAGTATTTACATATTATCGGGCAAGAGGTACCCCGTTGGTAGTTCTCGATGGTATATGTATGTTTACAATGACAAGAACTTATTTCGGACCTAAGCTGAGTAGCATGAGGTTTAGGTACTCGTATTTAAGGGGCATGAGATTTTCTACTTGTGATTTGTCAAGCATATAGCTCATATTTGTCGTCACATTAACTTTAACCATTCAAGATGCTTATGATAGGGGTAATGAGAGCTCAAATATAATGAGTACCATACTTTTTGGAAGGTTTATAAAACTTGTTAATCTTGCTTACTCTACAAAGAGTCTTTGTGTTACTTTTATGTTGAATCTTAATCTTCTTACTTTATTCACCAATTAAGAGGGCATAGTTGTCATTCTAAGTATAATGTGCATAGTCCCAAAATTTATTATTTATTGATTCATGATTATTCTATTGCTTGTTCTTAAATTACTTGTATCTAGTCACCCTTTGAACTTTGGAGGTGTCCTAGCATTTATGTTTTGCTACTTCATAAAGGACATGTTGAGAACCACTTTGCTATGTTTTCTCTATGCTCATAAACAAACAATTGCTTTCAGTGCACAATTATTCATGATCCTTTGTTGAGTTACTTCCCATGGTATAACATAGTTGCTAAGTTCTATTGTTAGAATTGTATCTATCATGCCTATGTTTAGAATACTTTGATCCCAGCTCACAATAATGCTTGATCAAGATCGTGTTGGCTGCATGTCACCTCAAAAATTATTTTTGTTATCACTTACCTACTCGATAACGAACAGGAGTTAAGCTTGGGGATGTTGATACGTTGCAAACGTATCTATAATTTTTTATGGTCCATGTTTGTTTTACACCAATTCCTATATGTTTTGCTCACACTTCGTTGCACTTTTATACATTTCCCGGCACTAACCTATTGACAAGATGTCGTAGTGCCAGTTCCCTGTTTTTTGCTGTTTTGTATTTCAGAAAAGTTGTACAGGAAATATTGTTGGAATTGGACGAAACAAAAGTCGAAGATCTTATTTTTTTCCGTAACGAAGACAAAGTCCAGATGAGAGATGATGGGGGGCCACAGGGTGGCCAGGCCATTCCTAGGCGCGGTCTGGCCGTGGCCCGTACCTAGGGGTGGTGCGGGGCCCCCTGGCCTCCACCAATCTCTCCTTTCCGCCTATAAGAAGCCTCGCGACGCGTGAACCCTAAATAAATCAGCCTCCGCCCATGAAAAGTTCCGTAGCTCCGCCGCCATCGTAGACAAGATTCGGGGGATAGAAGTCTCTAATCTGGCAGCCTGCCGGGAACGGGAATTGCCCCCGGAGCCATCTCCATCGACTCCACCGTCATCTTCATCGCCGTTCCTGACTCCCATAATGAGGAGTGAGTAGTTCTCCCCCGAGGATGAGGGCTTTACCGGTAGCTATGTGGTCTATCTATCTCTCCATGTATGATATGGATGATTGTAAGTGGTAATTGAAATCTGAAAAAAAAATGATAGCAAACAAACATGTAGCAGAACTGGTTGTAAACGATGTTTCAATACTTGGAAACAAGGCCTAGGGATCATACTTTCACTAGTGGACACTCTCAACAATGATACCATAATTGAATACATAGATATTATCACTTCACTATGCTACTCTGAACAACTCTCCGGCTTGATAATAAACACAAATTCACTATGTAGGGCTGCATAAGCATTCCTTAAAGTTCGCATTGAGCATACAAATATGGTACTAACTAGTCACCACAATTCATAAGTATTTCTATAAATTAAGCTTAAGAAACCAAATGCAATGACAAAAACACCACAAAGATGCTCAAGTTCTTCTCTCTCAAATTCCAACAAACCTACACAAGCTACTCAGGAATAAGAGATGAAGAAAAAATAAGAGGAGGAACACCAAATTTCTCCAAGATCTAGATCTAGTGGATTCCCCTCACAAAGAGAGGGATTTGATTGGTCAAGATGTCGATCTAGATCTCCTCTCTCTTTTCCCTCAAATGGGGGCAATAATCATGGAGGTATTGAGAGATATAGCAAGCTTGTCAAGGTCAACAATGGAGGAGAGAGAGAGAGTGTGAGATAAGCAACCAAATTTTGGGGAAGAAGGCTATTTATACCCCCCAACAAAATATGGTTGTTGTGGGTTACCATGCCGGATTATCCGGGGCTCGGCATGAAATATCCGTCCAAAAATCCAGGGCCAATACATGGGCTCACGCCCAAAAGTCCTTAGCAATTTTTCGGGGACCGGATTATCCGCCCCCACTTGGGCCAGATAATCCCCCCCCCCCCCCCGAAAATTGGCAGAGACAACAAAACGAGAATGAGCATAATTTGAGCATCCGAGCTCCGATTTTGATGATCTTGAGCTCATTTTGAAGCTAGTAAGAAGCTCTAAAATATAATTCAGGGAACCATCATAGTACAACAAGGGAGTATAGAACAAATAATAAAAGGTTTGACCTATCTATAAAAGACAAACCGATAAAACCTCCAACCTTGAAAATGCAACAAGTTTCCCGTCCAAAAACCATTCTCGGTGAACTAAAGCTTGTCATGAGAATAAGCACAAGCTCTGAGAAATCACATGGATAAGATCCAAATAAAAACAAAGAAAGATGATGCAAGGATGCAAAGGTTTGAGCTCTCCCAAGGATACGATCGAGTTACTCACTCGAAAGCCCTCTTAATAGTATGACAACTAAAATATAAACTGGTCTCCAACTACACCATGAAACCGGTAAGAAAGAAACCCTATCAAGAGCAAACCTTAACCTGGCGCGTTACTCTTGAGCTCTGATGATCTTGACCACAACAAGATGGAACACCTTTCTTGATGGTGCTTGCTTGACGAAGTCTTGTGGATTGCTCCCCCATAATCCACAATGGGAGAGATTCTTCTTCGGCACATCTTCACATATCCATGATCACCATATGGATGGCAAGCTTCAAGCAAATGATCTCTTCGAGATGGTTCATCTTGAACTTGCACTTCATTTCTTCATTTTTCATCATGTTGATGTCTTGAAGTTAACTTTGAGGGCTCACTTCATCTTCATCTTCAAGACATACTTGACAATTGATATTCATCATCAGTTTCTTCTTATTGCAACCTTGAATCCAACATACGGTTCAAGCATTGCCTATAAACAACTCCTACAAATATAACTCAATGCAAACATTATTCCATAGGGATTGTCATTAATTCCAAAACCACACATGGTGGCTCCATGCACTTTCACCAGGCCACGTCTTGTCTCTCCTATCTGTTTTCGCACGCTCCCGAGGCAAGCCCTGTCCCCATGCCGACTCTCTCGTGCTCGACCACCCCATGGTCACCACTACCGTAGCACGCCGATCCGTTCCCAAACGGACAAGTCTATCTAGTCGCATTAAATGTCGTAGGCTTGCAAGCCACACTGCATTAGCCCACTCAGTGCCCTAGCTTGCCTCTGTGTAGACGTTCAGGTCATCTAAACGATGTCGAGCACCGCAACCTTCCTCGACGACCTCCTCTCTCTGACCATTTCGGCAAACGCCTCTTCTTAATTTGGTCACACATTCACTCACCTCCCAGCGCCCCACCACCATGCTTAACTTGGCCATCCAATCGTCCTCTCCTAGCCCTGAGCTCGACTCCCGTACTCCCCGTCCATCATGCACCGTTGCCCCGTCTGTTTAACTCGACCCGAGCCTCTCCCTCTTTGGACCACACCACTCCCTTCACATCTCACTCCTGGTACCCAAGGGAGAAGCCATGTTGCTCTCCCCTCTCTGCTGCAAGTGGAAACCGAGTCGGAGCTCGCCGTCACCGGGAAGCTGGCCGTCGTGGACGGGGATCTCAACACTCCTCCGCCCTTTTCTCTCTATTCCCTTCGACGTTGATCTCTCGATCCTAGCTGACCAGCCCTTTTCCCTTTCCAGGAACACGCAGGGAGGTCGCCTTCATTGGAGCTCAGTCCGCACCGACGTCGTGCTTGTCTCGGCCTACGTCGACGCCCGGGGACGAGCTCGCACATCCCAGATGGCCTGGGCATGCTGCTCCGTCCGCCGTTCTTCCTGGCATTGGCGTCCTCATCTCCGGGCACCACCTTGGTGAGCCTCTGCCCCGTCTCTGAGGTCTAGCTCCAGCCCTCGTCATTTAAGTCGCGATCGACCAGGCACAGATCGAAGGCAAAGCCTATACACCGACTAGGTCGGTGGCTACCTGATGAGGCCTAAGGGCTAGGATGTGCCCACATCCCACAAATTTGACCAAGTTTGTGGATGAATGAGGTGGGAGAGGAAGAAGAACACAAGATCCAATACAAACACACACAACACAACCCAACACAAACCAAATTTACTCCCTTGGTAGGTTAGACCAAGCCAATAGAACCACTTCTTAGAGAGACCCTTGGGTAGAATCTAACAAGTGGGAGATTGGTGTTGGAGATCTCAACTAGAACTTGGATGAGAGAGGTGGTAGCCTTGAATCATCCATGAAGAGTAGAAATCCCTCAAGAGTGCTTTGATACAAAGAACATAGTTCTAGGGAGACAAAGCTCAAAGTAGTTTAAGCCTAAATCTTGTCTAACCCTAATTTGGGGAGAGGGGTGAGGTACTTATAGGTCCAGATTCGTACAGGGGTAAAATGGGCATTAGAGAAAGTATCCTGGTCTATAGATGACAAATCGACGGTCTGGATGAAGTCAACTTGGGTGGGGCCGGCAGTGTCAACCTGGGTCGTTGTCGCGTTATCAGCAGGTGGGGCCGGCAGTGCTGGGGTGAGCATGCCGGCAGTGTCGGCGTCCTGGGGTCGGCAGTGTCGGAGTGTCGAGGCCGGTAGCTCCGGGGCGTCGAGGCCAGCAGTGCCGGTCCTGGGTGATTGTCTCCGGCTAGAATCCTTCTTCTCCTTCTTCCTTGTCCAGCATCGGGTCTCCTGCGACGTACTTCTCTCGAGGCTCGTATCTGATAACACAAAGCATATCGACATGAGGTAGCATTCCATCCAAAGTAGTTCCAAGATTGAGCGTCGAGAGGATTGAGTTCACCTTTTCATGTAGGGCTTTCACCCGAGCTCGAGTCATAGGTCCACTTGGGGGAATGGTTGGTCTTGATGTAGTGTCGTCCTTAGGCGGGGCTGCATCATCTCCCCCCTCTTGGGAGAGAGTCGTCCTCGACTCTTGTTCCTCCTCATCTCCATGATAGGGTGATAGATCCGAGATGTTGAACGTGTTGCTCACCAAGTACTTGGAGGTTGGTATGTCGATGACGTAGGCGTTGTTGTTGATGCGCTTGAGGACCTTGAAAGGCCCATCTCCTCTTGGCTTTAGCTTGGAGTTGCGTTCATGAGGGAACCTTTTTTTCTGAAGGTGAATCCAAACGAGGTCTCCTTCTTCAAATACTTGTTCCTTCTTGTTGGTGTTGAGGCAGGTAGCTTGGCAAAGTACATGCTCTTGTATGGTTGCTCTAGTGTCTTCATGTAGTTTCTTCATGGCGGTGGTGCGCTTGTCGAAGTCCATGTTCGTCCTCTCATGAAGAGGTAGTGGAAGGAGGTCGAGTGCCGTGGGCGGGTCGAAGCCGTAGACAATCATGAACGGACTCCGTGATGTTGTGGAGTGCTTGGCTCGATTGTAGGCAAACTCCGCGTGGGGTAGGCACTCTTCCCATGACTTCAAATTTTTCTTCACTAGTGTTCGTAGAAGAGTTGAGAGGCTTCGATTGACCACTTCCGTTTGTCCGTCCGTTTGCGGGTGCGAATATGATGAGAACAAGAGCTTCACTCCAAACTTTGCCATGAGCGACTTCCATAGATAACTCATAAACTTAACGTCTCGATCCGACACAATGCTTGCCGGTATTCCGTGTAGGCGAACAACTTCCCTGAAAAACAACGAAGCAATGTGTGAAGCATCATCGGTCTTATGGAATGGTACGAAATGAGCCATTTTATAGAACCTATCAACTACCACAAAGATTGAATCATGCCCAAGTTTTGTTCGTGGTAAACCTAGTACGAAATCCATGCTTATATCCGACCAAGGTGCATAAGGAATAGGCAACGGTGTGTAAAGACCATAAGGGTTGGTGGTGGACTTAGCTTGAAGGCATGTGGTGCAACGGTTGCATAGGCGCTCCACGTCTCGCTTCATCTTCGGCCAATAGTAATGAGTTGTTAGAATAGAAAGTGTCTTATCACGTCCAAAGTGTCCCACGAGACCACCTCCATGTGACTCTTGCAAAAGCAATTTTCGAAGAGAAGACTCGGGTATGCAAATTTTGTTAGCTTTAAACAAGTAGCCATCATGAAAGTAGAAATCATCAAATCCTCGTTCAACGGAACACTTCTCAAATATGGGTCCAAAGAAAGAATCGGAAGGACAGAGTTCTTTGATCTCCTCAAGACCCAAAACATGAAAATCCAAGCGAGTGAGCAATAGGTTGTTCTTGCGGGAAAGAGTATCCGCGACCACATTGTCCTTTCCCTTTTTGTATTTGATCACATAAGAGAAGGACTCAATAAACTCAACCCACTTAGCATGTCGCTTGTTCAAATTTGTTTGACTTTTCATGAAGAATTCTATATACACCTCAAGATAGTATGATAGAGCATGACAAGATACAAGGTTTACCAATACAAAGAGTGAAGAATAGATTCAAGTTTGGTCAACACATGAAGCATGAAAAATGTGCCACGTGAAGTCATGTGGTATGGTAAGCCTTGTCAATTATGCTTCATGAACTAACCCATCATATATGTACCCTTGTGTTGTCTATATGGGTTAGGTATATTTCCATGGTGCATCAAAAGTGAGATCTCATATAGTCCATGAGAGGATGACATCAAGTGGTGATCGTCATCAAGGTTGAGTTGGGCAAGTTCAATTTGAGCATCTCAAGAGGATCATATGCATGAAGCTTGCCATCCATTTGGTGATTGTTGTGGGTATACTTTATGGGTATATCAACAGCGTGGCCTAGATCCGGCAAGCCCGGGTGGCCCACAGATGGTGATGTGGCATGTGGCCCATCGGGCGACCCAGTTGTTGTAGATCCTAAAGGATGAAGTCCAGCCCAGGAACAAGGAGCCGGATCCCAACCGACCTATGAAGGAGGCCGAATCTGTGAAGGCCCATGAAGTATCCGGATCCAGCACGGCCTTGATGGAAGCCAGATCCTTGACGTACACGACAAGATATTGTACCGTAGTTAGGCAACTTGTATTCCGGCTAGGACTCTCCATGTAAACCCTAGATCCGTGCGCCTTTATAAGCCGGATCCTGGGAGCCCTAGCGGCACAACCACAACTCATTGTAACAACGCGAAAGCGCCCAGATAATTCCAGACAAGCAGCAGTAGGCCCTATCCTCGAGCAGGTGTTCCGAAGCTGGGTAAATCGCGTACCACCGTCCCGAGGACTCTCCGCCCTATGGCCCCTACTTCTTCTTCCCTTCATGAGGATCCCTCCTCTGGAGTACCGTCGAATAGGAAACGACAGTTGGCGCCCACCGTGGGGCCAGCGACGTCTGGAGGCCGGAACCGGGAGGGTTCTGCCATGGGAAGCTATGACGAATCCATCGCTGTGGGGCGCGTCCTTTACGCCGGGAACTTTCCGAGCGTCCCCCAGGACGAATGCTGGATTCCGGCTAGGACCAACCCCGTCAAGCTCTCCATCATCCCGATTGGCGGCATTCACATCTTCATAGGCGAGACCGTCGACTCCGACGGGAACGCACTGGTAAGTAACGCTGACGCGACCGCCGCTGAGCAGGACGCAGTCGCGAAGATCCGATCTGAGATGCAGGAACTTCCTAAGGAAGATTCCGCCTTAGATCTGGAAAAATCAAAACCCACCAAATCCGCCCCTGAGCAGGAAATAAAGGTGGAAGACCAATGTAGATCCGCCTGGGTCTCCCAGGTGTTAGAGAAGCAAAGGTGTCACTTCGTGCACTTCTTAGCCCATACCGCAGGAACCGCCCCTCTAGAAGTCGGAGCTGGTCCCATGCAGGTTGAGGCACCGGAAAATAGCGACGCTCCGGATCAGCAGGAGGCTGTCGGAGAAAGCGACGCTCCGGGTGAAGAATCGATCCTGGGCAACCTAAGCCCAATTTCCGACGATACCTCCTCCATGGATACTGAAGAGTTCGATCGCAAGTCGGAAGGAACTCGGAGGCGGTGATCAATCCGAAGTTGAATCCGCCC
This sequence comes from Lolium rigidum, assembly GCF_022539505.1. NCBI lineage: Eukaryota > Viridiplantae > Streptophyta > Magnoliopsida > Poales > Poaceae > Lolium > Lolium rigidum. Next base: position 238,085,090 of record NC_061514.1, read on the forward strand.
GGCCCTAAGCGAGGTCCTCGCAACCTTGGCGGCGCTGGACCAGCGGGAATCAGAAGATGAACATACTCAATCCGATCCACAACCATCCAATGCAGGATCTCTGCTATCGCGGGAACGACCGCATAAGGAAGTCCTGTCCCTAGAAGAACTGGTGGAGCAGGCAGGCATGGATGCAATCGCACACTCGGATATCCTCAACAAACCTATAACTCCTGAAGACGCAGCAGATGCGGAAGCTCTACAAGCCAAGAGGCAGGAGATGCTGGCAACAGCCAAAAAATTCGCCACCACCGCAGCAGCAATGCTGGACGAGAGGAAAGAGGCCACGCATGCTGGCCCGTAGTTGACACACGTCTGTTGGGAACCCCAAGAGGAAGGTGTGATGCGTACAACAGCAAGTTTTCCCTCAGTAAGAAACCAAGGTTATCGAACCAGTAGGAGTCAAGGAACACGTGAAGGTTGTTGGTGACGGAGTGTAGTGCGGCGCAACACCGGGGATTCCGGCGCCAACGTGGAACTCGCACAACACAATCACAATACTTTGCCCCAACTTAACGGTGAGGTTGTCAATCTCACCGGCTTGCTGTAAACAAAGGATTAAATGTATGGTGTGGAAAATGATGTTTGTTTGCGAAGAACGAGTAAAGAACAGAGTTTGAAGTAGATTGTATTTCGGATGTAAAAGAATGGACCGGGGTCCACGAGTTCACTAGTGGTGTCTCTCCGATAAGAAATAGCATGTTGGGTGAACAAATTACGGTTGGGCAATTGACAAATAGAGAGGGCATAACAATGCACATACATATCACGATGACTACTATGAGATTTAATCGGGGCATTACGACAAAGTACATAGACCGCTATCCGACATGCATCTATGCCTAAAAAGTCCACCTTCAGGTTAGCATCCGCACCCCTTCCGGTATTAAGTTGCAAACAACGAGACAATTGCATTAAGTATGGTGCGTAATGTAATCAACACACATATCCTTAGACAAAGCATTTATGTTTTATCCCTAGTGGCAACGAGCACATCCACAACCTTAGAACTTTATGTCAGCGTCCCGGATTCAATGGAGGCATGAACCCACTATCGAGCATAAATACTCCCTCTTGGAGTTACAAGTATCAACTTGGCCGAGCCTCTACTAGCAACGGAGAGCATGCAACAACATAAACAACACATATATGATAGATTGATAATCAACTTGACATAGTATTCCATATTCATCGGATCCCAACAAACACAACATGTAGCATTACAAATAGATGATCTTGATCATGATATGCAGCTCACAAGATCTAACATGATAGCACAATGAGGAGAAGACAACCATATAGCTACTGCTATGGACCCATAGTCCAAGGGTGAACTACTCACACATCAATCCGGAGGCGATCATGGTGATGAAGAGTCCTCCGGGAGATGATTCCCCTCTCCGGCGAGGTGCCGGGAGCGATCTCCTGAATCCCCCGAGATGGGATTGGCGGCGGCGGCGTCTCTGGAACTGTTTCTGTATCGTGGCTCTCGGTACAGGGGTTTTCGCGACGAAGGCTATAAGTAGGCGGAAGGGCAGAGTTGGAGGGCTGACGAGGGGCCCACACCATAGGGCGGCGCGGGCCCCCCTTTGGCCGCGCGGCCCTATGGTGGCGGCGCCTCGTCGCCCCACTTCGTATCCCCTTCGGTCTTATGGAAGCTCCGTGGAAAAATAATACCCTTGGCATTGATTTCGTCCAATTCCGAGAATATTTTCTTTGTAGGATTTCTGAAACCAAAAACAGCAGAAAACATCAACTGGCTCTTCGGCATCTCGTCAATAGGTTAGTGCTGGAAAATGCGTAATAATGACATAAAGTGTGTATAAAACATGTGAGTATCATCATAAAAGTAGCATGGAACATAAGAAATTATAGATACGTTTGAGACGTATCAAGCATCCCCAAGCTTAGTTCCTACTCGCCCTCGAGTAGGTAAACGATAACAAGGATAATTTCTGAAGTGACATGCTATCATAATCTTGATCAATACTATTGTAAAGCATATGAGATGAATGCGGTGATTCGAAGCGATGGTAAAGACAATGAATAAACAAGCTGAATCATATAGCAAAGACTTTTCATGAATAGTACTTTCAAGACAAGCATCAATAAGACTTGCATAAGAGTTAACTCATAAAGCAATAGATTCTTAGTAGAAAGCTTTGAAGCAACACAAAGGAAGATATAAGTTTCGAGTGGTTGCTTTCAACTTCAACATGTATATCTCATGGATAATTGTCAACACAAAGTAATATAACAAGTGCAATAGGTAAACATGTAAGAATCAATGCACACAGTTCACACAAGTGTTTGCTTCTAAGATAGAAGGAAGTAGGTAAACTGACTCAACATAAAGTAAAAGAATGGCCCTTCGCGAGAGGAAGCATGGATTACTATTTTTGTGCTAGAGATTTTCATTTTGAAAACATAGAAACAATTTTGTCAACGGTAGTAATAATTCATATGTGTTATGTATAAGACATCCTATAAGTTGCAAGCCTCATGCATAGAATACCAATAGTGCTCGCACATTGTCCTGATTAGCTTGGATTTACATGGATTATCATTGCATAACATATGTTTCAACCAAGTGTCACAAAGGGGTACCTCTATGTCGCTTGTACAAAGGTCCAAGGAGATAGATCGCATTTGATTTCTCGTTTTTGATAGATCTCAACTTAGGACATCCATACCGGGACAACATAGACAACATATAATGGACTCTTCTTTAATGCATAAGCATTCAACAGATAATATTCTCATAAGAGATTGAGGATTGATGTCCAAACTGAAACTTCCACCATGATTCATGGTTTTAGTTAGCGGCCCAATGTTCTTCTCTAACAATATGCATACTCAAACCATTTGATCATGATAAATCACCCTTACTTCGAGACAAGACGAACATGCATATCAACTCACATGATATTCAACAAAGGTGTAATAGTTGGTGGCGTCCCAGAAACATGGTTACCGCTCAACAAGCAACTTATAAGAAATAAGATACATAAGCTACATATTCTTTACCACAATAGTTTTTAAGGCTATTTTCCCATGAGCTATATATTGCAAAGACAAGGAATAGAATTTTAAAGGTAGCACTCAAGTAATTTACTTTGGAATGGCAGAGAAATACCATGTAGTAGGTAGGTATGGTGGACACAAATGGCATAGTTTTTGGCTCAAGGATTTGGATGCACGAGAAGTATTCCCTCTCAATACAAGGCTTAGGCTAGCAAGGTTGTTTGAAGCAAACTCAAGTATGAACCGAGTACAGACAAAACTTACATAAGAACATATTGCAAGCATTATAAGACTCTACACTGTCTTCCTTGTTGTTCAAACACCTCACCAAAAAATATCTAGACTCTAGAGAGACCAAACATGCAAACCAAATTTTAACAAGCTCTATGTAGTTCTTCATTAATAGGTGCAAAGTACATGATGCAAGAGCTTAAACATGATCTATATGAGCACAACAATTGCCAAGTATCAAATTATTCAATACATTATACCAATTACCACATGAAGCATTTTCTGTTTCCAACCATAATAATGATGAACGAAGTAGTTTCAACCTTCGCCATGAACATTAAAAGTAAAGCTAAGAACACATGTGTTCATATGCAACAGCGGAGCGTGTCTCTCTCCCACACAAGGAATGCTAGGATCCGATTTTGTTCAAACAAAAACATACAGACGCTCCAAGGAAAGCACATAAGATGTGACGAAATAAAAATATAGTTTCACTAGAGGTGACCCGATAAGTTGTCGATGAAGAAGGGATGCATTGGGAATCCCCAAGCTTAGATGCTTGAGTCTTCTTAAAATATGCAGGGATGAACCACGGGGGCATTCCCAAGATTAGACTTTTCACTCTTCTTGATCATATTGTATCATCCTTCTCTCTTGACCCTTGAAAACTTCCTTCACACCAAACTCAAAACAAACTCATTAGAGGGTTAGTGCATAATCGAAAATTCACATATTCAGAGGTGACATAATCATTCTTAACACTTCTGGACATTGCACAAAGCTACTGAAAGTTAATGGAACAAACAAATCCATCAAACATAGCAAAACAGGCATTGCGAAATAAAAGGCAGAATCTGTCAAAACAGAACAATCCGTAAAGACGAATTTTACTGGGGCACTTAACTTGCTCAGATGAAAAAGCTAAAATTTAATGAAAGTTGCGTACATATCTGAGGATCACGCACGTAAATTGGCATATTTTTCTGAGTTACCTACAGATGGGGCTGCTCAATTTCGTGACAGTAAGAAATCTGTTTCTGCGCAGTAATCCAAATCTAGTATCAACCCTACTATCAAAGACTTTACTTGGCACAACAATGCAATAAAATAAAGATAAGGAGAGGTTGCTACAGTAGTAACAACTTCCAAGACTCAAATATAAAATAAAAGTGCAGAAGTAAAATAATGGGTTGTCTCCCATAAGCGCTTTTCTTTAACGCCTTTCTACTAGGCGCAAAAAGTGTGAATCAAGTATTATCAAGAGATGAAGCATCAACATCATAATTTGTTCTAATAATAGAATCATAAGGTAACTTCATTCTATTTCTAGGGAAGTGTTCCATACCTTTCTTGAGAGGAAATTGATACTTAATATTACCTTCCTTCATATCAATAATAGCACCAACAGGTTCGAAGAAAAGGTCTTCCCAAAATAATGGGACAAGATGCATTGCATTCAATATCCAAGACAACAAAATCAACGGGGACAAGGTTATTGTTAACCGTAATACGAACATTATCAATCCTCCCCAAAGGTTTCTTTATAGAATGATCAGCAAGATTAACATCCAAATAACAATTTTTCAATGGTGGCAAGTCAAGCATATCATAGATTTTCTTAGGCATAACGAAATACTTGCACCAAGATCACATAAAGCATTACAATCAAAATCATTGACCCTCATCTTAATGATGGGCTCCCAACCATCTTCTAACTTCCTAGGAATAGAAGTTTCAAGTTTTAGTTTCTCCTCTCTAGCTTTTATGAGAGCATTTGTAATATGTTTTGTAAAGGCCAAATTTATAGCACTGGCATTAGGACTTCTAGCAAGTTTTTGTAAGAACTTAATAACTTCAGAGACATGAAAATCATCAAATAAACCATTATGATCTACAGCAATGGGATCATTGTCCCCAATATTTTGAAAAATTTCAGCAGTTTTATCACAAGCAGTTTCAGCAGTTTTAGCAGTTTCAGGAAATTTTGCACGCTTTGAACTAGGAGTAGAAACATTGCCAACACCAATAATTTTACCATTGATAATAGGATGTTTAGCAACATGTGAAGCATCAACATTACTAGTGGTGGTAATAGTCCAAACTTTAGCTACATTGTTCTCTTTAGCTAGTTTTTCCTCTTTTTCTCACCTAGCATGCAATTCAGCCATCAATCTAATATTCTCATTAATTCGAACTTGGATGGCGTTTGTTGTAGCAAATGACTTAATATATTTATCTTCTTTAGGCATAACTTTCAATTTTAAAAGATCAACATCAGAGGCAAGACTATCAACCTTAGAAGCAAGAATATCAATTTTACCAAGCTTTTCTTCAACAGATTTGTTAAAAGCAGTTTGTGTACTAATAAATTCTTTAAGCATGGATTCAAGACCAGGGGGTACACTCCTATTATTGTTGTAAGAATTACCATAAGAATTACCATAATTAGAAGGATATGGCCTATAGTTGTTACCAGAATTATTTCTATAAGCGTTGTTGTTGAAATTATTGTTTTTAATGAAGTTCACATCAACATGTTCTTCTTGAGCAACCAATGAAGCTAAAGGAACATTATTAGGATCAACATTAGATCTACCATTCACAAGCATAGACATAATAGCATCAATCTTATCACTCAAGGAGGAGGTTTCTTCAACATAATTTACCTTCTTTCCTTGTGGAGCTCTTTCCGTGTGCCATTCATAGTAATTTATCATCATATCAACAAGGAGCTTTGTTGCCGCGCCTAAGGTGATGGACATAAAAGTACCTCCAGCAGCTGAATCCAATAGGTTCCGCGAAGAAAAATTCAATCCTGCATAAAAGGTTTGGATGATCATCCAAGTAGTCGAGTCCATGGGTAGGGCAATTCTTCACCAAAGATTTCATTCTTTCCCATGCTTGAGCAACATGCTCATTATCCAATTGCTTAAAATTCATTATGCTACTTCTCAAAGATATAATTTTAGCGGGAGGATAATATCTACCAATGAAAGCATCCTTACATTTAGTCCATGAATCAATACTATTCTTAGGCAAAGATAGCAACCAATCTTTAGCTCTTCCTCTTAAGGAGAAAGGAAACAATTTCAATTTTATAATGTCACCATCTACATCCTTATACTTTTGCATCTCACAAAGTTCAACAAAATTATTAAGATGGGCAGCAACATCATCAGAACTAACACCAGAAAATTGCACTCTCATAACAAGATTTAGTAAAGCAGGTTTAATTTCCTAAAATTCTAGCGTAGCAACGAGTGGAGCAATAGGTGTGCATAGGAAATCATTATTATTTGTGCTAGTGAAATCACACAACTTAGTATTCTCAGGAGTATTCATTTTAACAGTAGTAAATAAAGCAAACTAAATAAAATAAATGCAAGTAACTAATTTTTTTGTGTTTTTAATATAGAGAACGCAAGCAAGACACTAAATAAAGTAAAACTAGTAACTAATTTTTTTGTGTTTTTGATATAGAGAGCAAACAAAGCAGTAAATAAAGTAAAGTAAAGCAAGACAAAAACAAAGTAAAGAGATTGGATGTGGGAGACTCCCCTTGCAGCGTGTCTTGATCTCCCCGGCAACGGCGCCAGAAAATATCTTGCTGGCGCGTAGTTGACACACGTCTGTTGGGAACCCCAAGAGGAAGGTGTGATGCGTACAATAGCAAGTTTTCCCTCAGTAAGAAACCAAGGTTATCGAACCAGTAGTAGTCAAGGAACACGTGAAGGTTGTTGGTGACGGAGTGTAGCGCGGCGCAACACCAGGGATGCCGGCGCCAACGTGGAACCTGCACAACACAATCACAATACTTTGCCCCAACTTAACAGTGAGGTTGTCAATCTCATCGGCTTGCTGTAAACAAAGGATTAAATGTATGGTTGATGCGTGTAGCTGACACGTCCGTTGGGAACCCCAAGAGGAAGGTGTGATGCGCACAGCGGCAAGTTTCCCTCAGTTAGAAACCAAGGTTTAATCGAACCAGTAGGAGTCAAGAAGCACGTTGAAGGTTGATGGCGGCGGGATGTAGTGCGGCGCAACACCGGAGATTCCGGCGCCAACGTGGAACCCGCACAACACAACCAAAGTACTTTGCCCCAACGAAACAGGTGAGGTTGTCAATCTCACCGGCTTCTTCGTAACAAAGGATTAACCGTATTGTGTGGAAGATGATTGTTTGCAAGAAAACGAGTAAAGAACAAGTATTGCAGCAGATTTGTATTTCGAGTATAAAAGAATGGACCGGGGTCCACGAGTTCACTAGAGGTGTCTCTCCCATAAGATAAAAGCATGTTGGGTGAACAAATTACGGTCGGGCAATTGAAAAATAGAGAGGGCATAACAATGCACATACATGTCATGATAAGTATAGTGAGATTTAATTGGGCATTACGACAAAGTACATAGACCGCCATCCAACTGCATCTATGCCTAAAAGTCCACCTTCGAGGTTATCATCCAGAACCCCTTCCAGTATTAAGTTGCAAAGCAACGAGACAATTGCATTAAGTATGGTGCGTAATGTAATCAACAACTACATCCTTAGACATAGCATCAATGTTTTATCCCTAGTGGCAACAGCACAACACAACCTTAGAACTTTCGTCACTCGTCCCAGGTATCAATGCGAGGCATGAACCCACTATCGAGCATAAATACTCCCTCTTGGAGTTACTAGCATCAACTTGGCCGAGCCTCTACTAATAACGGAGAGCATGCAAGATCATAAACAACACATAGGTAATAACTTGATAATTAACATAACATGGTATTCTCTATCCATCGGATCCCGACAAACACAACATATAGCATTACAGATAGATGATCTTGATCATGTTAGGCAGCTCACAAGATCCAACAATGAAGCACAATGAGGAGAAGACAACCATCTAGCTACTGCTATGGACCCATAGTCCGGGGGTGAACTACTCACTCATCACTCCGGAGGCGACCATGGCGGTGAAGAGTCCTCCGGGAGATGAATCCCCTCTCCGGCGGGGTGCCGGAGGAGATCTCCGAAATCCCCCGAGATGGGATTGGCGGCGGCGGCGTCTGCGGAAGGTTTTCCGTATCGTGGCTCTCGGTGCGGGGTTTTCGCGACGGAGGCTTTAAGTAGGCGGAAGGGCAACGTGGGGGGCCACACGAGGGCCCCACACCATAGGTCGGCGCGGCCAGGGCCCGGGCCGCGCC